>NC_137438.1:18945392-19355392 GCF_964374335.1 Astatotilapia calliptera | reverse complement strand
GTGTCCTATGTCAGTGCGTTCAGCTTTGTGCTCTCCCTGTCTCGTCAGTGTAATCAGCGTCAGCCGTGTCTCCCAGCTGTTTCCTCTTCGCTCCGTTCACCTCTTGTATTTAGTGTCTGTGTCTTCCCCTACTCGGTGTCGCGTCGTTAACGGCTGTTCACCCTCGCTTCCTCTGTGTGTTCCGTTTGCCAGCCAGCCTTCCTGCCTAGTTATTCTGTTCTTCCAGTTTAGTTAGTGTTTTTCTGTTCTGCTTCTTACCAGCAATAAAGCTGTGTGTTTTGAGTTACTTCCGCCTCAGTGAGTCCTGCATTTTGGGTCCTCTTTTCCTGCCTGCCTACACACAGACATGACAATATACACCTCCAGCACCTCCACCACAATAGCTTTGCATGAATAACAGCCCAAAATAATCCTTATTTAGCCTATACTCTGTCTTTTTACAGACCCTTAGCTCATTCTCTGTCTAAAAAAGACATTTTAGCCCCTCCCTCTTTGAATCCTCCCTCACTTTAAGATTGCTTTCTTCTAATATGTTACTGCTGACAAACAGAAGGTATGAGCAGCAGATCAGTAGTGTCACACTGAACTCAGATTAAAAAAAAAAAACTATACTCTGTAATTGAAACTTTGATCATATTTATTACACGGGACAACCATTAGAACATGGCATGATGTTTACTGAGCGGTTAAAAAAAAGGCTCAGTTTAATCTGTTTTTAGTTTTCCTGAGGATGGATGGGCAGATTTGGGGGTTTTCTGTTATTTAATGGTAATTTTTCTAGGGCACTGTGTGGCCATGAGTTTTCAAAGGGCGTTCTCACTTATAAAAAAAAAAATTCTAAGCTCACTTTTTAGTTCTCCATCTCAAAGTGTGTACATTCATTAGGCACAAAAATAGAAGTCTAAACTTTATGTGTGAAGTAGAGTGGAGGTTTCTCAGGTCTACATGTGATTCAAACACCTCAGGTGTGTTAATTGGTTCATGCCAACCCTTCCTGTCCCTGACAGACTTTCTATTAATTCTATTTTGCTTTTCCTACTCTGTAAATATGTGTTTGGTTAAACTGTTTTCGGTTTGTGCACTTGAAAAAAAGAGATTGGAAATTGTAGAAATACATCTCAAAACAAAATAATTGTTATGAAGTCTTACATGGAAACGTTTTTGTGTGAAAGTAGATGTCACTTCTACTTTCACTTATTCACTACGCAGTGTTTTGCAGCATCCCTAGGGTGTGCAACACAACTGACAAAGAAAACCACAACAAGAGAAGAATACAGGATGTGCTCTGCTTTTAATCAGAAATTCTTAGTTTTTCCATTTCTTTGTGTTTTTGAAGGTCGTTCCCTTTCCTCTGTCTCACGTGTGCCCTCTGTGTTTTTGCACTGTATATTTCTGCCTTTCAGTTTACTTCCTGTTTTATTTTGAAGGTTAGTTGCTCAAGTATTTTTCCTGTTTTTACTTTCACTTTTTTGTGAAGAAGGGTAGTGAGATCCTAATGCAGGCAAAAAAGAACAAAGGTGTGTATTGTTTTCTTTTCTCACACTGCCAGATCAACCTTGTATCTCTGACACCATATCCCATGGTCTCTCTTATAGTCTTGTGTTGGTGTTGTTCCTGGATCAACATAATAATGTTTCTCCAGGTTCAAAATTGCAAGTGACCAGTGACTTTGCTATGATGTCATAGCTTTGCGATTTTGAAAAAGAAAAACCTCCCAATGTGCTCTCAGATAAAAATCCCCCATTCTCTTCTTTTACTAGAACATTTTTTTTCTTTGATTATCTGCAAATGTGAATATATCTTTCTGCATTTGGGGCTTCCCTTTAAACATTAGCACCAGCATGACAATGTCACAAAATTAAAATGTCCCTTTAACCTCTGGGGGGTCCTAGAAAAATGCATACACTATTGGGCTTAGAGCCACAAATCAACCACGCCATGAAAAGTGCCATAAAATATCTATATATTAATATTTTTTCCCACTTTAAATTAGCCAATCTTTTAGACCTACTTCTCCTTGAAATATTCATATCAAGTTTTAATTACATTTCGCGGATTTTAACCCTTTATATCCCGGTTTCGTCACATGGCCGCACTGTTTTTTTAGCCCCAAAAAACAAAGAAATCAAATATTTCCCAAAAGATACAATTCCAAGGCCCGGACTTCCGAGTACCACCAACATTCGGAAGATGGCCCATTATTTGGTTGTAATGACCGTGGAATGGGAAATAGCGTTTATAATGGGTTTCAATGGGGCACAAATCGACCACTAGGACCAATAGTGTAAGTTTATCTGTAGCTCAGCCACTGAAGCTAATTTAAGGGAGTCAGACTGGAATTTTGAAATATATCTAACCAGACTTTTTTTGGAAAAGTTGGCTATATTCCGTTCAACACAGTGCAAATGGCGTGTATACGAACAATGAAAAATGGCACAAATCGACCCAAGACCACCCAGAGGTTAAGCCCTGAAAGCTTTTAAAGAATTAGGACTGAGCATATGGGGGGTATTGTGCAGTTTGGCATGCTTCCACTTACCCTGGAAACATTTCTAAGGCAAAGTACAGCTTATCAACAATGCAATGTTTTTCTCAAGTAAAAAAATAAAAATAAACGTCTTTTGTTTAAATATTCCCTTCTAATTCAATCGTCTCTTCCTTTTTATTTTATAAACCTAGTAAATATAGACCCAAAAGCAGGACTGAGAGTACTGGAAGCAACAGCTTTGTTTTAAGGTACATGATACGTAGGATGAATCTTCATGCAGGGGGCGGTTTGACAGCAGATATTCTAATAATCTTGTCAATCCCAAAGAGTCAATGTATGTTGGTGATCTTGGTGACAGCTCCTTAAAAAAGGATTTCAATGAATATCTTTAGGGGAAAGGCATACCGTCATGGCTAACAGATGGACTCAAGCGCAGACAGTGTTCAGGGAAGCAAAAGGGTGACAATTTATCTTCGCAAAGGGAAACCACCGTCACTCCTCTTCCATGCACACTCACTCCTCTTCATCCACTCTTGCTCCGATTTCCACTCACGACAACACGCTCAGGGATCACAGGAAAGGGTCCACCACCAGTTCCAGAGAGATCTAAACACAGAGAGCTCGAGGCAGTAAAGTCCAAGATAAAACTAAACATCTTAAAATTGTTTCAAGCTCTCAATTTGCTTGCTTGGCCTTTACTCTGGAGATGGAATCCAGACGATAGGCTAGCTTTTGTACCCAGTAAATGTTAAATGGACTTTTTCTTATATAGTACTTTTCTACAGACTGCCTTGTTAATAATAATAATAAATTTTATTTATAAAGCACCTTTCAAGACACCCAAGGACACTTAACAATAGAATAAAACACATAATAGAGATGACAAAATGAAGAACAATAGAAACAAAAGCACAAGTTAAAATTAATAAACAGTGGGTTCACAGTGAATATGCAGGTTTGAAAGGATGTTTTGAGTTGAGATTTAAACTGGGGGAGAGAACCAATATTTCTTATATTTGGGGGTAGAGATCTCTGCTTCCCATGGTGGTGAGGTGGAAAGAAGACACGGCAAGCTGGATAGAAGAAGAGGATTGAAGTGAGCGGGCAGAAGAGGTAGTGCTTATGAACTAATAATCACTTTGTCAGCTTCGTCCACTGCAGATCAGAAAGGTAAGGAGGAACAAGGTTATGAATGGCCTTGAAGATGAGCAGAAGAAGTTTGTATATTATCCGGAATTTGACTGGGAGCCAGTGAAGTCGGGGTGATATGCTGGTAGGAAGGGGTTCTGGTAATAATGCTCACCCATTGTTCACGCATTCACACACACAAACTGCCAACCTCTGATTAGTAGGTGATCTTCTCTACCTCCTGAACCACGGCCAGCCTAGTGTCTCACAGAGGGTTTTCATGTCAATCGAGGACCTTGGTCTGAAACAGTTACAAGCATTTCAAGAATGCTATGCAGGCAGAAAACATGATGGACTAAGTGGCTTTCTGTTTTTGTGGATGAAGGAAGTTTGGCTAAAGCTACAAAGTGGGTGTTTGGTCCACCCCAAGGATCGGGACACAAACAGAGTAATATAGTATATGCTGTTAAGTGCCAGGAGGATTGCCAGGATTTTTACATTGGGGAAACCAAACAACCTCTGGCGAAGAGAATGGCAGAACACAGAAGAGCTACCTCGTCGGGCCAGGACGCCGCAGTCTATTCACACCTACAGGCCAGTGGACATCTTGGACAGGGAGGAACGCTGGTTTGAGCAGAGAGTCAAGGAGGCCATTTATGTGAAAAGGGAAAGACCATCTCTGAATCGAGGAGGGGGCCTGAGGGTACATCTTTCGCCATCTTACAATGCTGTGATTGCAGCCATTCCTCAGCTCTCTGTGAATGGTACTCATGGCCATTGATCAGTGGTCCTTGATTAATGAGCTTTGATCAGTGTTTGTTGATCAATGATAATGAGAATTTGCATATTAATGATCAAGGAATGGACCTCCCAGCCTATTGTTCCCTCAGTGGTGCTGATTTCAGTCATTATGCAAATGTACTGTTTATGAGATTGGAGAAACCTGAGGTCAGCTGAGACTGAACAAGTCACTTGGATGAGTGACGAAATGTTTCTCCCACTGAAAACGTTACGTCCAGGTGAACAGAATCATCGTTTGGGGAAAATGAAGGAAACTGTGAAGTTATTTTAGATTTTTTTTGTTCTGCAAGTTGAGATTTTTAGATGAGCACTGATTTGTTAGGTGTTTAATTCATTTGACTAAAAGTCAGTGATTGTATCTAAACACATGTTCTAACCTTAATTACCAGGTGCTGATAATACCACTATGTGATTAAAAATTTAATTTACTGTGACAGAATATTTGATCCATATCAGCCAACTCAGTCAGCTGATCCTAGACATTAAATCAGCAATAACAACACTTCGTTCACCCTTTTCCCTCTCCATTCTTCACTTCATTAGTCCTCGCTATCTGAGCTTTCTTACTGCCGCTCTTTTTTAAACCCTTATTTTTTCCCCTTTTGTGTGATTGTGACATCTTTTTCATTAGCTGTCTGCTCCTTTTCTCCGCTTCGTGGACAAATTCATTTAAGTTTGGAACAGAAGTCGGCCTTAATGAAGACCCGATGAAATCATGTCCAAGCATTCTTTAAGTAATGTTTTTACACCTCCTACGCTCCCCTGATCCACCAAAGAGAAAGGAGAGCGAGGGTAATGGAGGTCATCGCAGTATGTGATCCATCATTTCACCACTACATGCTTTTTATTTCTCCTCTCCCTCCATCACCAACTCCTAACCCACTTCAACTCCTTTCTTTGTCCTTCCTTAATTTCTGTTTCTGTCTTTTTTTCTATCGTGATGGGGTTTTTTTTGTTTGTTTTTGCATCAGCTTCTTCCACCTTTTCACACTGTTCCACTCCTCCTCCTCCGTTTGTTCTCTCTTGTTTATCTCTTCTTTGTCTATTTTCATGCCATCCTCTTCCTCCTCCTCTTCCTCCTCCTCCTCCTGTGAAGAGGACCAGCACAGCAGAGTCTTGTACAGTCAGTATACATTAAACATACAGCAAGAGGGAGAAGATCAAAGCACTGAATGCACACAGTAGACTGAGAAAAGATGAAAGCATTAGAGCCAACGAGACGGGGATTAAATAAAAACGATAATAACTGAACCACATCCTGCCTGAAATGTTCAGAATCTGACATTAAGACAAAAATCTGTCTGAAATATGTGTAAGAATATTTTCTGATCAACTTTTCTGAAGAAGATCTCAAAGTATCAACAAACCAGTGAGACAGGATTTCACTGTCACTCCAAACCGGACAGGATTACATTTGTCGTGTGTGTGTCTGATGAACTGATGTGAGGAGGGTGCCAAAATATGTTCAACTGGGATTTAAATTTAAAAACAAAGAAACGAAAAGTACTCACAACAAACCTTTTCACAGACACTGACTGTAATAAGATTCATGACTCCCAGCTGTACTTGTACAGTCTCGGCTCTTAAGTTGAGACCAGTGGTGGAGCTTTGGCTGCCTACCCTGCTTCTTCTAGTAATGCACCTAACAGACCAAACCTTGGGTCAAGGTTGGGTCTAAGATGGGTTGGACAGATATGGTTCTGCCTTTGGGTGGAGCCGGCAATGTCTACTCCTTGGCCTGCATCAACTCACTGATACCGAAGAACCAGCTATTGCATCCAGTCAGACCCTTCCTCTGAACCTTCCATGTACTTTGTAAACTTTGTTCCAACAATATGCTTCCAGTTCTCGTTTTCATTTTGTATTTCTGTGGGTCAGATGATCAGCTGCATCTGTGAATCGACTGCCCTGCCTGACCTCTTCAAGCAAACCAGTGGCCCCCTCCTGGACATTATTGACTCTTTCAAATAAGACATATTCATTCGCTTCACACAAATCTTGGAACTTTGTAGATTCGTCTGTCAGTCCGCCTCACAGTCATTACCTCTCTCCCAATGGCCCTTCATCTGGAGCATAGTGTCAGTCATTTCTCTGTGAATTCAGCATACTAGTGACCTCATTCTTAGTGATTTTCCTTGTGCAAGCTATTATGCTTCTGTAAAAGTGCATCCTTTTACAGAAACATAACTACAATATAACTCTGAGAATTGTCAAATTGGTTGAGTTTGATAGTTCCTCTAGGGTAAACTCTGTGACAACAAGTGGTTTCAAAACGAGCACAAGACAAAGTGGACAGTGCTGTCACCTAAAAGACAAAGTTTGGGGTTTGAACACAATAATCAGAAATCTTGATTAGACTGATAAAGTTAGCTGCAGGTTAACCACAGCATCTTCTCCAGTAGTTATACCTGCAGCATGTATAGCAGGATGTGTTCCAGTACCTTGACTTTAGAGCTTTACTATTTTACAGATTTAAGTTTTTAATTCAGGTCAGAAATACCCTAATAAATTATGTTTAGACAAACACTGAACACTGGATAGGAAATTCATGGGTAATAAGTTACGCCTTAGTGTATCAGCATACAAAAGGATGGCCCAGTTGGTGCCTGTCTGAGAGCTCTGTTAGGATAATACGATATTATAAGGTCTTTAAGATGTGATGGAGCCTGAAGGATTTTTAATTCAATTTAGGGTGCCAATAAAAAGAAGACAATATGGGAGAAGTATGATTTTTCTTTAACAATGATAACCGGGGTGTACACATTAGTCAGGTTTGGAGTTTTTTTTTCCTGATGCATCATATGTACAGTGTGCTTCAGTGACTAATAGAAAAGGCTACAGTTCTGAAGAGACTAGATCCTAGTGATGCAGTATGAGCTGCCTTTTTGTGTAACTTGGCATACCTCCATCAGATCATCATAGTTTTACTTTTACGTTTATGTTACTTTTACATTTTTGGTCTTTACTGGATTAAGAACATGACTTTCAACATGACTGCTGCAGATGGTGCTTTTAGTCCTGTGACTACTTCTTTAGTGCTCTACTTCTAAGGACATGGTGTACACCATGCCAAGATATGTCATTTTTCATAGCTTCAGCTGAAGAAATGACAAGCTGTTAGTAACAAAGTTGGCTCTTTGTTGAGTTCTGTATTATCTGTAGACACAGCACTGTTTTATGCCTTGAGTTAGGTGCCAGTTTTATATTTACTGCCTCTTTGAAACCAAAATACAAAGAGTGGCTCAAGATTTTTGCACATGGTCTAATTTACCACAATAACTGAAAAGCTGAGAGGCTAATTTAACAGTACACGTATTAATGCAGCTTTTAGTCTCTTGTTGTTTCCCATGAGCCCAGCAGGTTAATGTTGTTTCTCTGTGGGTCTTTTTAAAATCCCTTTTCCTCTTTGCATTAGAGGTGGTCGCATGGCTAATACTGGAAGCAAAGAAAGCTAACACAGAAACAGTCCACTGCTTATTCCTCCCTCGTCGCACATTTCTCCATTTCATGTTTTCTGTGGTGATACAGGTGTTTTTCTCCCTGGAGTCGTGTAACTCACAGCAGTTTGTTCTTTTTAAATAAAGACCTGGATTATAAATAAAACCCTTTATCATCATTGCACTTATTTGTGAACAGAAGTTGTTTTTCCATTAAAGCGTACAGCCGTGCAGAACCACGGCAACACAGATTTAAAAATGTCACATCATTCGCAGGAAACAAAAGACTGTGTGTGTGTTCATTTGTGTTGTGTGTGGTTGGTTGCATCACAAATAATGATGAGACCGGCTACAGGAAGGAGGTGGAACACTTGGAGGACTGGTGCAGGCAAGACAATGCTTAAATGAGAAGAAGACTAAGGAGATGATTGTGGACTTCAGGAGGGGAAGACACACACACACCCCTGCACGTTGGAGGATCTGCAGTCTAAGTAGTACCCAGCTATAAGTACCTGGGTACGAACCTGGATAGCAACCTTACCTGGAAAAACAACACTTCCAGCCTGATTAGGAAGGCTCACCAGAGGCTCTATTTCCTGAGGAGGTTGAAGCGTGCGGGAATGGAGAGCTCAGTCCTCATCTCCTTCTACAGATGTGCGGTGGAGAGTGTTCTGTGCACTGGCATCAACGTGTGGCACAGAAACTGCACTGTGGCAGAGAGGAAAGCTCTACAGAGGGTGGTGAAGGCTGCACAGAGAGTTGTCGGAGGCAGCCTCCCAACCGTAACATATACCTCCATATACAGTGGGGCAAAAAAGTATTTAGTCAGCCACCGATTATGCAAGTTCCCCCACTTAAAATGATGACAGAGGTCAGTAATTTGCACCAGAGGTACAACTTAACTGTGAGAGACAGAATGTGAAAAAAAAATCCATGAATTCACATGGTAGGATTTGTAAAGAATTTATTCGTAAATTAGGGTGGAAAATAAGTATTTGGTCACCTCAAACAAGGAAAATCTCTGGCTCTCACAGACCTGTAACGTCTTCTGTAAGAAGCTTTTCTGTCCCCCACTCGTTACCTGTATGAATGGCACCTGTTTGAACCCATCATCTGTATAAAAGACACCTGTCCACAGCCTCAAACAGTCAGACTCCAAACTCCGCCATGGCCAAGACCAAAGAGCTTTCGAAGGACACCAGGAAAAGTATTGTAGACCTGCACCAGACTGGGAAGAGTGAATCTACAATAGGCAAGAAGCTTGGTGTGAAAAAAATCAACTGTGGGAGCAATCATCAGAAAATGGAAGACATACAAGACCACTGATAATCTCCCTCGATCTGGGGCTCCACACAAGATCTCATCCCGTGGGGTCAAAATGATCATGAGAACGGTGAGCAAAGATCCCAGAACCACACGGGGGGACCTGGTGAATGACCTGCAGAAAGCTGGGACCAAAGTAACAAAGGTCACCATCAGTAACACACTACAACGGCAGGAAATCAAATCCCGCAGTGCCAGATGTGTTCCGCTGCTGAAGCCAGTGCATGTCCAGGCCCGTCTGAAGTTTGCCAGAGAGCACATGGATGATACAGCAGAGGATTGGGAGAATGTCATGTGGTCAGATGAAACCAAAGTAGAACTTTTTGGTATAAACTCAACTCGTCGTGTTTGGAGGAAGAATAATACTGAGTTGCATCCCAAGAACACCATACCTACTGTGAAGCATGGGGGTGGAAACATCATGCTATGGGGCTGTTTTTCTGCCAAGGGGACAGGACGACTGATCCGTGTTAAGGACAGAATGAATGGGGCCATGTATCGTGAGATTTTGAGCCAAAACCTCCTTCCATCAGTGAGAACTTTGAAGATGAAACGAGGCTGGGTCTTCCAACATGACAATGATCCAAAACACACCGCCCGGGCAACAAAGGAGTGGCTCCGTAAGAAGCATTTGAAAGTCCTGGAGTGGCCTAGCCAGTCTCCAGACCTCAACCCCATAGAAAATCTGTGGCGGGAGTTGAAAGTCCGTGTTGCTCGGCGACAGCCCCAAAACATCACTGCTCTCGAGAAGATCTGCATGGAGGAATGGGCCAAAATACCAGCTACTGTGTGTGCAAACCTGGTAAAGACCTATAGTAAACGTTTGACCTCTGTTATTGCCAACAAAGGTTATGTTACAAAGTATTGAGTTGTATTTTTGTTATTGACCAAATACTTATTTTCCACCCTGATTTACGAATAAATTCTTTACAAATCCTACCATGTGGATTCATGGATTTTTTTTTTTTTTTTTTTTTTCACATTCTGTCTCTCACAGTTGAAGTGTACCTCTGGTGCAAATTACTGACCTCTGTCATCATTTTAGGTGGGGGAACTTGCACAATCGGTGGCTGACTAAATACTTTTTTGCCCCACTGTACACCAGACATATACACCTCCAGATGCAGGAAGAGGGCCACCTGTATCATGAAGGGCCCCACTCATCCAGCACACCCACTCTTTGTCCCGCTCCCCTCAGGCAGGAGGCTGAGGAGCATCAAATGCAAAACCACCAGACTGAGAAACAGTTTAATTCCAGAAGCTGTGAGACTTCTCAGTGCATAATGGACAAGAACGGATATTGTAGCACCTTAACCACTACTTGACAGTTACTGACACTGTCACTTTATCAGTGCTGCTAAAGTTGCTCCTTTGCTGCTAAAGTTTTTATTTACACCTTTATACCTACACTCTATACCCATACTCCATACTGGTACTCAGGTTGTTGCACGCTAGTTATTATTATTTATTTATTGTATTGTCTTATTACTTGTCATTTCTGTTCGTTAAAAAAAAAACATAACTATTTATATACTTAAAAAACTTTAAAAAAAAATTTCTGTTTCTTCATTATTTTTGTTTCTTTTTACTCTGGGCCCGTGTGTACATAATTTTGTTCCACCTCATGTTAACATGTGATGCGAATGACAAATACAACTCCTTGAATCCTTGAATTTGTGTAACTCATGTTGTGAGGACATAAACACAGCCACATTGTGGTCCATAAGGGAGTTATTGACGTTTTTGAAATAAGACTTTTATGTAATGTTAAGGTCAGAAATTGACGTAAGTCATTGTAATGTCCTCTGAAGTGATGGAAACAAGACTGTGTGTGTTGTGTGGTATTTTAGATCAGCAATATCTGCAAAAACAAACTTCAGAGGGGATTGTAATGAGGATTTAATGATCAAACAAACTGCTGTAACAACAAATTAAATATTATATGGCATTTGTAAAAGTTTGATAGATAGACTGATGGCTTTTTAAAACTTGGATAGTTAATGCCTTAGTTACCTCCAGTTTCAAATTAAATAGAAGATTTTTGTTAGTGGATATTTGATTCAGTGCAAAGATCTCATTTTGGTTTTCATCCTTGGTGTGTGTGTTAGTCTTTCAAAGAGGTGGGTGGTGGTGGGTTTGTGGGACTTTGTCCAACGAGTCTCTGTGGTTTTGTGGGTGACTTTAAGACAAATACCCACATCTCTTGACTTGACCTGTGGCGGATGCTGTTTGAGTACGAGTTAGTGAGCCCTGTATTAAATGCAGTTGGGACCCTCGGAGCTTGATTTCTAACCAAAAGGAACAGGGTGTCCACTTTGATGGTCTTGAAATTGTATCTTTGCTATTTACAGATGATAAAGTTCTGCTGGTGCCATCAAGCGTTAATCGCCAGCTTGCAGTGATGCAGTTTGTTGCCACAATCAAAGGAGCTGGTGAGCAAAGAGTAAAATGGCCTCTCAGGTTGGGGATGAGTGAGGCCTGACGTGGAGGAGTACTTTGAGGTCTTGTTATGAAGTGAGGAATAAGAGAGCTGTGCATTGAATTAAGATGAGCATGAGTGTTAAGGTTAAACTGCAGATTCACAGGTTGATCTGCAGTTCATGTTGTAGGTAGTAACCAAAATACCAAAAATGCTTTCTTATCTTAAGGCCTTTACACAGCTATTTGTCTTATGGTGTTAATGCATTGAAACACGAGTTCTGGAAATATCAGCCTCTGTGAGAGATCTGTTTTAGAGGTGTACAAACTCAGCATTAGGAGTTGTGCTACCCAGGACTTTTTTTTCCTCGACTCACTTTTTAGTTTTGTTTCAATTTGTGTTAGTTTAAGGCACTAAACGCTACGCTTTCAGGGTTAGGAAAAATCATGGTTTGAGTTACAATATGGCTTCACACAACATTAAACCTGCATGTGGAAAACTGACAAGTTGGGAGTGACAGCCCCGTCTGCTTAATGCCATAATCTACTATGTCACCAAAGGACACTTTGTAAGTAACTGAGTCACGCCAACAGATCTGACAAAACTGTATTATCTGACATTCCTGAGAATGAGAATAGGCTGAAAATATAAATGTCAGAAATAACCTTCCTCCGAAGGATGTCTGGCAGGTAAGGATCTGTGAGCTCCTTGAATTGTGAGGAGCTCAGTTACTGAAGGATGGGCTCAGTGTAGAGGTGCTGCTTCTCTGCATTAAAGGAGCCAGTTGAGGTGGGTTGATCTTTTCCCTAAGATGCCTCCCAAACACCTCCACACTGAGGTATTTTAGTCATGTCCAACGTGGTGGATAAGATATCTTGGATGACTTGGGACACTTAGTATTCCCCAGACATCGGTGCTGCTTATGGCTTTACCAGTCATTCTGCTCCCTGGATAAACAGCAGAAGATGGATGAATGGATGTTTAGATGGATATATTTGCACTTATACAATAAGTAGCATTCCTTGGCACTGTCAAAATGCATCAGTTGCTGCTATGTGGAGGCAATTTCACCTTGAATCCTAAAAATCATTTCCCTCATACATTGCTAAGATCCATTTGTATTCCAGCAAATTACAGCGGCAAACAAGTTTTGAGTCAGATTTGTCCCTAATTAATTTGACGCTCTAGGCAAGAGTTAAGATGGTGTCCCCTGTATCGCCAGAGGGCAGAGACACACTTGATGCTACTTTGAAAAACCTTCTTCACCTTTAACTTGCCAGGAGTCAACCCAGGGTTTGCAGAGATTGATTTTTTTAAGCACACCTAAAGCCTAGTGCATGTATAACCATTAGATGTTGCATTATGGTAATGGAAAAAAGGTAAAATAAAATATAAGAAATGAGACCTAATTAACTGTCTATTGTAACAGAGGCAAAACTGGTACAGCAAACAGTTTTATTAGTTATTATCTGGCTCCATACCCATTAAATAAAGGCCCTGTGCTCCTCTGTGGTTAGCCAGGCACCCTGAAGCACACAACAACACAAAGACGGCATTTCTGCATACAAAGAATCAGAATCAGAACACTTTATTAATCCCTAAGGAAATTATGTAAAGGGAGAAGCTCATTAAAATTATCATAGCAGCTGTACTAACTCCATCATGCTCTTGCATCAGGATGTTGACTTTGCCATGACTGCAGTATTATTTGACTTGCTTTTCACAGTTATATTTAGACAGCAGCCACTTTCTATTAATGCTGGAGACTTCATGTTTTCTGGTATAGCAAAGAGAAACATGTTTATCAAACTTTATTCTCTGCTGGACCTTTACTGCAGCCATCTTCGGTTGCTGCTTGTTTTGGGATCTCTGCACCTTTGGTTTTGTATTTCATAATAGAAAAGCTAATCTGTTGGGTTTAGATCCACTCATCTGACTTGGCAATAAGAGAAAATTTCATTCTTTTATATTTTAAAACTCTTGGGATTATTTTGCAGGATTAAGGACAATGCTTTTGTTAAGTATTATCCAGTGTTGCAGTATTTGATCGTGCTGCTTCTATCAGCAGTAACATCATCAATAAGAACTAGTGGCCCAGCTCCACTACTAACCATACATGCTCATGGCATAACACTATCTCGCCCATGTCAGAAGACATGTTTCAGGTGATGAGTTATTTCTCACCTTCTCCATATTTTTCTCTTCCCATCATTCCAATCTCAACTCTCCAAAGATTTATTTTCAGAATTTTTGTCTGCTCCAATCTGACCTTCTGAGTCTTGATTGTAACCTGTGATTTGCATCTTCTTGTAAATTTCATGTATTTCCAATTATGAAGGCGTGAAACTGCTTGTCAGTCAATTGTCCCAATAATTTTGAACCTCTGAAAATGGGGGGGGGCTGTGTATATCATTGTAGTAATTTTTAGATGGTTCAAATTGTGAGAACTTCTTGAATCTGCACTGAAATCACATCAACAGTGTTTGATTTACTCTGGCGGTCTGCAGAGGAAAAAAAGTCTTTTTCTCAAACATTATGTAAATCCAATTTTTTTTAATTTTTAGAAATAGTTGGTAGATCAAAGCTAAACCTTATTGTAAGACCCGTGAGTACAGTCATGCGGATTATTTCATTGCAGCTGAAAACATTCTTTTTTTTTTTAACTTATAGAGCCTCAGGCCATGTTTGCATTTGTTACTAAAGAAGCATTTAGACTCTAAAACATCTGAAAACTGTGAAATCTGAAGTAAACACTAAACAGACAAAAGCTAAGAAGAGCAGGTTAAGTTATAAGAAACTAATAATATTTCAGCATTGTTTATATTTAACTAAAGAAAAACATTTTTGTGGTGGAATTTTGAAGCTTGTGTTTAATTGTTTTTGTTATCCATATAAACTAACAAAAAATATAAATATAGCTCCCATCATCAATAACCTGTATTGATCTGTAAGTTTTCTACTGTATTTGTAATGGGAATTTATTCTGCAATATACACAAATACAATAAAATAGTTTAGGGAATTCATGTTCAGCAACTAGATCTTTAAAGTTCGTATTTATCATTTTTATCTTTTCATTTATGTCTCAATTTCAAGGTCTGGCATATGTAGAGTGAGGGCATAAAGACAAAGTTCAAAAAGTGATTTTAAAAAAGCCCAAAACAAAAATCCAAAGCAGAGAGAAACCATACTCCAAGATACAAAGTAACTAAATCTAGACAACAGAGACAAATGGGCAGCAGGCAGAGAAACAGCACAACGTAACAGACACTCAGGCAACACATACACACCAAAACACACAAGGGAACCAGGGGAGCTGGAAACAGCAGAACTAATTAAACACAGGACGTAGCACTAAAAGCAAGGCAGACGAGACAAGGACTCACAAAATAAGATAGAAGTAACCTAACAGACACTTGACAGAGAAAACTCTAGGAAGGCTAGATTGACCACATAATTACATTTTAAAAATCAATATATATACAAAACAAACTATAAAATGATAATATTAAAAATGACAATCTTAATCTTAATCTTGTCACACAGTGTACTGACCACACCCTGATTTTAGAGTCCTACGTCACCGCACGTGTTTGATATGGTTTTAGGATTTCAGTTAAGAGCAAAAATAGTCATGAGAGTCTGAAACTATCCAACTCCAACTTCTCTGCTCCATGTCGAGTTCACCTTTAAGGAAATCTGAATTCTCAGCACACAGACTGACAAATTCACACACAGATAAGTAAATAAAATAAATAAGCGGTGACAGGCAGGGAGACATATGTGCGCAGACAGACACTTTGTCAGACCTGAGCTCAGCCCTGTGATCGTTTCTCTGCTTTCTCCCTCTATTCTTGTTTTCCTGTCAGTCATCCCGCACTCACATTACTCACTGTGTGAGAATGTGATGTTTAAATTGCTATATATTTTCCCCTTGGCAACACCAATCTGTCACAGGCATGATTTACAACAGCACAAGAATGCAGTTCTAACTGTGTGTGTTTTTGTCGTGTGAGCTGCTGTTGTGTCAGATATAATTGTTACGAAACAAAAATATTGTGTTACTCCATGTTACATTACTTCATACTGTGTATGAACTTGTAGTATTGTTTGTCATGCTTGCGGTGAGGGAATTTTATCTTTTCTTTTATTGTCTTTTATTTTATCTCACCAAAGATAAGGCATACCTCTGAATTTCAACTTTTCAACTAGGTTGCTGTGTTTACTGTTTTGTTGTAGCATTTGATTTTTGCTGTGCATGACGGGCTTTTTATTGATGAGTTTCCACACTGCTAACTATCTGCTCTTCACTGTTTTTCTAAACAATGCAGAAATATTTGACAGGCATGAATGTGTTGTTTTTTTCTACCTCTAGTTCATTTTAAATATACGTCTTTGCTGGGCATTTAACTCAGGAAGAGGTTTTTTAAATTTTATTTTAACAACATAGTTTAAAGAGAAAAACAAATCAAAATACAACAGCACAAACACAAACAAGAGCAGCACATGGATCCACATGTTTTTGAAAGTGCTCAGTTATTACATGCACTGCATGGCGCCTCCATAGGACTGTGCTGGAGGCTTAGCTCTGCTTGCTTATGACAGATAGCATGATTAGTGTTTGATTAAAGTGTGAGAATTGTTATTTCAGTTAGCTTTCATACACACTGAGTGTCATTGTAAGTAAGAGGAAGGATAGCAGTGACATTCATCAGGGACATCTTTTTTTTTTCCTGCTGGAGCGTACAAAAGAAGAAAAAATAAGTAGAGATCAGTGAGAACATGAGTCCCAGTCAGACTATAATTGTGTCCTAAAGGGTTAAAAAGGGATGGATCAGTGTTTTACAATATAATAGTCAATGTAATTTCAAAAAGAGAAATAGTAATCTTGAACATCAAGACCTTCTTGACACCAGGAGTGAAATTTTCCAGTTAATGTAAATTTAAACATGGTTTCAACTCATATTCTTCATGTTTAAAAGGCAGGTGGGATATTTTCCCTAGTGACCCACGGTTTCCAGATTGGTGTCAACTGGCCTCTAGTCCTGTGTGATTGGGGCCTAATCAAGTTTATCAGAGTCAACTGATAGCTTAGCACACTGCTCTGTCTTCCAGATATTGTCACTCATAGCTCCAAACACAATGAAACAATGGCGGCAGCTGAAACATTCAAAATATGGCATTCACTATAAACATCAATGTGTGGTGCAATGATGCCGTCTACCTTTTTCACATCAAACCAACATTTTCCCTTTTTCGTAGGTTGCTACACTAAGAAAAGAGTTTTTAGTGTGTAACCTAACCAGCTCATGAACACAATATAACAAAGGTGTGAACAATCTTCTCCTGGCTGACAAACCTGTTATTCATACCCCCACCATCTTGCCCTACCATGGCTGGTATGCCAAAGATTCAGTGCCAGAAGACTCACGAATAATGGTGAGATGCAGAAGGCATCTGACAAAACACCATTACTTGACACCCTGTGGTGAGAACACATTGTTACAGTCATAACATGCAGTCTGGTAGGAAATTTCTCTAATTTCACGTCCCATGTTACCACTGGTGATGTGGCACAACTTCTGAATCACTGAGTACCTGAACGCATCATTACACTTGGTCTCTGTGAGGTTAGTCAGAGAAACCCATGATGACTGTGTAATCAGGCAGCTTGATTTTAAATTAGCTCATTTAAAGTTTGGATTCATTTTTTTTCCTCTCCTCACTTATAAATTTGAAAGGCAGAGACTGAAGGAGGAAAAGAGGAGTGGAAGGAAAGTAAATAAAGAAAGAGGAGAGAGGGTTTTCATCCCCGGAGGAGCTAAAAAGTAAAAGAAGAAAGGGAGAGCAGAGGGAGAGAAGCCCTCCAGCCAAAAGAAATAAATCAACCTGACACACCTGTTTGTCTTTCTGTCCGTGTGAAATAAGAAATAAGAAAAACAACTGAACTGAATATTTTAAATGTTGCAAATCTTGAATTACTGGGAAAGCACATAAAGAGCAGTCTATAGGTTGTATTTGTTGCTTAAAGCATCTTAGTATCTTTTCCCTTCTTCTTTTTTTATATCCCCTGCAACCTTCCTCTCTAATCACAGCCTGGCAGACTGCTGTGTGTGTGTGTGTGTGTGTGTGTGTGTGTGTGTGTGTGTGTGTGAGAGAGAGAGAGAGAGAGAGAGAGAGAGAGGAAGTGTGAAACATTTGGGGGGGGGGGGGGGAGTTTAAAAAAATAAATTTAGTGAGAATGAGGAGTAAGAGAGAGAGATTTTAGTCGCCTCAAGACAGAAAAACAGCTGCTGCAGATGAAAAACTAAAAACACACGCACACTAATGGCTGGACGAGGACAGTTGGCATGTGTGTATGTTTGAGCACAGATGTTCCTAATTTGTTCTAATTATCATTTCTTCAATCTGTTTGTTCTCTGAGACGTGGAAAGAACTCGCTCTACCTCAGATGGCTGAGGAGTGGTGCTTTAGGAACAACACAACAGTAGTTTTGACCATTTTACCGCTGGGTGTACTTGTTTGAACTTATACCCCATTTTCTATCATTTTGCCACTATTTTGGCCAAACGCTGGCCTTGTTGACAGCAAATCATATAACTGATAGTAGATAGTGAAGATAACACTTTAATGTTTAGCTGGTTAAATGTTTATTGATCATTCGTAAAGACTTCTTTGGTTCCCAACAAATGGGTCCCATGAATGGCATCCTTATCTTCTGCATCAGTATTGCCCCAGAATTTCATCAATTCTATCTATCTATCTATCTATCTGATTAAACTATATACCTGGTGTATGTAGAAACATTGAAACAGAAACATTGTGGGGGTGTATACAAGGGCAGTAATATAATGTAATAAACAAATAAGGGTGGAGGGGCTGCCAGTGGAACAGAGTCAGTGTTTTCTTTACAGTGAAAATGGACAATGACACAAAGCATACTTCAAAAGCAAGCCAAGAGTTTCTCAAGGTTAAGAAATTTCCAAGTCAGTCACCTAATCTCAACCCAGCAGAGTAACTTTTCAGTTATTAAATGTAAAACTAAAGGCAGAGAAATCCAAAACCTGAACGTGGCTGAAGGAAAGGCCTGGCAGAGCAACTCAAGGGAGGAAAAACATCATTTTATTCCAATCCATGTGAAGGATGTTAATGCAAGTTTTAAAAGAGTTATTATATTCCATTATGCTACTTTAGCTAACTAATTTTGAGACTCTAACATGATCAATTGTGTATGAAAGTGGGTGGAAATCACTTATCATCTTGATTGTTTGATTTAAAATCCACTGTGGTGGTGTTCGAGGCAAAACTACAATAAATGTGTCTTTGTCCACAAATAATTATGGTTGTATGTACTGTTGTGGCAGACAATCTACCCCTAAACAAACAAACAAACAAAATTTATATACTATACCACTTTAAAAAAACAAAACACAGGTCTTGCCAATACAATATGAATTTAAAATCTCATAGCAAGCTGAAATTTTGAGCTCTCTCACCACCTGCATAATTTGGTACACGTTTTATTAGGATGCCTGGGTCGTTGACCCAGGGTTTTGAGTTTATGTATTATTTATCATTTCTATTCTTTGGTTTCTTTGTTAGAGTTCTGTCTTATGGTTTATGTCTCTGTGTAATTCTTAGTTGCTATATCCCCGTGTCCAGTCAGTGTCTGCCCTGGTCCCATGTCTCTGTTTCCTCTGTTGTAGTGCCTGCATGTGAGTCTGTGTCTTTAGTTCAGTCCGTGTTATGTTTCCTGTTTTATTTTGAAGGTCCATGTCTGATGTTAATGTATCTGGTTTTGCTTCCCCTTGTCTCGTTAGGCCTGATTTGCCCCAGCTGTGTTTCCCTCCTGTTACCTATTCCCTGATTGCTCCCTCTGTGTATTTAAGCCCTCTGTTTCTCTGTGTTGTGATCTACCCTTATCTTGCTGTGCGTTCTGGCAGTCTTCTGGTGTAAGTTTATTTTGATATATCCAGTTATCTTACATTTGAGTTCAAGTTTTGCCTCCGAGTGTCTGCATCTTGGGTCCTGCACACAACCGGTCATAACACGTTTCTATTGTGTTCTCTGGGAGTATTTTTAACTAGTGATGGGCAGATGAAGCCCCATGAAGCACTGAAGCTTTTCATCCAATTGGTTCACCCCAACGCGAAGCTTCATGAAGCTTCATTTGCTCTAGCAGGACACCTACTGGATGTAAAAATAATAGCTGGCATGAATTTGAAGAGTGTGGCATTTTGCACACAGCCTGTAAATGTCAACAACAAAAGGAGTGTGTAAAACATGTATATTGTAGTGATGGCAGTATACTGTGTATATTTATAGTGGCAGTATGGGAAATTATTATTTGGAAATGCTTGAAATGGAAATGATCATTTACTGTGAGGTGAGGTGTGGTTGGGGTGTGGACAGTAGTTGTGCTTTTGTAACGTTGAGGTATGGACAGCTACACACTGAGGCTTTGAGCCTCAGTCCTGCCTGTTCACATTTTATTCTGTAAAAACTAAATTTTCACTGCTTTTACGTCCTTTTTAGTGGGGAGAACATAGCTGGGATTTAATGATTTAACAAATCTTTTGAATCCTTTGTCCTCCACAATGCTAAATGGCTGGGAGTCCTCAATCACCATGCTGACCAGGTCTTCATCTATTTGAGATTGTTCTCCTGAGGAAAGACAATAAAGACAAAGCACAAATATAAATATCACACACGTAACTTATAACAGTTGTATAATATTGTTATATCATTTAGTAACATTACTGCATGCTATATTATCATTGCATTTGATGGCTCACCTGGTCTTGCTCCACAATCGGTGTTCCTCTTATTCTCATGCAAAGCTCTGTAGTGCCTAAGCATGGATGTTGTTGTTATATCCCAGCTCCCTGGCACATAGCAAACACTTCACCTTGTACAAAAGTCAAGACAGCTCAACATAAATTGTATTGCACCATCAGTATCATGACAATACATCTTCTGTAGAAATTTACATACCTTGTTGGGAGGAATAAAATCAAAATGTTCCCACACAGGGGAGGACATCCTCCTCTTCTTAGCTGGCTCCATTCTCTCCTGACTTTCTCTCCTCACTCTCATAAACCTCCAAACGGTCTCCAAACTCTCACTAACCGCAACTCTCCATCAAACACCTACATTTTGAATGAAGTCTGAGGGGTTTATATCGCTGTCATATCTCGCGGCAAAGTTCGAACCACTTCATGAACCAGTCACGTGGTACAGCCGGGCAGCGAGGCTTCGGACGTCATCATTTTCAGCTCCTCCCATAAATGAAGCAAGCCTCGATACGCGCTTCGCGGAAACGCCCCCTCCATTACTCGACACACGCTCCGAAGCCTCGATACAGAACGTCCCATCACTATTTTTAACTTTCATTTAAAAGCTGTCCAAAACTTTGATATTGAAACATGAAAAAAATGAAGTTAAAACATTTAAAGAACCAAGAAGTTAAACATTAAACAGAGAAAACCACCGTTCACAGCAAGTATCCAATCACGAGGCGGCGTCTGCCCCTGGGCTTAATGTGATTGGCTGACAGCTCATTATACACATGACTGAGGCTCAGACAGTGGAACTGATTGGTTTGCTAGGGGAAGATGAAACATTGACTGGTTCAAATTAAGGGTGAAATACAAATGAGTGTAAGAATGTAGTTTGGTTTAAGGTGGAATATGCAAATGACAATGAGTCAGACAATTTCTGAATGGAGATTTTAAACAAGAACAATCATTATGGAATAAAATGTTAGGATTGGTTATTTTCTGTCTTTTTGTTTTTTTTTCTGTCCTTGGGTTCTGACTTAACCCATGTGTGTAGCTTGTATTACTCAACTTGTGGGGGCATGCTAGCACCAGTGTTCAAATTACAATGTGAATTTTATTTAACTCAAATAGCTGACATTTCCATCATTGACCTAGACTGGTTAGGCAATTTTAACAAACCAAAAACTTTTGTATTTCTTGCCAACTAAATGAACAAAAAAAAAAGCTGTAGTAAAAAGAAAAAGAACCTCTTTTTTTGTGACTCCTCCTTCTTACTGTGACAGAGTTTAAAGGTCAAAAACCTGCTGGTTTCAAGATGAGTGCAGAGGTATGAATAAAAGCATTTGTAAAGTCCTTGGACGAAACTGGAGAACCATCTTAGCAGCCAGGGCTGGACTGGGACAAAAAAATCAGCCCGCGCATTTTGACTAGAAACCGGCCCACCAGGTATTATAGGAAAAACCATAAAGCCTTTGAATGAAAACAAACGTCATTGTGACAGTGATGTACACTGTCTTGTTGGTACATATGTATCAATCTAATAAACTTAAACCTACACCATCCTCCCTATTCTGGTATTCTAAACAGCACTTAGCCGAAACCCAAAGACTGCTTGGTTGAGTTAACTTACTGAACTATCTACAACACATGGTGGAAACCTGAAATTAAGACAGAGAAGACTAGAGGTGAGACATGACCATTACTGAATATTAAAAATAATAAATGACAGATTTAGTGATATTTTCATAAACTATTCATTTACCACATCAATAAACAGCATGGCAGGGCAAAATATTTTTCCTAACATGACAACCTTTAAAAAGTGAAAGGAGACAGAAAGACAGGTGAGAAAGAATAAAACTTAACTGACTTTTTGATGGCATTTTACACAAAGTACTAGTACAGTATCTAGAAAATGTGGGATGTGGGAAAATACTGGCATCATGTACAGTACTTTCTTCTGAAGAAATTATGTTGGGACCCTGAAAAAAACTTACTATGTACAATAATGGATTTCTATAAATTTGACATCAGATGAAAACTTTGGTTGTAAGATTCGGATAATTATTTGTTAAAAGCTAGAAATTTTAAATGAGAATAAGAAAGAAAAGTATTTCTTTGTGCCCCCCTCTCCCTGTTAATGCTCTACCTGCCCCATGGCAAAACTTTGCTAGACCCGCCCCTGTACAGTTACCAGCTGCCAGCTACATAAAAAAGGATCCTGGTGTAAGTTGTCTCACAGAAACAGTTTATAGCTTTCCTTCAACCCATTCACGTCACCTAAAAGGTAAACCTGTTTCTCCATCACCTGTTCAGCTCTGATGATTCAGTAAGGACATCTCCTGGTTTCATCTTCATGTTTCCCTCTCACCAGATAACCAGCAGCTTTTACAAACAACAACAAACATCAGCTGATACTAGAAAGTAATATTAAATAAATTCTAACAACAGCTTATCAAGTTTAAAGGCGCTTCTGCTATTTAACGCGACCTCCTCCTGGAACAAAGTGGGAGATAAACAAGCAAGAGAGACAGGACTTGCGGCAGAAATGCCGATCAGCTGATCTTAATCAGTTTCATGATTGAAGTAGCAGCAGGAGAGGGAGGGGGAGAGAATGAGAGAAGAAGAGGCAGCTGACAGCGTAAAGACGGAGAATAACTCCAGCTTTTTGTCTTTTTTTTATTGTAGCTGAAGTACGGGACAAATTGCGTTTACTTTCAGCTCAATACGAAACGTGTAATATTAACTCTGAATACCAGAGGATTCCGTTTTTTACAGGACGGTAGGCAACTCTACTAACTAACCATATGAATAAAATAATATTCACCAGTAACATCATAGCACCCACCCAACTGTATAGAAACTCCGTCATGCTAGCTAGAACGCAGTACGAGTTATTGTAACTGACTGTAAAAAGTCAGCACAATGAAAATAAACTGCACCTAAACTTGGTTTATATCTGACCCAGATAGACTGCAGGGCCCTATTTCAGGAAGCCGGTTTAGAAAACTCAGAGTGAAAAACGATACTCAGGGTTGAGTAACCCCGAACTGTCCAACTCGGAATATTCGGTTTCAGAAAGGCTGATAACAAGTAGTTCAATCAACGCGGAGTTGCTTTAACCCCAAATTAAGCGCGCGCACGAGGATACATAAAGCCCTGATTAGTGGAGCACAGATTAAGCGAGTCACCATGGAGACGGAGGGAAAGAAGGAACACCACAAACAAGTACAGGAGACGTTTCAGTGCAACTGTAACATTCCTGACTGCCTGACAGACGGTAGCCTTGGAAACGTGCTCAGCGTCACCAATATTATACAGAAAGCTCCCGTTTGCAAAAAACCGAAGTGCGATAAAAAATATGTACAGAACTGAGAGGATGTCCACGATGTGTCACATGAGCAATATTAGGCCTGAGGATGTTATTCAAATAAATTGTAGATTGTGCTGAAAAATGGTAACGTTCACACAGGAAATCATCAGGAAATGATAAAATGTCCAAATGCGCTCTAATCACTCTCTCCCGGCGGAGAGCTCTGCGGAGAATTTGGGCTTCAACATCTACTGGCTCTTCAAGGAAGGAGCACGCCATGTCTGACACTTCCTACAGTCAGGTTTCCGACAAAGAGGCGGAGAACGTCCGGGTTAGTTGAAGTAAACCTGCTAGGGGGCAGGTTAGCTTCACGGAGTGTGTCGTCATAGTAACTCACTCAGAATTAATCTAAACTCGCTTTGTGAAACTGAAAACCCAGAGTTTTCGTTAACTCAGGGTATACTTACTCAGAGTTTGCACTAAACCGGCTTCCTGAAATAGGGCCCAGGGCCCTGTTTCAGGAAGCCGGTTTAGAAAACTCAGAGTGAAAAACGACACTCACGGTTGAGTAACCCCGAACTGTCCAACTCGGAATATTCCGTTTCAGAAAGGCTGATAACAATTAGTTCAATCAACGCGGAGTTGCTACAACCCCAAGTTAAGCACGCGCACGAGGATACATAAAGCCCCGATCAGTGGAGCACAGATTAAGCGAGTCACCATGGAGACGGAGGGAAAGAAGGCGCGGTCGACGTATTTCACAGCGCTCGAGGCAGAAATTCTGATGGCAGCATATGCCGACAGCATGCACATCATGCAGAAAAAAAGTAACACAGCCGCAGCTGCAAAGGAAAGGGAGCATGCATGGCAAAACATAGCCGACAGAGTCAATGCGTGAGTGTTAATTTAAACATTGATCTAGGGATTTCCACCCATATAACATGTTATTTTATCATATGTCATTCTATATATTATGTTATACATTTTATTTTGTGATGTGATGTGAGCGCAGGTGCAACCCAACAGGCCCCAAACGTTCCTGGCAGCAAGTAAAAATGAAATATAAAAACATAGTCCAAACAGGTAAGGTTTAATTGTATTATGAGCCATAGTGCTTGGTCTGTGAGTCCTATGTAAATCAATTGCAGTTAGAGGCTACAGTAATATACCACCTGTAAGCACATATTGAAATTATCTGAGCACATCACAAGTACACATTTGCCTACTCTGTATGCCCAAATGTGTGCCGTCACAGCCAACAGAAAAAAAGCGGAGGCCCGAAAAACAGGTGGGGGTCCTCCACCACCACCACTCACAGAGGCTGAGCAGTTGGCCCTCAGCCAAAACAGTGGGCGCCCTGTGGCTGAAGGCATCTCTGCGGGGACATCCTCTGTGGCAACAACCCCACAAGACACAAGTGCCTACATAAGGGGTAAATCCAAAACAATACATGGCGTGCATACATCCATTCTGCACAGTCACCTTGACGAAAATGAACTATGTCGTAGTGAAGTTACTGTCCTAATGACAGAGAATGACAGTCATCAAACAGTTAGGTGAATAAACAACACTGAGACACTTGGAAACTGTTAACGTGCTGCACGGGTGAGGGCCCAGGGAGAGACTCACACACACCGAGCTGCAGTGGTACGTCTTTATTATGAGCATAGCAGTGTCCTTTAATTTTGCATACATGCGTGTGTGTGTGTTAACCTCCCACAGGGTGAGCTCCCTGTTCCCAGAGACAGAGCGAGTAGTACATTCCGTACCTTTCCCAATAAGTGTAACATATGAACATATACCTCAATGCAACATAAAGCTCATAAAAGCGTTTCCACCCTGACACCTACTGATTTTGCCTTCCCTCAGTGTCGGTTGTCTCTGAGAGCATACTGACAATGAGGTGTATGGTGATTGGTATGTCTGGTAATTGCCATTTGCGCCCACATAAGTCATGAGTGACCTGTATGAACCCCATATTCTTCCAGTTGACGGTGATGGTGTACTGCATCTGGTGCAGCCCCCTGTTGAGCCAGACCGACATGCAGTTGTGAGTACTCGTAATACTCCACATACTACATGTGTCAACAGTAGAACAGCAATGTTGTTAAATGTCTCCACCACAGGCACATGATGACGAAACAGTGACAGCTGCTACAGAGGAGGCCGCAACAGAGCCACACTATGAGGTATACAGTGTACAGTGGAAAATATAACAACTGACGACAATGTGGTACTATGATGACACCATGGACTTACTATGTCCCCGGCAGAGTGATGCTGGAAATGAAGAGGAAGAGGGTCCAGCCACTCCTACAACGAACCTTTCCACAGTGGGTTGTTCAGCACTGATTTACAACCAACCTAAGTAGGCATGTACTATGGATGCCAATGCTATGTCCCTTGTTGCAATAGCTCCCTGTGAAGCAGCTGTATAAGACATATCTGGCCAGGAAGATAAGAAAGTGCGACATGGAAATGGTGCACCTCCAGCTGCAGATCCAAAAGTCGAAGCTGGAGATTGTACTGCTGGAACAACAGTTAAGGGTGGGTGGAGTGATCATAGATGGACGAATCATGTCAGTGTTTGTACAACATACTAATATACGCATTTATTCTTTGTGTACAGGACATACAGGGTGACCAATAAAGGCAGTTGACCACAGTATCTGTGTATTTGTCTTGTAACATGTTGGGTTGACGGGTCACAGGAAATGGTTGTGGCATATGGTGTCTCTGACTGCTCTTCCATCCTGTACGTTCGTGGGTGGGTCAGGATGTTCATCGTGTGGATCACTGCTGTTGTCTGGTTCAGCTGGACACTGTTCACCTCTAATCGTGGCAATGTTGTGTAGGATCACACATGCCACAATGATGTCACATGCCCTTTCTGGGGTGACCCTGAGTCCACGAAGGCACTGGAACCGGGCCTTGAGCATTCCGATGGTCATTTCAACTCTGGCCCGTGTCCTGCAATGGGCCAGATTATAACGCTGCTGTGGGCCTGGTTCAGGGTCAGGGTAAGGGGTGAGCAAATAGGGTAGACATGGGTACCCCCTATCACCAAGCAGGTGGCCAGTGAACTCTCCTAGGACAGAAGAATACATGTCAGTGCAAACGTCCCTGTGGCAATTGGTCTCTGTATATTTCACAGTTACTTCGACCCACCATGTCCAAATTTGGTGCTCAGTGTACATTCCCGGAAGATTCGTGAGTCATGTACAGAGCCTGGCCACTTGGCTTCCACATTTGTGATGATGTTGGCAGCATCACATATGATCTACCCAGTGCAGAGAACACATATTAGCATCCATTACCATGATGCCATCACTTGTTGGTGTGAAATGCTACAGGGAATTATGTACCTGTACATTGATGCTGTGGAAAGACTTCCTGTTCACATAGTCTCCTTCATTTGCTGAGGGTGCAATGATTGGGATGTGGGTGCCATCTATACAGCCAATCACGCCTGGGAACCCTGGAAATTTATGTACCATTTGAGTGGTAGTTCACGTATCACCACATCATGCATTGAGTTTTGTTCATCCTGATACCTGCAATTTTGTGGAATCCCTCTTTGATGAATCTTGTGGGTCTGTGACCGGGGAACACCACAAACGAGTGCAGGAGACGTTTCAGTGCTACTGTAACATTCCTGACTGCCCGACAGACGGTAGCCTTGGAAACGTGCTCAGCGTCACCGATATTGTACAGAAAGCTCCCGTTTGCAAAGAAACGGAGTGCGGTACAAAGAATATGTAATGGACTGAGCGCATGTCCGCGATGTGTCACATGCGCAATATATGGCCTGAGGATGTTATCCAAATAACTTAGAGATTGTGCTGAGAAACGGTAACGTTCGCACAGGAAATCATCAGGTAATGATAAGATGTCCATACGCGCTCTGATCACTCTCTCCTGGCGGAGTGCTCTGCGGAGAATTTGGGCTTCAAGATCTACTGGCTCTTCAAGGAAGGGACACGCCATGTCTGACACTTCCTGCTGTCAGGTTTCCGACAAAGAGGCGGGGTCAGTCAGGGCTAGTTGTAGTAAACCTGCTAGGGGGCAGGTTAGCTTCACGGCGTGTGTCGTCATAGTGACTCACTGAGGCTTCATCTGAACTCGCTTTGTGAAACCGAAAACCCAGAGTTTTCGTTAACTCAGGGTATACTTACTCAGTTTTTCCACTAAACCGGCTTCCTGAAACAGGGCCCAGGGCCCTATTTGAATTTGAATTTGAATTTAACCCTGACGTTCTCCGCCTCTTTGTCGGAAACCTGACTGTAGGAAGTGTCAGACATGGCGTGCTCCTTCCTTGAAGAGCCAGTAGATGTTGAAGCCCAAATTCTCCGCAGAGCTCTCCGCCGGGAGAGAGTGATTAGAGCGCGTTTGGACATTTTATCATTTCCTGATGATTTTCTGTGTGAACGTTACCGTTTTCCAGCACAATCTATAATTCATTTGAATAACATCCTCAGGCCTAATATTGCTCATGTGACACATCGTGGACATTCACTCAGTTCTGTACATATTATTTGTATTGCACTTCAGTTTTTTGCAAACGGGAGCTTTCTGTATAATATTGGTGACGCTGAGCACGTTTCCAAGGCTACCGTCTGTCGGGCAGTCAGGAATGTTACAGTTGCACTGAAACGTCTCCTGTACTCGTTTGTGGTGTTCCCCGGTCATAGACCCACAAGATTTATCAAAGAGGGATTCCACAAAATTGCAGGTATCAGGATGAACAAAACTTAATTCATGATGTGGTGATACTTGAACTACTACTTAAATTTTACATTTATTTTCACGGTTCCCAGGCGTGATTGGCTGTATAGATGGCACTCACATTCCAATCATTGCTCCTTCAGTAAATGAAGGAGACTATGTGAACAGGAAGTCTTTCCACAGCATTAATGTACAGGTACATGGTTCCCTGTAGCATTTCAAACTAACAAATTATTTCATTATAGTAATGGATGCTAATTTGTGTTCTCTGCACTGTGAAGATCATATGTGATGCTGCCAACATTATCACAAATGTGGAAGCTAAGTGGCCAGGCTCTGTGAGTGGTGGTGGTGGAGGACCCCCACCTGTTTTTCGGTTCTCCGCTTTTTTTCTAGTGGCCATAACGGGTCACATTTGAGCATACAGAGTAAGCAAATATTTACTTGTAATGTGCTCAGATAATTTCAATAAGTGCTTACAGAAAGAAAATTTATGTAGCCTCTAACTGCAATTGATTTACATGGGACAAACAGACCAAGCACTATGGCTCATGATACAATTACACCTTACCTGTTTGGACTATATTTTTATATTTCATTTTTACTTGCTGCCAGGCACGTTTGGGGCCTGTTGGGTTGCACCTGCGCTCACATCACATCACAAAATAAAATGTATAAAATAAAAAATAAAATATAATAAAATAACATGTTAAATGGGTGGAAATCCCTAGATCAATGTTTAAATTAACACTCACGCATTGACTCTGTCGGCTATGTTTTGCCATGCATGCTCCCTTTGTTTTGCATCTGAGGCTGTGTTACTTTTTTTCTGCAACATTTGCATGTTATCGGCATATGCTGCCATCAGAATTTCGGCCTCAAGCGCTGTAAAATACATTGACCGCGCCTTCTTTCCCTCCGTCTCCATGGTGACTCGCTTGATCTGTGCTCCACTAATCAGGGCTTTATGTATCCTCGTGCGCGTGCTTAACTTGGGGTTAAAGCAACTCCGCATTGATTGAACTACTTGTTATCAGCCTTTCTGAAACCGAATATTCCGAGTTGGACAGTTTGGGGTTACTCAACCCTGAGTATCGTTTTTCACTCTGAGTTTTCTAAACCGGCTTCCTGAAATAGGGCCCTGGGGCCCGTTCTTCGTACGTCGCTTACTACATCCAAGATCAAATGACACATCCAAGATCAAATCATCGCGCTAACCGTGAGCTCGCTAATCCGGTTCCCCGAACACACCTGCTGTTGACGATTACTACAGCTGGACGCAGGAATGTGACATCACTGGGTGTCGTAAAAGGGGCTACGCATCGATAGTAGAAACATTGATCGGCAACCCGCTGATTGGTCGGCGAAAATGTCGAAGGGGCGTGCTCGGTATTTTCCGGCAGCAGAGCAAGAACTCATGAGTGAGGGATTTCAGGAGTTTCAGAGTTTAATTAAAACGCAAGGGAACACTGCAAAGGCTGCAAAAGCAAGGAGAGAGGGCTGGCAGAAAGTTGCTGACAAATCAAACTCGTAGGTAATTTAATAATAATAATAATAATGGATTGGGTTTATATAGCGCTTTCCAAGGCACCCAAAGCGCTTTACGATACCACTATTCATTCACTCCCACATTCACACACTGGTGGAGGCAGCTACGGTTGTAGCCAGGCTGCCATATCGCGCCATCGGCCCCTCTGGCCAACACCAGTAGGCGGTAGGGTAGATCTATCATATGACACTATATTGTCCAATATCATATGGCATTATATTATATTATAATATGTTATATTATATCCCCTTTCACATTAGAGCCACAACAGGACCCACAAGAACATGGGAACAAGTAAAAGTGGAATACAGGAGTATTCTACAGAATGGTAATATTTATCTCTTAGATTGCTTTGCGTCTCTTGGCAAGGTAATACTGGCCTGTAATACTCTGTTAGTTTGTTCATAACAGCAACCAAGAAAAGGGCAGAGGAAAAAAAGACAGGTGGTGGTCCTGCACCCCCTCGTCAACAAGTTGGTTAAGTAAATAATACCCTCACGGGAATATCGATATCTCTCTATGAGCACACTGTCGCGCTGAGCTAAAGGATCCTGTCTGTCCCGCAATATACGCTGAATTCTGAGGACTCTCCTTATCAATCTTGCACCTTCCGCAATGGGTTGGTCGCGTATACGGACAGGACATGGCTGCGACAGACTTCCCAAATCCACCTTCGCTTTTATAGCCGTGGTCTCTCATCTTGATTACATGAAGTAATTTACAATTACTACTCTGAAATATGAATTACATCTGTAATAATCACATACATGTAATAGAATGTTAATAGTACATTTCCCTTTTTTAGGAAATGACCTGTATGTATCTGTGTGACATCAATAAAAGGATCAAGTGCTGCATTATCTTTAGTTACATTGATAATATTTATTTATGGTGAAACAGTGGAAAAATATCGCTGTTGCTTTCGTATAAATGAAGCGGACATACCTGCGTGGCCGCGATCTAATCCTGTTTACATAAAGTAAACCTGCTCCCGAGCAGGTTTACGCTTACGGCTCTGTTGCTATGACAGCAAGTCCCGGATGAGCTTCGGGGAACCGACTGATCCAGGATCACGCGAAATCGTCAACAATCTAATCCGGCTAACTTACTTAGCGAGGTACGAAGAACGGGCCCCAGGTCATAACTTCTTACCTGAAGCTCATTTCACCTGACAGTCGGACTGGCGGCAGCCTTGGGTCTCTCCACCTCCGCCTCCCCTTTCCCCCATCCACCTGCTGGCCTCCACCACTTGCTAATTTTACTGAATCTGTGAAAGCTCCACCGTAGCCACTACCAAACAATTGAGTTATTTTTACACGTCTGCCAGCATCTGTCCAATCCGCCACCTTTCACTGTTTACACAGTTACGGAAAAAAAAAACAACAACAACAAAACATCGGCCCATTTAAAAAGAAAAATTACCAGGCAAATGCCCGGTGGGCCGATGGCCAGTCCAGCTATGTTAGTAGCACTCCATCAATCAGCCCTTTATTGAAGAGCAGCTGCGCAGAAGCCACTAAAAGGTAAATAGTGCTTGTCAAACTAAAGACTCTCTGTGCCTCAGTGATTGTTGTGTTAAACAAACTTCAACTGCTCAATCACACGGTAGCATTTCAATGCTTTTAGACATGTAGATATGTTTAAGAAAACCTGCTGAAGTTCAAAGTGTACACATCAGAAGGGAGGTGAAAGGTGATTTACATGAAAATTGTATGAATGTCTAAGTATTTTAGAAATGTTGATCTGCTGGGATTTTCCCCCGAAGCCATTTCTAGGTTTTACAGAACAGAATGATCGGAAAAAGAGAAAATATCTACTGAGAGAGAGTTATCGGGGAAAATTCTAGTTGATGTCAGAGGAGACTAGCCAGACTGCTTTGAGGTGATGGGGAGGATACAGTTACTCAAATAACCACTTGTTACAACCAAGATGTGCAGAATAGCATCTCTGAACAACAGACAGATGCACTTTTCACATGAGATTTTCTTTAATGGAAAAATAAATTTAAATGCAGCGTCCCTCTCCAATCAAACTGCACTTGTCCACCAATTATCTTCAGCAACTCGTTCAGATAACAGCTGCTCCATATTCACAAGAATGCACAAAGAAGAGCAGAGGAAGACGAGAAAGGCTTTGAATGTTAAATGCTTTAATGGTCACAGACACCAGACAACCTGCAGCCACAGATGGGAACAGAAACCTCGTGTTCACACCTGCTCATCCCACAATACAAAGGAACAACAAATCGGTGATTTAACTGTTATTCATGGATAATGAAACACTGTCCCGGCCTCCTACACAAATCTAAACATCAGACAAAGTGGGGCAAAGGAGTGCGTGGGAGGAGTGACACATCCAAGCTTGCTTTTTACTTTTTTTTTTTTTTTACACAGAATGACTAGTCATTAATAAGGAAAACAAAGACCACATCAGTCATTTTAACAGTCCTAACACTTAATGAGTAAATTCTGTCAATTTACCATTACATTTCTTCGAAATAAAAGGGATAAATCATTTGCAGAATATTTAGATTTATTAACATGAAACTTTTAGCATTATTATAATCTGGTTGATTAAATACTTTTCCTGAGGCTTGACATTTTAGTTACATTTTCAGACAAAATGGTGAAACCACATGGGAGCACAGACTGTGCATCAGTTTTCAAGAAATTTAGTTTAAGGGGTTCATTATTATGACTGTAGTGTGCTGAAAATTTCACTCAATATTAAAATGGATTGGAGTTCTTTAGTGAACGAATGGAAAGAAATCCCATGGCTGCTTTCTTTCCAGATATTATTAAGATGAAAACATTGATACAGCTCTAATATCTCAAGATAAAGGCAATAGCTTTTATCTACTGAGGGGTAAAAATAAAACTTATTAAAGAAAAAGGGAGAAGCTGCCTTCAGTCTATTCAGTCACTTGAGCCGGCGAGAGCAGCGGACTCCGGGCTTCATAGTTTTCAGATCCCCGCTCTTTCGCTACTCAGGTTAAACATGATATATTAGTCACTCGGATAACATAAAAATGTAATTGTTTGGCTTTTTTCTTTGTTTTATTTGTTCCGGAGTAAATCGGTTTGGCTGAGATCAAAGTTATTAGATTAAATAAAACTTTATCAATCCATCGGGTGGGTTCCTCCGGGATTTTCACACAGCTGAATAAACGTTAAAGAGAAAACTGATTAAACAGAAGTGTCAGACGGTCGAGAATTTACGCCAGTGTCCAGTTATATTTTAGATAGCAAGGAGCAGACGGCCGAGTTTATTAAACTCCACCGACACAGCGGTGACGCAAATCTGAAGGCTAGACCGTCCCATTTCACAGCCTTGCACTTTCGGCCTTCTCGGTCTTTGAAGGACCCGGCCCACGTAGACCACGAGGGCCAGGTCCTCCGAAGGATGCAGCCGACGTTTTGGGACACAGCTTGGGTCTGCTCTCTGGGAACTCTGGTTTCCTCCTACAATCCAAAGATTTGCATGGGGGGTTATGTTAATTAGTTATTCTATACTGACTGCAGGTGCGACTGGTTATCTGTATCTCTGTGTTAGCCCTGTCGTGATCTGTCCAGGGTGTGCCTGCCTCCTGCCCTGTGATAGCCTCCAGCCCACCTAGATGGATGGATGGATAGAAGGTTACAAATGATCTTCTTATGGCCTCTGACAGTGGACTCATCTCTGTGCTTGTCCTGCTAGACCTCAGTGCAGCATTCGATACTGTTGACCATAATATCCTATTAGAGCGATTAGAACATGCTGTAGGTATTACAGGTACTGCACTGCAGTGGTTTGTATCATATCTATCTAATAGACTCCAATTTGTTCATGTAAATGGAGAGTCCTCTTCACACACTGAGGTTAATTATGGAGTTCCACAGGGTTCAGTGCTAGGACCAATTCTGTTTACATTATACACGCTTCCCTTAGGCAGCATCATTAGAAGACATAGCATAGCAGGAGAGGCGGATGCTGTCCAAGATAAAGACAATGTTGGATAACACCTCCCACCCACTCCATGACATGTTGGTCAGTCACAGGAGCTCGTTCAGTGAGAGACTGAGATTACCGAAAAGCACCACTGAACGACACAGGAAATCATTCCTGCCTGTGGCCATCTCCCTGTACAACGCATCCACTTAACACACTGTTTGCTGCTACAACTACACATGTTTCTTTTCCAAATATTTATTTATAAGTGACTTATGTATGTATGTATGTATATATATGTATATATTGTACTATTCTTAGTTAGCGTATTGTCTGTCTTGTCTTAATGTTGGTTTAAAATGGAGCACTGTAACAAAAAATAATTTCCCCCAGGGATCAATAAAGTATTCTGATTCTGATTCTGATTCTGATACATTTTCACTGCTATGCTGATGACACCCAGCTCTATCTGTCCATGAAGCCAGATAACACACACCAATTAGTTAAACTGCAGGAATGTCTTAAAGACATAAAGACCTGGATGGCCGCTAACTTTCTGCTTCTTAATTCAGATAAAACTGAGGTTATTGTACTCGGCCCTGAAAATCTTAGAAATATGGTATCCAAGCAGATTCTTACTCTGTATGGCATTACCTTGGCCTCCGGTAACGCTGTGAGGAACCTTGGAGTCATTTTTGACCAGGATATGTCCTTCAATACACATATTAAACAAATATGTAAGACTGCGTTCTTCCATATGCGCAACATCTCTAAAATTAGAAATATCCTTTCTCAGAGTGACGCTGAAAAACTAGTTCATGCATTTATTACTTCCAGGCTGGACTACTGTAATTCATTATTATCAGGATGTCCAAAAAACTCACTGAAAAGCCTTCAGCTAATCCAAAATGCTGCAGCAAGAGTACTGACAGGGACTAGAAAGAGAGAGCATATGATAGGTTTGTAGCTTGTACCTATCCGCTGGAACGTTGAAGACAATATAATTACACTGCAAAGCAAGACACAAGTAGGCAAAGTTCTTCATGTTACTCGTGCACGGGAGAAAACCGGACAGACACCGCTCTCTCGTCTGACCCCAGTTGCTCTCGTCCGTTCTCCCGTACCACTGTTCTTTTATTGAGGTTACATGAATATGCATAGGTTCATTAACATATGACGTCTACATACACACAAAGAGTACCTTGCCTGTGTATGTGGGTGTGTGTGTGTGTTACTGCTGATCAAAGGGTCCTATACGCACAAAGGCACACAACAAACATCCTTGGTCAGGAAGAGAGTAACCCTAGATGGTTCACCCTAGATAACACGATGAGGAAGTCCAACAGTTCATTTATAAACAAAGAGCACTTAGACTAAAACAGACATACGTGTGTTTGCTATACCATAAATCAATAAGAAAAGATAAACCCTCTCCTAGGGGGTATGTGATTTATAGCAGGACACTCGTGTAGAGGAATGTACACAGAGTTAATACAGACCTCTTTTAGGATGAGACATCCTTTCAATCTACCAATGATTATATACTTCTAAGCATATATAAGTAAATGTTTCTAAGCATAAATGACAATCAACAATACAAAATCTAACAGCATATTTCTCCTGTTTTGGCTTCCCTTCATTGGCTTCCTGTTAAATCCAGAATTGAATTTAAAATCCTGCTCCTCAAGGTCTTAAATAATCAGGCCCCATCTTATCTTAATGACCTTGTAGTACCATATCACCCTATTCGAGCACTTCGCTCTCGCTCTGCAGGCCTACTTGTTGTTCCTAGAGTATTTAAAAGTAGAATGGGAGGGAGAGCCTTCAGTTTTCAGGCCCCTCTTCTGTGGAACCAGCTTCCAGTTTGGATTCAGGAGACAGACACTATCTCTACTTATAAGATTAGGCTTAAAACTTTCCTTTTTGCTAAAGCATATAGTTAGGGCTGGACCAGGTGACCCTGAATCCTCCCTTAGTTATGCTGAAATAGACGTAGGCTGCCGGGGGATTCCCATGATGCATTGAGTTTTTCCTTTCCAGTCACCTTTCTCACTCACTATGTATTAACAGACCTCTCTGCATTGAATCATATCTGTTATTAACCTCTGTCTCTCTTCCTCAGCATGTCTTTTATCCTGTCTTCCTTCTCTCACCCCAACCGGTCGCAGCAGGTGGCCGCCCCTCCCTGAGCCTGGTTCTGCCGGAGGTTTCTTCCTGTTAAAAGGGAGTTTTTCCTTCCCACTGTTGCCAAAGTGCTTGCTCATATAGGGTCATATGATTGTTGGGTTTTTCTCTGTATCTATGAAGCGCCTTGAGGCGACTTATGTTGTGATTTGGCGCTATATAAATAAAATTGAATTGAATTGAATAGAACACCAAGATGGCAACAGTGAACTTTATCACTGTCTAAAACAGTACCACAAACTACTGGGTGATCTCACCAGAGGTGCATATGTCTGCATTAGACGTATGAAAATCTGAGCTTTTTTTGTGCTGTATTCATTAGCGGAAACCAATGAACCAATTAGCTCTGATTGTCAAACTTAAATTGTGTCATGTTTCGGCTGTGTGGCAGGCAGGAGAAGGACCCAAACGCAAACTCACTGGAGACAGGATTTAACTCAAAAGGGCAGCTTTTATTGCTGAACACAAAAACTCTACAAAATCTAAACTGGGAAGGCTAACAAAACACACAGGGAGCTACAGGTAGAAACACACAGCATGAGGGAGACTACGACACTGACAAAGAGAAACACAGGGCTTAAATACACTGGGAAGTAATGAGGGGAATGAGACACAGAAGGAGGGCACAGCTGGGAGAAATCAGGACTGACGAGACAAGCAAAGCAGGATGCATTCACATAAGACACGGACCTTCAAAGTAAAACAGGAAGTATCACACAGAGACGTGAACTTGACACAGTGGAGACAGCAACTAAGAAACACAGAGACAAACCATAAGGCAGAGGACTAAGAACCAAAATACACAGGGAAATACTCAGCTTGGAACACAAGAGACTAGACTAGAGGGAGTAACAAAAGACCAACCATGAGAACATAATGCACAATGCAGAGTGACAGACAACAAGAAACTCAAACATGCAAAGACACACAATTACACAGAACAGAGGGGACACAGAGAGACATGAAGGGCAAGGGATCAAAACTAGAAGCCATAGAATAAATCACACACAAGTACAAAAATACAAAAATCACAAAGAACTAAAAACGCTGGGTCAGGAGACCCAGGATCGTGACAAATTGTTTGAGTTTCTTACTTTACTTGAGTTGAATGCACTATTTAGATTTCCCTAAGTAATCATTTTGAAATGTAACATACATATTCAACATATTATGGAACTTTCACTTCTGGGTTTTGCCAATAAAAAAAAGACTAAACAACACAGATGGATATTATCTCTTATACTGTTAGTTCATCCAGGTAAAGAACGTTTGTCCAGTAATTGTAGTGACTTTATCTTCTGGGGCTGACAGGCCAGGTGGTCTTTGTTCGATACCTGCTCTCTTCTTTTTGTCGGATGTCAAACCTTTTCTTTTTTTCTGTTTGAGAGCGACAGCCCATGTCACAGGGGACACAACAATCACTGCCTCAGTTACTGCAGCTGTTACATCCTGGGAGGCTGTGGGAGTGTGTGGGCGTGGTGTTGTCTTCTCCCTCTCCTCCTCCTTCATTCTGGCCCCTCCCCTTGTCTCTCTCTGCCCCTGCCCTCTCCTATAGGCCACACCTGCTGCTCATCTGCTCTCGTTACAACCAATTACCCTCAGGGGTGATATAAGCTGGAGAAGAGCAGTGTGGAGGAGGAGGGAGAGGTTTCTGGTGGATTTCCTCTGTGCTGGTCAGAGTGTGCTACTGGCTTAGGTGTGGAACAGTGTGATGGCATGCCACACATGGTAAGCTCCACACCTCATCACCCGTTGATTCACTTTAGTTTAATTTACAGTCACTACTTTAAAATATTCTATTTATTGTTCAATATTGTTTCTTTATTAAATGTATTCATTTTTCCATCACACCTTCCAATGTTTATATGGCGTGCACACATATTAACCTTGCAAGGTCAAAGTTCTGTTTTGTTATATTAATACATCTTTGTTTGAGTTACCTGGGGGTTGGTGTCTCCTCCTGTCTGGCAAAAGGTGTGGCAAAGGGCTGGGAGACCTGAAGTACTGCTGACAGCCTAATTGGATTGCACCACATGCTTCATTGCCTGGGGGGTGTTTCATGTTTGTTTAAATGTTTTGTATTAGTTGGTTATATGGCAGCCATCTTGTTTTCCCCTGTGTGTGTCATTTGGTTTAGCTAAACCAGTATTTAAGTCCCCCTGTGTGTCATTTCAGCAGGTCAGTTTACCATATGTTTGTTTGAGGTTTTGTTAATTATTATCTTGAGTTTAGTCTGAGTTGACCTCTTTTATTGGTCTGCCTGTTTAAGTTTTGGCTTTGTTAAATATATTTTCATATTTTTGGGTCAAAACCCGTTTTTTGAATTAAAACCACCGGTGTCCTTTATGCTTTACTGCTTGGTCCCTGACAATTGGTGGCAGCGGTGGGATCATCCAGTATTGGACACAGGTCTTTTTTTTTTCTTTTTTTTTTCTTCTGTTTTTCCCCATGAGGAGGAAGAATGCATCGTGGTGGCAAGAATGAAAAGAAAAAGGGATCTGCTCAGCAAACCTGTGAAGAGGAGGAAAATGGAGCCTCAGGAGTCACTGAAGTTGTGGAGAGAGTTGAAAAGGAGCCTACTTTGTCTGATCTAGTCAATATGCTACATGCTCACATGGAACAACAGGACATCCGGGATGCAAAACAGAGTGAGTTAAATGCACGACAAGAACAGCGATTTAAAGCCTTTCAACATCAGTTTAGACTTTTGCAGTCAGAAATCCAAGTCAGAACATCACCATCAGATTCTGCAGAAGCTCGCTCTGAATCATTAGAGTTTGATATTCATCCTTCTTCCTCTGTTCAGCAGGCCCAGGCTGAACCAGTTATGACTAATTCCAATCCAGCCATTTCACCAGCATTTCAGTTTCCCCTACAAATAGAGGGCAGATTGGAAAGATTAACTGAAGCTGATGATATTGAACATTTCCTGATCACATTTGAACGTATGGCTACAGCTTATCGATGGCAGAAGTCAGATTGGGTTTTTCATTTGATACCCTTGCTTACTGGTAAAGCTAGAGGTGCCTATGTTCACATGGACATTGATGATTCATTAGACTATGATAAAGTGAAATCAGCTATTCTGTCAAAATATGACATTAACCCTGAAACATAGTCAAAGATTCAGATCCCTGGACGTTCAACCAGATGAAAGCCCTTGTGAGCTATATGCGAGACTGAAGGAGCTTTATGGGAAATGGATCCAGCCAAAGGGTAAAACTATTCATGACATTGGTGAAACTATAATCTTGGAGCAGTTTCTCAGAATGTTATCTCCTGAGCTTCAGGTTTGGATCAGAGAACACAACCCTGGTTCAGCAATGGAAGCGGCTCGGTTAGCTGATGTTTTTGTTGCTGCCAGAAAGAAGGGGCAAGCATGGAGCCATAATGCATGGAAGGTATCGAGGGACACCCGGAAGATACCTCAGCAAAACCATCTGGATTCAGCAAATACAAGCACCAGTAAGAGCTCTCAGTCTACCACTAGACCACCAAAGGCCTCTGGTAAGAAGCTCATTTGTTATCTTTGTGGATTAGAGGGCCATACAAAACCTATGTGCCCAAGAAATTCTGCTAAAATGGTGCAAATGTGTTTTGCTCCCCGTTCTAATGCTGATCCTGAGCAGGAGAGTGACAAATCCATCAAAATGAGCCAGATTGAAGTGAATGGGGTTCTACTCAATGCCCTTCTTGACTCTGGCAGTTCTCGGTCTCTTATTCACTCAGATTTTGCCCCACCTAATATTGTTCGCACCAGTGATACAATTTCAATCTGTTGTGTCCATGGAGATGAGAAAAGATATCCGACAGCTGACATCTACATTAAAGTTCAGGACCAGATGTATCTGCTGAATGTGGGTGTTGTGAACAGTTTGCCTTACTCTGCCGTGTTAGGGCGTGACCTTCCTGTGCTTTTTGATTTGTTGGAGTCTGAGCAGACTGAGGAGTGCAATGTAGCTGTTACCAGAGCTCAGGCTAAGCAAGTCAGTACCCACTCTGAGACCCTGAGTGCCCTGCCTTTTTTTTTTTAATGAGGAGTTTGAGACAACTGTGGTGAAGCCACAGAAGACCCGCAGACAAAGAAGGCAGGAGAAATTCAAATTTTCACCTGTGGATACACTAACAGACGCTGAGCCAACACCGTCACCCCTAGGGTTTAATATTCCAACTGAAATTGCTGAACTCCAAAAATCTGATCAATCTTTAATATCTCTTTTCCGGAAGGCCAAAGAAAAGGAACCTGGAGTGGAGCAGGTTAACAGTGAGTACATCTTGCAAAATGACATTCTCTATCGTCAGCAGGGGTCGGTGCTGCAGCTGGTGGTTCCCCAGAAGGTTAGAAACGCCATTCTCACCTTAGGGCATTCTATTCCGTGGGCTGGCCACCTTGGTAAACACAAGACCACAGCTCGCATCAAACATCATTTCTACTGGCCTGGTCTTAGCAAAGATGTGGCTCAGTTTTGTAAAAGTTGCCCACAGTGTCAGATAACATCTGCTAAAATCCCCCATAGAGCTCCACTCCAACCTCTCCCTGTCATCGGCACTCCTTTTGAGTGTCTTGGAATGGATATTGTAGGGCCTGTTGAGAGGAGCAAAGCAGGAAATTGTTACATGCTTGTTGTAACAGATTATGCCACAAAATATCCTGAGGTGTTCCCTTTAAAATCTATAAAGGCCAAGCCCATTGCATTTTGTTTAGTGCAGTTCTTTGCAAGAGTTGGGTTTCCACGAGAAATACTAACTGATCAAGGCACTAACTTCATGTCTACTCTGTTAAAGCAAGTTTATCAGTTGTTGGGCATCTGGAGTCTGAGAACTTCACCATACCACCCTCAAACTGATGGGCTGACAGAATGGTTTAACCAGACATTGAAACAGATGCTCAGGAAGTTTGTCAACGACAGTGGTAACGATTGGGATCAATGGCTGCCATATCTACTCTTTGCTTATAGAGAAGTCCCCCAAGCCTCCACAGGTTTTTCACCTTTTGAGCTGTTGTATGGTTATGAGGTTCGTGGCCCTCTAACTCTGTTAAAGGAGATTTGGGAGGGAGACAAGGTGGAGGGGGGATCCAAGAACATTTTGTCTTATGTCATTCAGATGAGAGAACGGTTGGAGAAAATGGGTGAACTTGCTCAATCACATATGGTGGAGGCCCAGCAGCAGCAGAAGTCTTGGTATGATAAATCTGCTCGTCAGCGTGCGTTTGAGCCAGGACAAAAGGTGCTCGTGCTCCTCCCCAGTGACAACAACAAATTGTTGGCAAAGTGGCAGGGGCCATTTGAAGTCATGAGGAAGCTGGGACCCACCACATATGAGGTGTCCACCCCAGGGCAGTTGCGCTCCAGCAAGGTCTTGCATATAAACCTTCTGAAGGAGTGGGTGGAGCGTATTGAACACAAGGCGGATGCAATGCTCATACGGCGAGTGCCTGAAGAAGATGAAGCAGATGAGCAATATCTACCACCTGCTGGCTCTCTAGATTATGATCTCAGCCATCTCCCAGAGGACAAGCAGCAGCAGGTGAGAGAAATGTGTAAATCAGCAGTCTTTCAAGAGAATCCAGGGAGAACTGACATTGTCGAACATGATATTGTGGTACGAGAAGGTGCCTCTGTGAGACAATTAAGTTACAGGATCCCAGAACGTCTGCTGCCTTCATTGAAGAAGGAAATCGATTTGATGCTATCTCTAGGGATCATTGAAAGAGCTAAGAGTGAATGGTGCAACCCTGTGGTCTTGGTACCCAAAAAGGATGAGAGTATGAGGTTCTGCATTGATTTCAGGTACCTGAACTCCATATCCATGTTTGACTCCTACCCGACACCAAGAATTGATGATCTACTTGAACGTCTGGGAAAAGCAAGGTACCTGACCACAATAGATCTGTGTAAGGGTTACTGGCAGGTCCCACTCACTCAACGGTCCAGAGAGTTCACAGCATTCAGAACACCATGGGGGCTTTTCCAATTTACAGTCTTGCCATTTGGACTACATGGAGCTCCAGCAACTTTCCAACGGCTGATGGATCAGGTATTACATGACTGCTCTGACTTTGCTGCTGCTTACTTGGATGATATTGTTATCCACAGCAACACCTGGGAGGAGCATGTGGAACACCTGCGAACTGTTCTGGACCACCTGCACTCAGCTGGGTTGACGGTGAATCCGTCAAAGTGTGTTTTCGCCGCTGCTGAGACAGAATACCTGGGCCATGTCATCGGCAAGGGGGTTATCAGGCCACAAGTCAGCAAAATCGAGGCCATGGAATCATCCCCCCCTGCCCCAAACAAGGAAGCAGCTGAGATCCTTTTTGGGCATGGCAGGTTTCTACCGTCGTTTCATCCCTCAGTTCTCCAACAGGGCAGCTCTGCTCACAGACCTGACGGGATCACGTTCCCCCAATTACATCCAGTGGACAGAGGAGGCAGTGGCAGCGTTTCATGACATACAACAGTCACTAAGTAAGCAACCGGTTTTGTACAGTCCCAACTTTGATGAACCATTCATATTACAGACTGATGCTTCAGATCGGGGCCTGGGAGCTGTCCTCCTTCAGGAAACCATGGAAGGCCGCCATCCAGTGGCTTACATCAGCCGGAAACTGTTTCCACGGGAAGTTCGGTATTCCACAGTAGAGAAGGAGACCTTAGCGATCAAGTGGGCCCTGGACTCCTTCCGCTACTATCTACTGGGAAGAGACTTCACCTTGGAAACTGATCACAAAGCACTACAGTGGCTTGAGCAGATGAAGGACACAAATGGGCGAATTACCCGCTGGTACCTGGCCTTACAGCCATTCCGATTCACTGTCCACCACGTACCAGGCAAGGAGAACCTTACTGCTGACTATCTCTCTCGCTGTTCCAGCGAGAGCTCTGAAGAGGGGAGGTGTGTGATGGCATGCCACACATGGTAAGCTCCATACCTCATCACCCGTTGATTCACTTTAGTTTAATTTACAGTCACTACTTTAAAATATTCTATTTATTGTTCAATATCATTTCTTAAATGTATTCATTTTTCCATCACACCTTCCAATGTTTATATGGCGTGCACACATATTAACCTTGCAAGGTCAAAGTTCTGTTTTGTTATATTAATACATCTTTGTTTGAGTTACCTGGGGGTTGGTGTCTCCTCCTGTCTGGCAAAAGGTGTGGCAAAGGGCTGGGAGACCTGAAGTACTGCTGACAGCCTAATTGGATTGCACCACATGCTTAATTGCCTGGGGGGTGTTTCATGTTTGTTTAAATGTTTTGTATTAGTTGGTTATATGGCAGCCATCTTGTTTTCCCCCATGTGTGTCATTTGGTTTAGCTAAACCAGTATTTAAGTCCCCCTGTGTGTCATTTCAGCAGGTCAGTTTACCATATGTTTGTTTGAAGTTTTGTTAATTATTATCTTGAGTTTAGTCTGAGTTGACCTCTTTTATTGGTCTGCCTGTTTAAGTTTTGGCTTTGTTAAATATATTTTCATATTTTTGGGTCAAAACCCATTTTTTGAATTAAAACCACCGTGTCCTTTATGCTTTACTGCTTGGTCCCTGACAAACAGCCTGCTGCGTATGACCAACCTTCTGGTGTGTGGCTCTTTGTGAGTAGTGTTTAACTGAGCAGTGATTGCCCATGAGTGACGGCGGCCTTCATTAGTTTGTGTGGCCTGCCTGGATATTGTTTGTTAGCAGCGTTGCTGTCTCTTTCTGTTGAAACCTTATTGTTGCTTTCTTTGAGTGGTCATTACCACTTTGGGTTGACCTCCCTGATTTCTTATTAAAGCAGCGGTGCTGTCTCCTTTTGTTGTTGCCATTTATATGATTATTGAGGTGTTTGCCTACAATAAAGATCTATTTTATGTTAAATACCTCTGCCTGGCGTTCTTTTCATTCCACCTGGATCTAACTGTTACTGTCCCCCACCCTCATCGCCTAGACTTTTATGTGGGGACGTAACACAGCACAACCACTGCTTTTGTCCCCTAGCCTCATTCCAGGGAAACACTTTGGAAAGTTGTGCTTTTTCAGGCTTCAGTCTCAGTAACTTTTGCTTCAATTTCCCGAGTTCCTAAAATTTCCTGCTTTGTTTATTTGCTACAACATTTACCTAAAGGCAAATAGGTCTTCTGTAGATAAATGTCAGTGGGACAGTGCGCTGATTCCAAATTTAGACTCATTCTGATTCACTGACCAGTACACAGTGGTAAGAATAAATTTGGGCAATAAGTATCAGTTTCATGGATCTGATGGTCTTACATCAATGTGAGTGACTCAAAAAAACTGTTTTAAACTCTGTACAAATCAGCTATGTGACCACAGGAATGCAGAGGAATGGTTTTTGGAAAACAGGAAAAGCACTGGTGAATGCTTCAAATGACCATCTTATGGGCTCTGCCAGTGGACTCAACTTCATGCTTGTCCTGATGGTCACACCTGATGACCTCAACATTTTCATACACAGACTAAAGTATATTGCTGATATTAAAGGAACTGCAAGGATTTTTTTTTTTTCTTTTTTTTCTTTTTTTTTTTTTTTTGTCAACGGGACATTTTCTTCAACACACACACATCAAATTCAAGAACTCTTTTCTTCCATCTGTGCAATATTACTGACATTAGAAATATCCCATCCCAGAGCAATGGGGAAAGCTAGTTCACATTATTTCTTTTTTGAGGTTGGACTATGGTAACTCATTATTATCAGTGTTCTAAAAGCTTAGAGGAAAAGCCTTTATTGGTTCAAAATACCCAACAGGAAAAAAAAAACAGCATCAGACATTGCAGTCCATGCACCCCCAAACAGCAAGTAAAAAGCTTTCTAGCAGCTGTAAGATGTCTGACTCCTCTTCACAGGAGCCAAAAAAGATGACAGAGGAGGCCAGTGTCGGTGGATGGGTCAATAAAATGTCAGACATTGACAATGGGAGTCAGATATTTCCCTAAGCGGGGCTAACTCTTATGTCTAACTGTAACTTTTTTTTTTTTTTTTAAAAAAAGAGGAGACTGGAAAAATTCATGAAAATATTAATAGGTTAAACATCATAATGCTTTCCTGTTGTTTATGAAAAATCTTTGGTTCCATTAACGGTTTATTGTAAATGTGTTCAGTAAATGTCAGAACAATTTGGTCATTAAAATTTGTAATTTCTTCTGTTCAAGTGGTTGGTAACATTTCAAAATAAGTGGTGAGTCACCTGAGCAATGAAAATACAACTGATACTACCCATTATGTTTGCTTTTTGCTTTGTGTTGTGATGTGTGGGCTCAAAATTTAAAGTACCTGTCTACAATGAGTCACAATCAAACAATCAGTCAATCATTGAGGCTTCAGTACACATCTCATTTACAGAAGAAAATAAAAATCAGAGTGAAGGAGCTTTGGCAGAGGAAGTCTCAGTCTGACAAATGTTGTCTGTGTGTTGTTCCTGGACTTAAACACTCAGATACACACCGTCTGCAACAGAAGTCATTGCTCTTTACTTCTTCCTCTTCAGCCTTTTATACTGGTGAACTTTAAACCCTTCTCTTCCTACAATCCTCCTGTTCTTTTATATTTACTGTCATTCATTTGCAATACAGTGTTTCAATCTGTTTCCTTTCTTCTTGCACAGTGATCTGTTATCTTCTGTCATGTTTTCCGATGATAGTAACGATAAAAGTAGTAGTAACACTCACTATGGCCTTAGCCATAGACTGTCTAGAAACGACATCATCCAGTGGCTTTGATACATTTTGAAGTCTCATCGTAAGCGTTTTGGTTTTGATCTTGAAGGTGGAAGTTAGAGCAGAATCCTAAGATATCAGCTAAAGCTAGCAAGCTGCATTAGCAAGCTACATCCATTAACAGTGTATAAGCCTATAAATGATATTAATTGATATACTGTCACTAATTAAAACATACTACATAATTAACTAATAGTTCACTTACCAAGGCTGCCCAGTCTGGTTAGCAAGTGGTTTCTGAACATTTCGGAAACTTGCTAGCATCACATTAGTTGCAAAGAATGCTGCACCAATACCCTCCTTCCTTTGCTTTGGACATTATCAGATTATTGCTGTTGCTCATAATTTCCATGGAAGATACCAACTTTTCTGCAAACACTAAAAATGCTGAAGAGCAAAATGCAAACTGGAAATGGAGAATTTCGGCCTTTTGTAAATGTGTTGTTTGCACTGTAAGGCACAAAGTCCTCCCTTTTCGGTTTGCTTTGCTCTTGCAGAAGTTGGACTACATCTCAGAGAGCAAACAGCAAATGCAGCTTAGCAGCTTAATGCAAGCTGTAACTGACGCAAGCAATCTGTTAGCAAACAAAGCAAATACACAAAGGTTTTGGTGTAGCACTCTCTTTGCGGCTAATTTCCCCCATGTAGTTATAGCCGGCAACCTCCAGCAATCACTCATCAACCAATCGGGTAATACACATATCTCCCTAGTGACTGAAGGTTGCTGACCAGTTTCCAGGCCTTAGATTACTGCATTACTGTAAGTAACAGAAATATCTCCCTGCCAAGCACTGGGTATACACTGTGTGTACAATTGTTAGGCAAGTGGGTGTAATTTTTATGCACATTTTCCAACTTCAAGCTGTATAAACTTGAGTGCTTATTGGATTTAAGTATATCAGGTGATCTGTATGTGTGGCCTACGGAGATCAACACTCTATATAAAGGTGTGCATAATTATTAGGCAGCTTCTCTCCCCCAGGCAAAACGGGCAAAAAAGAGATTTAATAGACTCTGAAAAGTCAAAAATTGTAAAAAGTCTCCCAGAAGGATGCAGCACTCTTGAAATTGAGAAGATATTGGGGCGTGACCACAGAACCATCAAATGTTTTGTTGAAAATAGCCAACAGGGTCGCAAGAAACGTATTGAGAAAAAAAGACACAAGTTAACTGCCAAAGATTTGAGAAGAATCAAACGTGAAGCTACCAGGAACCCATTGTCCTCCAGTGCTGCCATATTCCTGAACTGCCACCTACCCAGAGTGTCCAGAAGTACAAGGTGTTCAGTGCTTAGAAACATGGCCAAGGCAAGGAAGGCTGAAACCCAACCACCACTGAACAAAACGCACAACTTGAAACGTCAAGGCTGGACCAAGAAATATCTGATGACAGATTTTTCAAAGGTTTTATGGACTAATGAGATGAGAGTGACTCTTGATGGACCAGACGGATGGATCAGTAATGGACACAGAGCTCCACTTTGACTCAGACACCAGCAAGGTGGGCTACTGGTATGGGCTGGTATTATTAAAGATGAGCTTGTTGGACCTTTTCGGGTTGAATATGGCCTGAAAATCAACTCCAAAACCTACTTCCAGTTTTTAGAAGACACTTTCTTCAAGCAGTGGTACAGGAAAAAGTCTCCATCTTTTAAGAAGACCATGACTTTTATGCCAGACAATAGTCCATCTCATGCATCGAAGTACTCCACTGCATGGCTAGCCAGTAAAGGCCTTAAGAATGAAAAGATAATGACATGGCCCCCTTCCTCCCCTGACCTAAACCCTAATGAGAACCTGTGGGCCTTGCTTAAATGGGAGATTTACAGTGTAGGAAAACAGTACATCTCTCTGAACAGTGTCTGGGAGGCTGTGGTTGCTGCTGCACAAAAAGTTGATCATCATCAGATCAAGAAACTGACAGAGTCCACAGAGGATGCCATCGCCCACGTCCTACACACCACTCTCAGCCACGTGGATAAGAAACAGGGTAACTATGTGCGAATGCTGTTTATTGATTACAGTTCAGCGTTTAACACAATAGTGCCCTGCAGACTGTTCACAAAGCTGAGGGATCTGGGACTTAACAGCCGTCTGTGTGCATGGGTGTTGGACTTCCTCACTGGCAGAACTCAGGTGGTGAGGGTGGGCAGGTGCTTCTCCAACAGCATCACCATCAACACAGGAGCACCTCAGGGATGTGTCCTCTCACCACTGCTCTACTCCCTCTACACTTCAGACTGTGTGGCCACCCATGGCTCCAACACCATTGTGAAGTTTGCTGACGACACAGTGGTGTTGGGTGCCATCTCCAACAACGATGAGGCGGCCTACATGGATGAAGTGAAGAATCTGGCATCGTGGTGCCAGGACAACCACCTCCAGCTGAACGTCAGCAAGACCAAGGAGCTGGTGGTGGACTTCAGAAGGGGTCAGCACAGAGACTACAAGCCCATTATCATCAATGGAGCTCCAGTGGAGAGGGTGCAGTCCTTCAAGTATCTTGGTGTCCACATCTCCTCAGACCTGACATGGGCTGCCCACATTCAGGTCCAGACCAAAAAGGCTAGGCAGCGCCTGTATCACCTACGACAACTGAGGAAGTTCAGGGTCTCTCCAAAGATCCTCAGGATTTTCTATACAGGCGCTGTGGAGAGCATCCTCACACAGAACATGACATCGTGGTTCGGGAACAGCTGTGTGAAGGACCAAAAAGCTCTCCAGAGAGTGATCCGTACAGCAGAACGCTGCTGCAGGATTGCTCTCCCCCCGCTTCAGGACACCTACACCAGGAGATGCCGGACTAGAGCAGCGCAGATACTGAAGGACCCGTTCCATCCTGGCAACAAACTGTTCCAACTTCTGCAATCTGGTAGAAGGTTCCGCATCTTCCGGGCAAGGACAGAGAGACTCAAGAGGAGCTTCTATCCCCAAGCCATCCATGCCCTAAACACACACACCCGCCCTCTCACATCATCTATAATTGACTGAGTCAGGACTCTTCCAGACACTAAACCAAGGCACAATGTACATTTCAATTCCTTTAATTTTAAATATGTTTATATTGTCTATCCTGTAAAATAGTCAGATATCTATTCATATTAATGTACAGAATTCACCTGCTTGCTGCTACTACTGCACATTCACCCAGTGTATATACTATATATATATATATATATATATATATATATATATATATATATATATATATATATAATGTTCTTCCTCTACACCCCCCCCCCCCCAATTTTTGCACATGTCGAGGAGCGTGTCAGGCTACATTTCACTGTGTGTTATACTTGTATAACTATGCATGTGACAAATAATAAAGAACCTTGAACCTTGAGTCCATGAATGGAAGGCTTGTGACAGTTATTGAAAAGAAGGGTGGCTGTATTGGTCACTGATATTTTTTATTTATTTTTTTTGACATGTCAGAAATGTTTATATGTACATTTTGAGTTGTTTTATTATTCTCACTTTAACATTTGCAAATAAACTAGTGAGATGGGAAAATGTTCGTTTTTTTCAATTAGTTGCATAATTGCACATATATATATTCTCTTAAAGACAAAACCTCACTTTTACATTCTTAAAAATTTAGGTTTAGGTTCATTAACATTTTGGATTGACCGGGAGCACCGTCCTTGATCCATAATGAAATTAATCCTCAAAAATACAACTTGCTTAATAACACAAAGTGTACAATGTGTACACACCACTATCCTGCTGGGTCTTATGTATAACACACCTCTTCAGGTCTCCCTGTTCATAAATTCATTCACCTATTCAGCTAAATTAAAATTTGTCTGAAAACACATGGGTCTCACAGCTAAAATGAAAAATCAATGCGATGTGTTGTAGGAGCATAGAAGCCGACATCCCCTCCCGATCATTTCAGTTCCATACCCCCAAACAATATTGAAATAGCCTCACCGTCACACATTTAGCATCCTGTTTATCACATCACAGTCCAGTCAATAAAAGCCTCTTTAGGCTGTTCGTCTCACTGGAGTGTAAACGATGTGAGGAGATGTTCTGAACTCAGATGCTCTGAATGAAGGTGAATTTATTTCAGAACAATTAGACAGTAGACAGTGAACACAGACAGTAAGACTATGGAGGAACATGTTTTGGAGACTTGAAGAGGACATGGCTAATTGATTCTGATGGGATGAGGGTATTAAACCAAAGCAATTATGAAATGGAGAAGATGAAAAAGAAAGAGGAGGTGAAGGCAGACAGTGTTACATAAATCATCATGTTACACATGAAGAAAATAATTGCCAAAGTTTTCTTTGACAAATACAATCTTTTTGCCTCCCTTCCTCCTGTTTTCCATCTGCAGCCAGTATCATCAGTCCAGACTTAATGTTAATGTTAATGTACCCATATCAATTGTTATGACAGAGTGTCAGTGGCATTCATGGCTCCCAGATAATGACTGCTACTGATTTTCATCATGCTCAGACTTTTCTCCAGGCTTTTAACAAATGTCTGGATATCTTTTTCAAATGACCCAGCTGATCATTTAATCAGAATCCCTCCTGCATATCTCCTAGGTGAGCTGGTTCTTTGTTACTGTTCTGCAAATACTTCCATCATTTTTGTATATTCTTCTACTGATTCATCTCTTTTCTCTCCACCTCCTTTCCCTGTTGATCTCCCTTCATTGTCTGCTCTCTTGCATCTTTGCTTCTACCTTGTCTTCTGCAGTTCTAGTTTTATTCCCATGTCTGTCTTTTTTGGGACAAACTAAAAAGGGCTGGCTGGTCTGAGCATTTCAGAAGCTGCTGATCTGCTGGGATTTTCCCACACAACCATCTGTAGGGTTCGCAGAGGGAAAATATCAATTGAAGGAAATGCAAGAGTCCAGGGGAGAATGGCATGACTTCTTTGAGCTGATAGGAAGACATTCATTCATTATAATCTCTTAATTCACAGCACATCAAACAGTGAAGCTGTCATGGTCCCTGTGCCTGCCCAGCCGGCCTCACAAGGCTACACTTGTGTTTTTGCTTTTTCTCTTTCTCCCCTACCTCTCTGCCTGGGCGGAGCTCACAGCTGGCTCCCGCCCTTGGCTCACACAGCTGTTGGCGATCAGCTGATTACCCATCTACTATTCCTAGGCTGGGTCACAGATCCTCTCATCACTGGATGATTGAGCTACTGACGTTAGTCTTTCTTTTGGTCTTATACCTTTACGCCCTACCTTCGTGATTTGTGAGTGATTTCTCCCTTTCCTGTTCCAGTTTATCTTCCCGCGGTACGGACGTGTGTGAGTCGGATGTGAGGACGTGAGCGAGCGTGAGAGAAAGAGAGAGCCTTCCCCTAATCCCCTGGAACCCTGGACTTTCCCCGTCACTGTATATATTATTGCATTGGTGTGTAAATAAATCGTGTTCTGAGATGTCAACCTGCTCTGCGCTTGAGTCCCTGCTTTCAGTTTGTGACAGAAGCAGACGGGCTAAAGGAGCAGAAGACCACACCTGGCACTGCAGGATAATGTATCTCGACCCAAATCCTGGTGTCTTGAACATGACACTGAGTTCAGTGTACTCAGACGTTGTGGAACAGAGGAATGTTTCTTGCACCTTGTTGAATCTGAGCCATGAAGAATTATGGCAGCTCTGAATGCAAAAGGACATCCAACCTGATATAGACTACTTGCACTAGGGCATGTGACGTATTTCCGTTTCCAAATAGTACCGCTTGTGCGTTTCCGGTACGTTTGATTATCTATCGGTAGCTATGCTAATGTCGCTTCAGAATGAGTATAAAAAGGAAAGTAATATAAGATGGCGCCGGTGAGGTCGGCTGCCGTCACGACTGCTCCGACCACTTTTTCTTTGTCTTTGCTTTTTAAGTTAGTTTTCAGCGTTTCTAAATCGGCAAAATCATCACCATTGGGTACATTAGCACTAGGAAGGCCCAGAGCCCAGCCATTTGGCTTTTCTACCTTTAAAACCCGGAGAGCAGCCAAATGGCTTTTAGCTAAGCTTTAGCTTCAGCCAAGTGGAAGCTAAATTGGCTAGTCATTCATATGTATATTAGGTTGTTAGCTGGGAATTCTGGAGGGAGGGGAGTGGGGGTGTGTGATTGAGGGCGTGGGGGAGCTGCTAAAAGCTGTGCACTTCCTTTTGTGTTTCATCTTGATGCATTCTCAATCATCCAGGGAAATAAATCTCCAAAAGTCACCAACTTGGAGTGTTTCAGTTTGCCATCTTAGGGAGAAATCAACACACATGGGTGTATGTCCTTTGTTGCTGACATTTATTGATAAAAACAGTACAAAAAATCAACCATTTGTACACATTTTTACAAATAATTATAAAAAGTGACTGAGTACATTTCAACATTTTCAGCAATCACTCACAATCCTTTTACCACATGTGTATCTGTTGCAGTGAACACATCGCACAGTGGCATGATTGTTCTTGCAATTGTGTTTGACCTGACACATGGCTCTTTTTCCAGGGCTCGGTGTGGAGGGTTGTGTCAAAGGCAACTGTTCTTTTCTTGCCTTCTTCGCAGCTACATGAGAGTGAGCTAACTCCCTTGCAAGCTCCACCAGGAAGTCCACCCGTCTTTCCTTCGTCCTGGAGCATGCTTGATACAGCACATGTGCATTCAGTGCTGCCATGTCAATCATGTTATAAAACACGGCAACTGGCCAGCGCCGTGTTCCTCTGCGGACAGTGTACTCCCGAACCATCTGGTCCATCACATCCACGCCACACTTTGTTTTGTTGTAAAGGGTGACAGTGTTTGGCTTCCTTTTGGTAGTGTTATCAGTCTGAACCACGCCGTGCATGCTGCTAAGAATGTAGACTGTCTTCTTCCGTTTGGCCGCATACGCCGTCAGCGTGGCAGCAGAGGTTGAAAACACCTAAGAAATAAGATAAATTGTTATTTCCATAGCACTTTTACACACAATGAAACACATAAACATAGAACCACAAAAGACCTGCAACATACCTGAGTGGTGAATTCATTGCGATCTGTCTGTCTAGTGGATTGAGGAATTTCCCTGCGACTCTTGTTGACTGTGCCGAGGATGGTGGTTTTCCGTCTAAGAAGTTTTTGCGCAAGTGAAAGCGATGTGAAAAAATTGTCTGTGGTAACATTTCTGCCCTTGTCTAGGAATGGTTCCATCAGCCTCATTACTACATTTTCAGAAAGTCTCTCCCCAGTGGGACGACTGGGGTCCTTGCCAAGATATGGGAAGACATTGCAAATGTACTTGGATTTTAGGTCGCAAGCCACCCAAAACTTGATCCCAAACTTGTCCGGCTTACTTGCAATATACTGCAGGAAACTGCACCGAGTCTTTGATGGGAAAAGCTGTTCATCAACGGTGATATGTAGACCAGGGTTGTAGCACGTGATGCAGTTGGTGACAAATGATCCCCACAAACTGGAAATTGCAGCGAACTTATCAGTCTTTGCTTGATCACTGCGGGTGGACTTGTCATCAAAGCGTAGGTGTTGCATGATTTCTTGGAAGCGGTTTCGTGCCATAGTTCCAATTATCTGTGGGTTTCCCAGGTTTGCTGACCAGCAGTCATTTAGAGATGGAACCCTGGTAACCCCCCGCAAGATGACAATTGCAATAAATGCCATTAGTTCAGGGAGGTCCATGAACCAATGAACATGCTCCGTTTGCTGTGCATGTTGAACAGTCCATTCTTGAATGCTACGAAGCATGTCAAGAGTGATGAAACACAGGAAGCTCCGAAGGCGACTCGTGATATTTCTCCTGGCCTTAGCCGTTGGCTCTCCATCTGCAGCGTACGCTTCTATTGGGGTGAAAGGGAGAAAGGTCCCCACCTGTTCTTCACGCCACACTGTGCCATCTTTCGCTGTCTCAGTCCCCAAACAAGCTCTCTTTTTAGGTGCAGAAGCAGTCTCCTCATCTGCAGTGTGAACAAATTCAAATTGTGAGCAATGGGAAGGTCCAGTATCTCCTCCTCTGTATCAGAATAATGTCTGAAATATCTTACTTACAAACTACATCCACTTACTTATTTGAAATGAAATAGGAAATAACATGAAATGCAACTAACCGGAAGACTGATCAGACAGCTCTGAGTCCGAATCCGGCTGAACTTGTAGGTCTTCTCCATCCGAGTCACAAGGGTCGACTTCCCTCAGGATCATTTCCAAGGCCTGCTGAGTGGTGAGTCTTCTCTGCATTTTCTTTCCTTGGAGAGGAGGTCCGTACACCACAGAATTCTTCAGGGCAATGAAGGATTAGGCTAAGTGTAGTGAGATTGTATCATATATATAGGGCTTGGCTTCCTGATCAATGCTCCACTACCAAAAGGAAGCCAAGCCCTGCCACCCTTTACAACAAAACAAGGTGTGATCACATTGATGCCACAATGGACGACTGATCAATGCTCCACTACCAAAAGGAAGCCAAGCCCTGCCACCCTTTACAACAAAACAAGGTGTGATCACAGGGCTTGGCTTCCTTTTGGTAGTGGACAATTGATCAGGAAGCCAAGCCAAGGTAAATGCAGACTACAGATACCATGGCAGTGCCAGGATTGTGAGTGATTGCTGAAAATGTTGAAATGTACTCAGTCACTTTTTATAATTATTTGTAAAAATGTGTACAAATGGTTGATTTTTTGTACTGTTTTTATCAATAAATGTCAGCAACAAAGGACATACACCCATGTGTGTTGATTTCTCCCTAAGATGGCAAACTGAAACACTCCAAGTTGGTGACTTTTGGAGATTTATTTCCCTGGATGATTGAGAATGCATCAAGATGAAACACAAAAGGAAGCTCACCGCTTTTAGCAGCTCCCCCACCCCCTCATCCACACACCCCCACTCCCCTCCCTCCAGAATTCCCAGGTAACAACCCAATTTACATATGAATGACTAGCCAATTTAGCTTCCACTTGCCTGAAGCTAAAGCTTAGCTAAAAGCCTACCAGCCATTTGGCTGGTGGCGGGTTTTAAAGGTAGAAAGGTAGAAGCCTGGGACTGCCAGTTAAGTATGACAGTGACACTCTTGTTTCTATTGGTATACAATGTACTCACAATTCGAAGTTTTTAACTCCGGATCCGGGCTGGCCGAGTGAGATCTCGAGGGAGAACAAAGGGAAGCGGCGGCGGCCTAGAGGGAAGCGAGCCGGCGTCAGGAACAGGCTGAGAGCTCGTGCACACCGCACACCTCTGCCTAGCATCCTGCTCGCCAACGTCCAGTCACTGGAGAACAAGCTTGACGACCTCAGGGCCAGGATAAAGTTCCAGAGAGACATTCGGGACTGCAATCTCCTCTGCTTCACCGAGACATGGCTGAACCCAGCGGTGCCGGACCACGCCATCCAGCCGGCCGAGTTCTTCTCGGTTCACCGCATGGACAGGACACGGGACTCGGGGAAGTCAAGGGGAGGCGGCGTGTGTTTAATGGTGAACAACAACTGGTGCAACAGTGCGAACGTTGTTCCTCTCACACGCTCCTGCACACCAAATCTGGAACTACTGTCCATCATGTGTCGTCCTTTTTATCTACCTCGGGAATTTACATCGGTCATTGTAAGTGCCGTTTATATTCCACCACAAGCGGACACGGTCACCGCCTTATGCGAGCTGCATGAGGCACTCACACAGCACCAGACACAACACCGGGACGCTGCGCTTATTGTGACGGGGGACTTTAATAGCGCCAACCTCAAACGCGCAGCGCCAAACTTTTATCAACACATCACCTGCCCCACCAGGGGTGAAAGGACACTGGACCACTGCTACACTACGGTCAAGGATGGCTACAAGGCACAATCCCGCCCCCCGTTTGGCAAATCTGATCACGCCGCCATCTTCCTCATGCCAAAATACAAAGAAAGGCTGAAACAGGAAGTTCCGGTTCAGAGGAAGGTCGCGCGCTGGACGGATCAATCGGTGGCCGCGTTACAGGACGCACTCGATGACGCAGACTGGGGCATGTTCAGAAACAGCTCCGACGATGACGTCAACGTGTTTACGGAAGTGGTTGTGGGATTCATCGGGAAACTAGCGGATGATACCGTGGAGACAAAGACTATCACAACGTTTCCCAACCAGAAGCCGTGGGCGGATAAAACCATCCGCGACGCTCTGAGATCCCGCACCGCTGCCTACAACACGGGACTCATGACGGGGGACATGGACCCGTACAAAGCCGCGTCATATAACGTGCGGAGGGCGGTGAAAGAGGCGAAGCAGCGCTACGGGAGGAAACTAGAGTCACAACTCCAACAGAGTGACTCTAGGAGCCTGTGGCGGGGACTAAGGACAATAACGGACTATAAAGCACCAACAACCGGTATGACGAACGCGGCCGTGACTCTGGCAGACAAGCTGAACACTTTCTATGCTCGCTTCGAGGCTGCAGCTAAGGTCTCCAACAATGCTAGTGTTAGCGGCGCTAACGGCTGCAGACAGGAAGATACTGCCAGCACCGGAAACGTGCTCGTCATCTCCGAGCATGAAGTAAGGAGAGCCTTCAAGAGAGTGAACACCAGGAAAGCAGCAGGACCAGACGGCATCCCAGGTCGTATCCTCAGAGACTGCGCATACCAGCTAGCTCCTGTGTTCACTGAGATATTCAACATCTCTTTATCTCAGTCGGTGATCCCCACATGCTTCAAAGAGTCCATCATTGTTCCTGTCCCGAAGAAACCCCACCCTGCTTCTCTCAATGACTATCGCCCTGTAGCCCTCACCTCAGTAGTGATGAAGTGCTTTGAACGCCTGGTCAGAGACTTCATCATTTCTTCACTACCAGACACACTGGAACCACTACAGTTCGCTTACCGTCCAAATCGTTCCACAGACGATGCCATCTCTCATCTCCTCCACACATCACTCACTCACTTGGACACTAGAAGGGGGAATTATGTTAAAATGCTCTTCATAGACTACAGCTCTGCATTTAACACCATAATTCCCTCCACACTCACCACCAAGCTGGAGCATCTGGGACTCAGCTCATCTATGTGTCAGTGGATCTCCAACTTCCTAACTGGCAGACCACAGGCAGTAAGGATGGGCGGACATGTCTCAGCCTCCACCACTCTCAGCACTGGAGCCCCCCAGGGGTGTGTTCTGAGCCCCCTGCTGTACTCTTTGTACACATATGACTGTGTGGCCACTACCAGCTCCACCACCATCATCAAGTTTGCTGACGACACCGTCGTGGTGGGCCTGATCTCTGATAACAACGAGACGGCCTACCTGAAGGAGATTAGGAATCTGGAGAACTGGTGCCAGAGGAACAACCTCCTTCTAAACGTCAGTAAGACAAAGGAGCTGATAGTGGACTTCAGCACTAAGCAGGAGAGGAACTACCAGACCCCCGTCATCAACGAGTGCCCAGTGGAGAGAGTGGACAGCTTCAAATACCTCGGAGTTCACATCACGCAGGACCTGTCATGGTCCTGTCACATCAACACTGTGGTGAAAAAGGCCCGACAGCGTCTCTACCACCTCAGACGCTTGAGAGACTTCCAACTGCCCTCCAAGGTGCTCAGGAACTTTTACTCGTGCACCATAGAGAGCATCCTGGCGGGAAACATCTTAACCTGGTTCGGGAACAGCACCATGCAGGACAGACGAGCTCTAGAGAGGGTTGTGCGGTCAGCTGAGCGCACCATCCGCTCCGAGCTCCCTGACCTGCACTCAATCTACAGCAGGCGGTGCTGGACCAAGGCCAGGAAGATCGTGAAGGACCTCAGCCATCCCAACAACAGACTGTTCTCTCTGCTGAGGTCAGGAAAGCGATTCCGCTCCCTGAAGACCAACACAGAGAGACTGAGGAGGAGCTTCTTCCCGCAGGCGATACGGTCTCTCAATCACACCACCACACAGTACTGACCCACACATACAGTTCTTACACACACACTGGACTTTCTGGACTTTGGTTTTGCACAACACTGGTCACTATATTCTTCATTTCCAGTTAATACTTGTACAGCTGCTGTTATTGTGTATATATTTATTTATATTTAGATTTCTTCATACATTCTTATATAGTTCTATATTGTGTATTTTGTTGTACAGTTATTTTATTTTCAACTTTAATTTATATATTTTATCTTATTCTTCCCAGTTAAATTTACCCTTCATTCTAATTTGTGTTGTACAGTTATTTCATTTTTAACCTTAATTTATATTTTATTCCTTCCTAGTTAAATTTACCCTTTTTAATTTTTCATATTTATTTCCTATCTTATTCATAGCCTTTTCCTTTTTTGTTTTCTTTAGGTCACGAGCAGTTGTCCAAGCATTTCACTACATATCGTACTGTGTATGACTGTGTACGTGACAAATAAAAATTTGAATTTGAATTTGAATTTGAAAGTATTTAAAACAGAACATTTTCAAAAACAGGAGAAGAAATACTCCGAGCATTGCTGTGTCCCACTTTGTTCAGCTTCAGCCAAATTTAACGGCATACTAAGTTTTCATGCCTTTCCGACCCATTCCGACTTGAGAAGACAATGGCTGGTAAATATACGCCGGGATCATTTCACGATTACCTCTCACACCAGGGTCTGCTGCAGACACTTTGCCAGTGATCAACTCATAGAGCCAACAACCCTCGATGGTCGAAGGCGGCTTATTAAAGGTGCTGTACCAACACTTTTTGAGTGGAATGGCTATAAAGTTGAACCACCGCGGCGTAGTGTTTGGGAGAGAACGGAGCGACGCCCTGAACTAGTTCCTCCTGACGATCAAGAAGAGCACAGTCTTACAAGAGATCATGATGTCCCTGAGCCATCTGCATTGGACATATCTGCATCAGCTGCAGAAGACCTGTCCAAAGACGTGGAGACTCTGAGGAAGGAAATACAGGAGTTACGTGTCCAGCAAGAATTTGGGTTACAGCGTTTTGCTGGCTCCGACACTGACATCCGATTCTATACCAGGTACATCTAAGTTCTATTCAAGCTAACTGTTTAAAATATACCAAGGTCACCATCAGTTAAATTTCGAAAGTTTTTCCAGTCTTAATGAAAACAAAATAGAAATTTACTTTTTCTCTGCTGATTGTATGTTTTATGTAGATGCTTTAGTATTTAAACAATATCCTAATGCTACAGGTAAAATACAACACCAAATACTCTTAATCAGACTATTTTATACAGCATACCATTAGCATATTTGTCACAGTTCACATTATTTTTATGTCAGTGTGTAATGTTAATTAATGATTGACATGATGTATGTCTCTCTCGTGAATAGATTTCCAAGCTATGATCATTTGATGGCATTCTGGGTTTTGATTGAGCCTTGCATCTATAAAATGATCCGGGTTTCAAGAGCCAAGTCAGCTGCCAATCGGAACGAAGAAGTGTTGACACCTGCACGCACATCAACAGTAGGTTATGGGTTTGTTGGTAGTTAGAACTAGAGGTGTAATGTTATTGTATTTATGTACAATAACATTACTTTATGTACAGTAGCATACATACACAGGTGTATGTATGCTAGACTCAGTATCCTTTACATACATACACCTGTGCACTACAGCACCTCATTGTTTACCCCATGGTACAGTATGGTATGCCTAACCATTACAAAACATTTAGCCAAGAAAAGAATAATTTTACTAGTTCATAGCTTAAGGAGTAACATTTTCCCTTTTGTTTTCACCTTCCAGAGGCAGCTGCTACAGCCAATTGATGAGTTTTTTCTTTTCCTGGTTTTCCTGTCAGTTGGTTTGAAGGAGAGGGACCTGGCACACCGATTTAACATACACCAGTCCACAGTGAGCCGCATTATTGCAACATGGACAAATTTTCTTGCCACTGCACTGGGGTCTCAGTGCATCTGGCTTACACGTGAAGAAGTGCAAGCTTACCTCCCTGAGGAATTCAAAGATTTCTCAGACACCCAGATGATCCTTGACTGTACAGAGCTGAGGTGTCAGACACCATCCTCACCACTTCTCCAAAGTGAAATGTACTCTTCGTACAAATCCCACTGTACGATGAAAGCCCTGGTTGGCATAGCTCCACATGGTCCAGTGACATTCATCTCTAATCTGTATGCTGGTTCGGTTAGTGACAAGGAACTATTCAAACAATCAGGCATTGCTGAGAAGTTGACTGAAAACATGGCAGTGATGGTAGATAAGGGCTTCCTAATCACTGATTGTTGTAAATGCAAAGTGTACTGCCCACCTTTTCTATCTAAGCAGAAGCAGATGCCAGCATACCAGGTTAAGGAGACGCAGGCCATAGCCAGACTCAGGGTACATGTGGAGCGAGTCATTAGGAGGATCAAACAGAACAAACTTTTTGATAGCATCATTACCATGTCACATGTTTGTAATATCAACCAACTGTTTGCAGTGGCATGTATGCTGTCAAATTACCAGAACACAGCATTAGTTAAAAAATGGGTTAAGTGAGACAAGATGGATTTTTCCCAAGACACCAGTGCCAGTACAAGTAACTTATGGAAAATGACCTGCAGCTGAGGCCACTACAGTTGAATTTCTTCCTTCTCAGCTGACAATACTTGATTACAGAACTGGTACTTGAGTGCCGATAGTTGAGTTTCAGTTATTGATAATTCAAATTCATTGCAAATGTTTAATGTTAATAATACTGTTTAATTATACTACTATTATTACTATTCAGATTCAACAAAACTATTTATCAAAATTATAAAGTAAATCACTAAATCGTTTTAAAACCATAAGTGACATTGAACTTTTGTAACATCAAAAATACCATTTGTCATTTTCTACAGTTCAGTTGTGTTATTGTCTAAATGTATATCAGTATGCTAGGCATGGAGTTTTAAATACTTACCATGTAAATAAGTTCTGCACAAATTCAATGTTTTAATGTGTGTTTTTAAAAATTAAATTGATGCCATTGCTTAAATAACAGTTTATTGATGTCACATAAAGGTAACATGTAACAACAAAAGAATTCATGAAATATATTGAAAATAAAACATCAGTTATTTTGTTCCAGCCAGCCTGAAGGATCTGTTTTTCTTTTTGCTGTTTTCACTGTTCATTTTTTCAAACACAGGTATCTTGGCATATATATGTAAAAAAAGAAATAGTCTGCCTTTTCTCTGATTGCATTGTGCACATCTATATCCATGTATATTCTTTGCACTAGGTAGTCCTCTTGTGCCCACACAACAAAGTCACACCACTGCATCCCACTGATGAGCAGTTGTCCTTGCACTTGCCAGTAATATGCGTGGCTCTTTTTTAGTTTAGGGGTACCACATTCCATCTGCACATATTTGCAGTCAATAAAGTTTTGTACATTGGGACATTTGAATTCGACGAAGCCAAACTGGGGGTATTCATTGGGGTCAAAAACAACACCATCAGGAGATGCAGCAAGCCAGGGGGCAATGGGGTGAATGACCAGACCACAGGGTGAGTAGTTAACATTCATTAGCCTACTATACTCTGCTGCTATTGCAGGCTCCATCTCAGTTCCTCTCCTCATGTCTGCTGTCTGCCTTGTTCCCTTCAATATACGCTCTGCTAGTGACTCGGCCGAGCTCTGGCCTCTGACGTGACACACCTCCCGAAACCTAGAGGCAGTCACTCTGGGCCTGCGGAGCTGATGCCACTCAGACGAAGAGCTTTGCTCACGTGTAGCTTCCTCTATTTTGTGAGCCATTTCCAGAGTTACAGACAAGCTTTTCAGATGCAGAAGCTCTTCTTCTGAGCACACAAACACACAATCTGATGGCAAGATGTCATACCCCTCCAGAGGCAAGTGCGGTGTTGGTGGTGCATCGCGGTGTAGTGTGATGTACCGGGTTGTCAAAACCGGCTGCTGATATGACAGAACACTGCCCTCCTGCACCAGCCCAAAGGCACTTTCCACAAGGGGCTTGTCAGGTCTCATGTTCATTGTGGTCACAAGTGGCCTGTCCTCAATATTAAATTTTGCATATGCCTCCGTTATTCTGAACAAGCAGGGATCTGGTAACGGACCCACCATGCCTCTGTAGAAGCCACTCCTAAAGAAAACATCAATGACAATAATGTAAGGGAGAAGGTTATTATACTGAACAACAACTAAACTAAAAACTAAAAGGTGTAAAACAGTGGTGCATAAGTTAGAGACTGGGATGTATATGTACATGACTGAGTTAGCCGTCTTCAGAAAGTGTAATGTTGTATGTAAATTAATACCTATTCTGACACATGTATGTATGAAAAAAATAGCAACATACATTTGTAACACATGAAACCAAATTTTACAAATGTAATTACCGTACTCCAGTCTGGGCCATCCTATTTGGTACTGGCTTAGTGAAGATCATGGAGTTGATGGGTCCTGGCCTCACACCCTAACAGAAGACACATTTACTATGGATGGTGTTGCTGTTCATATGTAAACATGGACTAATTCAAAAACTTTAACCTCATTTAAATTACCACTGTCCGTGGCTTGTGCCATTGCTGTTCAGATTCCGTGCAGCTATGCACAGGGGGGACAACCGGCACTCTGAGTTGTGAGTAGTGTGCTGTTTGGAAGAGCAGTGCCACTGTGTGATTGCACATAACAGCGCCTGCCACACAGGAGCACTGGCTATGTGTCAGTATCACCGGCGATGAATCCAGAAGCTTAATCTAAGAAGAAAGAACGAAAATTAAAAATGTAACATCTTCATGGAAGAGCCGAACAGGAACATAGTTCAGTGTTATGGTTACGCACCCTCCTGAATGCTTAGTGTTTCCTTCTCTCCCTATTAAAACAACTTAACCATGCTTGATAACTGTAATAACTTAGATTGTGTATATTTGCAGTATTAACTTGTTGTCAAATGTTTCTGATCACCCAAACACACGTTGATTTAACTATCTGACTAGTCAAATTAGGAGTGATAAAGCAGGGAGACAAGGAAAACATTCAAGTTGATGGGCCTTTAGGAATGAACTTAACTAATGCTTAAATGAACTGAACCCCACAGAACGGGGATTAACAACTTTACACAGCTTCCTGCCTACACTTAGTCTGTGTGGTGCCTCACTCCTCCTCATCGACCTGTAGCACAGGGCTCTCACACCGACCTCCCCTGACAACCTGTCTTTATTGGACACTGAATAAAGATACAAGTACCATTAGCATTATTTCTGTATTACTCATTTCAGCATGTCTTAAACATATATATTTTACACTTAGCAAGAGTAGCATTAGGTAGTTAACTACCTCCATAGTTAGCCAACTACCTAACGCTAATATAACAGTGTCTAACAACAAAAGTGACATTAGTTAAGAAAACCTCAACTATAGTTTAGGACGACATAAAACACCGTTTAAGAAAACATGTAATGTAGAGAACTGACATCAAATGAAGGACATAGCGGAGTAACGTAGTGTTTGCATTTGACGTTAGCTAGCGTTTCTTTGTCGGTTAATTTACGTTTTCTTACCTTCGTAGTTGTGTATATATGATGCAGCATATAACTTAAATCCTTTATCTAATTTGCTGGCGGGGGTAGTCGTCACTCTGCAAATCCGATGAACATCGGTGATGTTCAATTTTGGGAGCTCTTGTAGGCATCGAGTGTAGAACGTCGCCATGGTTTAACCGCACCGGAAGCACTGGAGCAGGACTACATAGAACGCGGAAGTGTTAGTGCAAGTAGTCCATTAGCATGACGTACCTAATAAAGTGACCTGTAAGGGTACTTTCCTGCTTCCTGCTGATTATTACAGGTTTGCATTCTTGTGAATTCTTATTTCCACTGAGCTTTTTCTTTACCAGTGTTGCTCTTTTCTTTAAGTCATTTTTGGACTGCCTTTCCTTCTTTGCCTGTTCCTGTGTAGATTGTCAGCCACACTGACCATCGGCCATCCAATTAAAGGCTTTCCTCAATAATCACAGCACCTTCGTTCCTCTCCTCTTTTTCTCTTTTTGTTCCTTCTGCCTTTTATTCTCACCATCTTCCTTTAGTCTCCTATTTTTATTTTATTTTATCCTATTTTTTCCTTTTTTTCCTGCCCTTTTGTCCCCGTTCTAAAGTGAACCAACTCTGCAAAATAAATGAATAAAATCGAGTTTTAAACCAGACGGAGAGAAAAAAAAACAGCAATTTTTTGTTATCATTTTTCTCTCCAACTTGCTACCTTCGGATTTGCGTTCATCCCATGTGTCAGCAGCTGTGTGTGTGTGTGTGTGTGTGTGTGTGTGTGTGCGCGCATCTGATAGTCTCGGGAATTACGACACAATTTACAAGTTCACCTTGGCTTCAGAAAAACTGAATTATTTTCTGCTTCCCTTTGTGACACCATTTCATTTCATATCTTTCACGGCCGATTCTCTCCAACTAGCTCCCCATCTTCTCTCTTCTTTTTTACTCTGATTCCTCTCATATTTTTAACCTCTTTTTCTCTCTTCTTCCCTTTTAGTACTTGTTCTTTATTCATTCCTTCCCTCTAATTATCTTCTCCTTTTCCACCATCTTTCACTTTCCCTTCTCACATCATCTGATCTCTTGTTATCTCCTGTCCCCTCTGTCAGATCTCTCTCTGTCTTTGCTCTCTCATTCTTGTATGTCTGCTTGCAATGATGGATGGGGTGATGGATGCTGGGTTGCCACGGTAATTTGATGGATGGCTTAGCAGGCGATACGAGGGGCAGCAGAGCGCGCCGACACACATCTCTCGGGTGATTTTAGAAGCACTTGGTTGGCTTCAAAATGGCATTGTTGGCCAGACTGTTAGATTGTATTTGTCCACATGGCTGTAGGGTCGCAGGTTCAAATCCAGTCTGACACAGCTTCTGTCACATTCTCACATCTAACTACCGTAGTTTTCGGGTCATAAGCCGCTACTTTTTTCCCACGCTGTGAACACTGTGGCTTATACTGACGTGCGGCTAATGCATTTTTTTTTTCATGCGGCCAAAAACATTTAACATTTAACATGTGGCACTATGTTAAAGACAGAGACATGAAAATAGTAGCCCCCCATTTTATTTTATACTCAAGGACATTTTCTTTTAGTAAGGCCACTGCAATGTAAGTTTTACTGTTGTATAAGTTCCGCCAGCAGAGGGCGCTCGGTCCTGTACGGGCGCTCGGTCCTCGGTAGCTGACGCTACACTAGAAGAAGTAGTGCCAGTGGTGAAGAGGCAGCGTACGGCCTGCGCGCCAAAGAGAACTGATGGTCTTATTTTTCTGTTTTTACAGGTAAGCTGGGTGGTTGATAATATAAACAGATGTTATAAAAGTGACAGACAGCAGTGGCGATTAATGATAAATGTCTTGTGTGTGGCGAATGTTAAGCTAAAGAACTCATTTCCAAGTTGGTCCAGTTGTTAGCCTGTGCCGATCCAAGTGTTAGACTGTACCGAAACTCTGTGAGCTCGGTGCAGGTGTATTTTTGGGTTAAAGCCACAAGATATATATTTTGCACAATAAGAGGAAATGTGAATTGCTTTATGTTTAGTTCATGAAGAGTGAATGCTATAGAAATATGTTAAGAAAAACATTTATTTGAAAGAGATCTAGTTTATTAACCCTTTAAGACCTACCATAGAACCAAGTTCGCCAGAGCTTATATTATATTTTTACATGCTGTGGAGCCATTTTTGGGAGCATTTCAAGTTGCTATACATCAATACAACCATTATAGCCCAAACTTTAATAATATGTCTGCATTAGGTGCATAGTAATTACATAAATTGCAAAAAAGTGCAATAAACTACAAAAAAATTGAAAATCGTTTTTGTTTTTTTAACATATATTTGTAGTTAGAGAAATTTAAGAGGCTTATCCCTCAAAACTGTAAATACAAAAAAGTTACACAAACTAGTTTCCCACCACAGGAAATTTATTTTGAGTGTCTTCATAGTTTTATTTTTGAAATACACCAATTTTTATATACTGCAGGAAAAACGAAAATAAATATTATAGTGCAAATTTGCAAAATAACAGCATATGCATCAAAATAAACTATTTCCAGCAGTGCAATATGAGTCTTAAGCATCCCAGAAACGACACAGAAAGTCATAAAGTCAAACATAACTTTTTAAAACACATAACAAGTAAAACACAAGCTCATAAGGCCCCGATCGTAAAAAACTACATTTCCGCAAAATGACGTCACTTCCGGTTTCGGGCAGGTCATGCGGTCATGTGATAGTTCGCGCTGATGGACGTAGGAAGTGTTACAAACAGCTGATGGATCGGCGAAGCGTGTTTCTGGAATATCATGTTTTTGTTGCTGCAAGTGATTTTTATGCAGTTTTTGCAAAGCTATATGTGGAAGGAAACTGTGACCTAGGACAAGCTGATGGCATAAGATGTAAGTACAACTCCTCCAGTTTCATATGCAAAAAAAATTATTGCGCTAGCTTACTTGGTTGCAGAGCTACCGGGATTTAAAAATAGTTACGCAAAACAGAGCATGCCCGCTCCGATCGGCTGTAAAGGGTTAAATACAGTTAAGAAGACAGGTTCATAAATAGATTAAAACAGTAGTAAAAACAAGATAAAACTGTAATGAGAGTTCACTATGTTGTTCATGTGTATAGTAAAATGTATTTGTGTGATTTAACCAGTTTACAAAGGTGGTGCATGTGAATGTGAAACTGTATAAGTTACTTGTATAAAGTAATGTCAGCTACACTAGAAGAAGTAGTGCCAGTGGTGAAGAGGCAGCGTACGGCCTGCACGCCAAAGAGAACTGATGGTCTTATTTTTCTGTTTTTACAGTTTTCTGTAAAAATAAATATGTTGCACGGGAGATGAGTTGGCCCATCATTTCAACAGTGTAACAGTAACAGTAGACCAATAAAATTGAAAAGTAGTATATATACGGTATATATTTTTACTGGTTGTTAAGAGACGTTGTAATGTTGTTTGTGCACTGTTCTGTAAAAAAACATAAGCAACGTAATTTGTGTGTTACTGATACGTACGTATACTTAAGGTAGCCGTGTTACAGGCGCTGTTCGAGGAAAAAAAGCATTTGCAGTATGTATATTTGTATGTTACCATGTTTATGTTACCTTACGGATTAAATTAAATGTTAAAAACCCTCACGTGTAGTATTTCTGTGTAAATATCTCATATTACGAGTGAAACGCATACGGCTTAAAATCCAGTGCGGCCTGTACAAGTACAAAATTGATTTTCTTTCTAAGATTAGACCATGCAGCTTTTAATCAGGTGCGCTCTGTAGTCCGGGAATTACGGTACATGATTTGGCCTTGCAGACACTTGAAAGACCCCCAGTAGATTTTATATGAAGTGCAATTTCATTTAAAAACATGAGTGAAATGAACAAAATTAAGTTAGAAAAGAGCAGCATGTCGCATAAAGGCCTCATCCGCATAACTTTCACAGAAGGCAGCTCTAATGCTAATGTTACGCACGCTCTCTGAGGCTGGCCAAGGTTATGAATGACCCAGATATGAATCATAATTAAAGGAGTATTTCCTGAAATTATTTTCCTGTAACAAGGAGAAATGGGCGGAGTAATTCTAGTGCTGGTGTGCATGTGTGCATTGCCCTTGACTCCTGGCAGAAAAGATGAATGAACTGTAATTAGACTGATGCACAGATAATCGCTGTAGGAAAGGATGAAGAAGAAGAAGCAGAGAAAGAAAAGCCAAGGTCGACCAGCAGAGGCATAGAGCAGCTTACAAAAATTCACCTGAGGAAAAACAAAAACTTCAAGGGTCAAGATAAAGGTGTCCTAATGTGGAAGTACATTTTTCACAGTAAATGCAATTGTGATGTTCTTAAGGCTTCCAGAAACTACCACAGAAGAGACTCCTGAATATTTTATGCTGGACACCGATCTGATGCATCCTCAGTGATCTGTGTGTCCTCATGACCTGAAACCAGGGACCCAGTGTCATGAAACCACTGCTTCCTGGCTCTGCCGTGAATGAGTGAATAATAGTAACACAATGATTTGTGTGGATCCAAAACCTTCTCTGTCATCACACTGCAACCATGGTAATATCATGTGATCCAAAGGCTTAGGGCCGGTTTGTGATATAACATATGTATGATCAACATATGGCATGAATACTTTTGGAATACTATTCTTCTTTTGTGTGATACATTTTTAATTAAGAACTATATTTAGGACAAACTCTCTTAACTGCTCTCAGAGGCAGAAAAATTGAGCTTTCACTATTGAAGAAAAGCTGTTCCAAAATAAGGATGGAGAGAATAAATACCATCAGAGATCAATGGTTCTCAAAGACAAACTTGTTTGTTTCAAAGTTCTTTCTGCTAACATGCTAATGTTGCTAACACAGTGTAAACTCTAATGAAAATGTCAATTCATTTCTATTCAATTCAATTTTATTTATATAGCGCCAAATCACAACAAAAATTGCCTCGAGGCGCTTCATAGGTACAGAGAAAAACCCAACAATCATATGACCCCCTATGAGCAAGCACTTTGGCAACAGTGGGAAGGAAAAACCCCCGTTGCATTTGATTAATTTCTTCTTATGCTGTTTTTATAGTTTTATTGTTTTACATTGTTTTATTTACTGTTATATTGTTTTTATATTCCCATTTCCTGTGTTGTAAAGCACGTTGTGATTTTTATCTGTGAAAAGCGCTATATAAATAAATTTTACTTACTTACTTACTTACTTACTTACTTACCTTTTAACAGCAAGAAACCTCCGGCAGAACCAGGCTCAGGGAGGGGCGGCCATCTGCTGCGACCGGTTGGGGTGAGAGAAGGAAGACAGGATAAAAGACATGCTGTGGAAGAGAGACAGACATTAATAACATGCATGATTCAATGCAGAGAGGTCTATTAACACATACTGAGTGAGAAAGGTGACTGGAAAGGAAAAACTCAATGCAGCATGGGAATCCCCGGCAGCCTACACCTATTGCAGCATAACTAAGGGAAGATTCAGGGTCATCTGGTCCAGCCCTAACTATATGCTTTAGCAAAAAGGAAAGTTTTAAGCCTAATCTTGAAAGTAGAGATAGTGTCTGTCTCCTGAATCCAAACTGGAAGCTGGTTCCACAGAAGAGGGGCCTGAAAACTGAAGGCTCTCCCTCCCATTCTACTTTTAAATACTCTAGGAACAACAAGTAGGCCTGCAGAGCGAGAGCGAAGTGCTCTAATAGGGTGATATGGTACTACAAGGTCATTAAGATAAGATGGGGCCTGATTATTTAAGACCTTGAGGAGCAGGATTTTAAATTCAATTCTGGATTTAACAGGAGGCCAATGAAGGGAAGCCAAAACAGGAGAAATATGCTCTGTCTTTCTAGTCCCTGTCAGGACTCTTGCTGCAGCATTTTGGATTAACTGAAGGCTTTTCAGTGAGCTTTTTGGACATCCTGATAATAATGAATTACAGTAGTCCAGCCTGGAAGTAATAAATGCATGAACTAGTTTTTCAGCGTCACTCTGAGACAGGATATTTCTAACTTTAGAGATGTTGCGCAAATGGAAGAACGCAGTCTTACATATTTGTTTAATATGTGCGTTGAAGGACATGTCCTGGTCAAAAATGACTCCAAGGTTCCTCACAGCGTTACTGGAGGCCAAGGTAATGCCATCCAGAGTAAGAATCTGGTTAGATACCATATTTCTAAGATTTTCAGGGCCGAGTACAATAACCTCAGTTTTATCTGAATTAAGAAGCAGAAAGTTAGCGGCCATCCAGGTCTTTATGTCTTTAAGACATTCTTGCAGTTTAACTAATTGGTGTGTGTTATCTGGCTTCATGGATATATATATATATATATATATATATATATATATATATATATATATATATATATATATATATATATATATATGTATATCAGAACAAACAAAAGTCCTGCCGATTACTGAGTGTGGTAATGCTGCCTCGGGGACTAAAAGCAGGTACTTGGGAATTAATCACAAGAACTAATCTCATCAATGTAACACTAAATGGTCCTTCGGCACTTTATATTTGCACTTCTGCAACGGGTAATCCATTTAACTTGACACTGTTTGACAGAATGCTAAACCTGCAATCCTGCTGTCTTTAAAATGTCCCTGCTTCGAACCTTTGGGTTTGGGTTTAGTCCATCCAAATGAGCCATCTTACCCACCCAATCAGAAAAGAGCAGAGCAACTAGTGAAGAAGTCACACACAAACAGATAACCGTCTCTCACTCATGCAGATGTGTCCTTGTGTTCTTTATGAGTTTTATTTGTACATTTAGCCTAGGTTCAGTGAGGTTTTGCTTCGATTTCACATGTGAACTGAACATGACAGAAACATCTGTGCTGTAAGATATGATTCATGCTCTATCTCATCACTAATATATTTAATGTAACAAAACATAAATTACTGATATGCTTTAGTGTTTTGGTCGGTAACAAAAAAGTGGTTAATTCTGTTACATCCGTCTCTGATTTTCCCTCATTTGCTCCTTTTCTCACTGGCTGCAGGGAGCTGAGAGAGGGCATTTATTATGTTTGCAGTGATATGTATGTTACAGTAGTCAGTTTTTAGCTTTAATATTCCTTTGTTCTCTGAACGAGCAGAACAAAAACATGAAAGCAAGCTCCATATATAATAAGAACCTTTATTCTTCCCCTGAAACATAAAAATATTTTATTGACACGTGAAGCGTGTCAGACGTTTATTTAAAACCTTACATGTGTTTCATATTTTACAGTATTTACTGACTTACAGCTGAATTAGTCAAGAATTTGGACAGGTTTCTTCACATTGAAAGCAAAGTTGTGTCTGTTGAGTCCTTCAGTAACTGTTCTGTTCTGGAGCCTGTAGAAACCTTCACAGAGATGCTTGTCATGCTTGTTTTACAAGAATTATCTGCTGATCAGAGATGCCAACAGGAACCAGTCAGTAGTTTCTCATCCAAGTTACCTACCTGTAATTTCTAGATCCCTATCCATAGGGTTTGGTTCTCCAAATCGATTTAGATTAGGCCTTCAAAATAAAAGTGTCACTAATGGAGTGTTGCTCCTGCATCTAGAGAAGCGATTCCTCTGGTGGGCTATGAAGGTACTGCAGCTGGGCCTCAGTATTACAGTTTTTCTCTATTGGTTTGGCTCATTTCTTGAAACAGAAATTACATTCTCAAAACTCTAAGATCATTTGGCAAAACACTCTTACAGTTTAGCACAACACTATAGCTCACCTGCAAAAGCTCATATCTCTTCCAAAACTGTCCACTCGGGCTTCAATCTAAATCCCTTTCTCATTTAAACAGTCAGTGTCTCCAAAATGGCAAAGATCCTTCTCAATAGCTTTGGCTCATTTCTCGACACAGATCGGACATTCTCATCATTCTTGGTGCTTTTGTCAAAATAAACCTGGATGGTTGATCACAACAACATGGTCCACCTGCAAAAGCTCATATCTCCCCTAAAACAGTTCAGTCATGTGTCAAAACTACATTTCTTTCTAATCTGAATAGTCAGTGCCCCCAAAATGCATCGTCCCTTTGGCATTATGTGAGTACTGCCATACAAAATGTTTAGATGTTTTGTCACTATGGCAGAGGACCAACAATATACAACAGAAAAGAGTAGCCTCCAAGGTTTGACATCACAGATTGCACTCACACTACCAAGGAAATTATAACCATTTGTTATTCACACACAAAGAAAATGTTATACATATGTAAAAAGAAAATGTACATTACACCAGTAAATTGTATGAACACAAAATCAACAAACAAGGACTTATTCAGTGGTCGCTGTACTCATTCTCCCGCTCTTGTCCACTGTCTTCACCCTCCTGATTATTTACACGCTGTTGTCCGTCTGGTCCCCTGCATTGATCTCCTATAATGTCGTCACACGCTGCGTCCATAGCATGGAGCAGGGACGGCTGATCCTGAGCATGATTCTCATACACTCTCCACCTCCAAGCAGAGAAAAACTCCTCTATCGGATTGAGGAAAGGAGAGTAAGGTGGTAGGAATGACCATGACCATCCTTGGATGCGTTGCAAACCAGCCCCTAATGAGTGGGCTATGGTGGAAATTGACATTGTCCCACACAATTACATGAATGGGTAGGTGAGGCCCTATGAGACCTCTCTCATTTTCAGGGATAAAATCGGTATAAAGGCGATCCAAGAAGATGAGGAGCTTGTGTGTGTTGTATGGGCCAAGACTGGGGATGTGAGTGGCCACACCATTCTCAGAAATGGCAGCACACATAGTTATATTGCCCCCTCGCTGACCTGGGACATCCACTGTGGCCAGGTGGCCAATAATATTGCGGCCACGTCTTCGGCCCTTCCATACACTCAAGCATGAATCCATGTTCAGAGATCGGACTGGCTCTGGTCAAGCTCTATATATCTGTGTTTGGCAGCACACAATCATGGAACACACCTGTGTGTCACACTCCCACTTCGTTAGTCTAGTTTCACCTGACTGTCATTGACTGTCATCAATTTATCAAATATTCAAAGAAATTCATATATGGTATTCATGGTATTATGTTCTTGACCAATTTTGACAATTGAACAGACAGTTGTGCATGCGAGTACTTATACAATGAAATCATGCTGACATGTTTTGGAGAGAATGATCATTAGACTGAGAATCAACTAATCAGTTTAGATCTACAAGATCTATTCATTTGGAAAATGTGCTAAATGTGGGCTAACTGTATAACTGTAGGCTACTTGTACTTAATCATTTGCAAAGATGCACTGAGACAATTGAGACATGTACTTAGGCATTTGCCACTTGATAAAATGAATGAGAAATGCCATTCTGTTGTGAACATTTGCCAAGAGGTTTGGAGGTTTGTCCATGTTATTTTGAGAATGTAATTTCTGTTTCAAGAAATGAGCCAAACCAATGGAGAAAAACTGTAACAGACATTTCATTTGAAATATATATATAGTGAGAAATCTATACACGTGTATTCATTTAAATAAAAAGTTCATTAAAACTGAAAATAGGAGGTGGATACTTTGTGATATTACTCATAACTCTACATTTACTGCTCTTGAACTGACGTTTGTATCCCTGTGGTGGGTGAGTTACACATTGGCACCAAATACTTGACTGGGTAGCATCAGCAATTTATAGCCAACAGCCTAGCTTGTTTATGGTTTTTTGAATAATATTTTAAGAAATAAACTCTCTCTTGTATTTTGATTGAAGTGAAGATTTAAGATGAAATTTACAGTTTTTCTCAGTCGCTTTGGTGCGTTCCTCAGAACACCATTAACATTTGCACAGCAGTTAGTGCATTTCCCAAAACAATTAGTGCAAACTGCAAAACCTAGTGGATAGCCTGCAAAAGCACGTCACATGCACAGAATTGATTATCCATACCTCAAAAGCAAGTATCCATGTCAATGAAACTGTCAGTGCCATCAAAATGAAAAGTCTTGACACCATCTTTATGAACAAGATAGTCAAATGGCATTGTCATGTTTCCACTATGACAGTTTATAATTTCAGTGTTTCCCATTGCAAAAACAATTGGTGACACCTGAAAATGCTGACGACAGCACTATGGCCTACCTGTACAGCCATCTGAAATGTGCAGTAAAGTCACTGTAGATGTTATGGGAGTCTTGGGAGTAACTGAGACACTGAATACGTACGTTTCACATTTCCATTGTGTAGAAGTGTTTGTAATCCTACAGAATTGTGCAAAAGAAAAATATGCTACAGTCACTTGTTCACTGTAGAATACATCTAAACATAAAATCACCCATTTGGTAGAGCTGTGCACTAATGTGAACAATAAACAGCACATGTAACAGTACAGTAAATCATTCTGGCACATCCAGACGTTCCTGTCTGTCTGGCCACATATTTTCATCTACATCACAACAGATGTTATCCCCCTCGCAATGCAGCGAGGAAAGTATCTCCTGGAGTGGCGAATCCATCCTCTGCAGGACCCTGCTGTGATGTCGTCACATGCTCCATCCATGGCTGCTAGCAGGGCCATTTGCTCATGTGGATGCCGGTCATAAACTTTCCACCTCCAGGCAGAGAAAAACTCCTCTATTGGATTAAGGAATGGGGAATATGGAGGGAGATATTCAACCAGAATTCTGTCATGTGCTGCAAACCACTCTCTGACCTGATGGGAGTGGTGAAAACGGACATTATCCCAGACAACAACATACTTGCTGAGTTGGCCTCCACCTCTCTCATTCTCAGGGACTAGGTCCCTGTAAAGAGTGTCTAAAAATGTCAGGAGATGTTGGGTATTGTATGGACCAAGAAGGGGGATATGGGTGAGGACGCCGTTGTCTGAGATGGCTGCACACATGGTAATATTCCCTCCGCGCTGACCGGGGACTTCAGTGGTTGCCCTCTGTCCAATGCGATTTCTTCCACGCCTTCTGCCTTTGGCCAGATTGAAACCTGCCTTATCAACATATATGAATGTGTGCAGTGTTTCCCTGGCTTCCAGCTCCAGTACACGAGAGACAGAAATGCAATGTCACAATATGCCTGTGTACAGCAACAAACAGTAATGCATGCATTTGGTAAATCACATTGTAGAGTATGTGCTGTGGAATTGCAAGTGTACTGCATGAAACTACGAAGTACTGTACAACAGTTTGCAGTGCAGAACATAGAAGACCAGCTTTACCTGCACATACTGGTGACGGATCTCCTTCACCCTGTCACTGTTTCGTTCAAATGGCACTTTATACAATTGCTTCATGTGGATTTCATTTTTCTTGAGTACTCTGTCAATTGTTGAAATTGAAACAGATTCAATATTGCCAAATACCGTGTAATTCTCTATGACAGCGCTTTGTATTTCTCTCAGCTTTATTGCATTGTTTGCAATGACCATTGCACAAATGGCTTCTTCTTGCTGTGGGGTAAAAAGGGGCCCTCTTCCGCCTCCGCGAGGTTGTCTTACAATCCTATGTGGTGCAGAGTGAACCTTTTGTGAAATTGCAAATACAGTACAGTAACATGTGATGTGTCTGAGATGGCACAGTACAGTACAGTGTATTACTGTTTGCATACCTGTTTTCCCTACGGAATGTTTGAATGATTGAACTGACAGTAGTTCTTCCAATATTGGGTTGCACCCTTCGACCAGCCTCCTACATGGTGAGGCCGTGATTGACAACATGGTCCACAATTGTAGCCCTTATTTCATTAGGAATCCGCCTATATCTGCCTCTTCTCCCTCTTCCCCTTCCCCTTCCTCCCCGCATCCTCACCCCTCTTCCACGGTGCTGACCTTCCATTATGTGTCACAGAAGTGTAGAAATGGTACACACTAGCTCCTGCGCAGTTTATATATGCTTGCCAATTGGGGATTCACAGGATTCATCCATAATTGACAGTGAACAAGTTGTTTGTCATTGGTTACAACTAAACTTTCACACGCCTCCTCATGAGTGACAGCTGTAATTCACCTGAGATCAATTGTTCAATTTCGGAGACATTTCCAGGAACAATGATACAGAAAGGTATAGGATTTGCTTGACAGATGGCCAATATTTGGCATGTGATAACTAGTTCAACAATTTTGTGTGTGATGACTCAAGCAATGGGTGTATGACCATTAGTTTTATTGGGAACGACTATTCAGCATCCATAGGTATGATTACTTTTGACTGACATGACATAAGCAAATGGAAATGTCAGAAAGCAGCAGGGAAATGTATGGAAGCAACTGATTCATGTCCAAAATCATTTGCAGTTTGTTCAGAGAGAGGAGAAATTGCTACTATGATGTGCACAAATGACTGAGTGTTGTGGGGGTTGAACTAATAGTTATGAGAATTTCAATTCTGATCTGAGAAACGCACCAAAGCGACTGAGAAAAACTGTAAGTCGGCCGCAGGACTCTTGACCAGTGGCGGAGCGGGGTGGCTTACTGGGCTTAAACCCGGGTTGTTTTTGCAGAAGCCCGGGGTCTTTTGAAGTGTCATTTGTTTCATCGTTAGATGCCTGGCTGACAACTGTATAAAACAAAAACTACACACAATATTCAAAGCACATAGCGCACACTGTGGGAATTTACGACTGTGCGTAATTCCCCCCTAATATTGGTATGATCCGAGCTCAGCCACTAAGCGACTAAGCGAGTGGGCAGGGGGAGCTGCTGCCTGCGAGTTTGCTGTTGGAGAAGTGAAGACAAGCAGACGGAGGAGAACTGAAGTTTGAGCAGGTACCAAAGCAAATCATCCGTACTGTACAAATAATGTAAATATGACTGTGAATCACAAAAGATTGATATAAAATTGATCACTTGACCCATATTACGTTACTTGCTCTTCGAGTGAATCAACAAATGGCGAAATGAAAAGCCGATCAACAACAATGCTGTTTTTTCAGTCCTAGCTTACATGTGTGTTTATTTCGTATTTTCAGTTGTTACCTTCCACAGCTAAATAAAACGCTCTAAATCGGTTTCAGTTATGTACTGATATGCAAGAATGGACATAAGGAGCTTCTTTCAAAGAAAAAACTCAGGTAGATGTTATTTTATATATTATGCTTTGTATGTTGTTCAGTATATTTCTATGCAAAACAAGAGGAATTTCAATACACAGCAGTATATTCACAGTTTAAACCAGACATTTACATACACTTTAGGGAAAAACGTAAAAACATTTTTTTTTAACTGTACAACATCAATTTAGAGTAAACTTGTTTTGGATAAATAAATATTTAAATATCCTTTGAATTAGTTAAATGTCAGAATATAGAGAGACAGAGCTGTCTATTTTTTATCACTTTCATCAAATTTAGGAGCACATATACACTAAGTTTATTGTTAATTAATAAGAAAACTCCAGACGATTCCATTCTGAGCTGAAGAAGCTTCTGATAGGTTAGTAGAGTCCATGTGAGTAAATTGGTGGCACAGCTGTGGATGCATTTAAGGCAAAACACAGAGCCTGTTTCTTTGAAATGGGAAAATCAAGAGATGTCAACCAAAACACCAGGAAAAGAATTGTGGAGCTCCATAAGTGTGGCTCAGTATGAATACAATTTGGTGCCATTTGTAATTAAGAAATACAGATAGTTTCTCTCTTTACACTTAAAGTTAACAAATATGTTTTTTATATTTATCAATCTAAAAAAAATAAACATTTAGTCTGATTTGATGTTACAGTTAAAAAAGTGTTTTTATCTGAAGAGTGTGTAAATATCTGGTTTCAACTGTATATTTGATGATGTTGGTGTTTAGCTTGATTGTCGGCACAAAGAGGGAGAGAGAGGAACAGAGAGAGAGAGAGAGGAACAGAGAGGGAACAAGAGCAGGTGAGACACACATGTTAGTCAAATGGTTTTTTGCCAAAACTCACTAGAACATGTATCTCGTACCTAGTGTTTCTTTTTAAGTTTGCTATTTTTCAAATTCTATATTTATTAAGTTATGCAGGCTTGTTTGCACAACAAGGCTAAATAATTACCGTATTTCCCGGACTACAGAGCGCACCTGAATATTAGCCGCACAAGCTAAAAGCAGGGGAAAATCCTGTTTTGTACATACATTAGCCGCACCTGACTAAAAGCCGCAGGTGTTTCAATGTTGACTTATCATATATAAGAGAATATGCACAAATCGAATTGTCAGGAAAGAGATGGCTGTTTGGAGACACACCCCTTTTATTAATATTTTGAAAAACAAGTTATGGGTACATATTTGCATAACCTTTTAGGGTATGTGTACAAGTAGTAGGGCTGAACGATTATGGAAAATAATCTAATTGCGATTTTTTTGCCCCAATATTGCGATTGCGATGCGATATGCGATTATTTTTTAAGGTATTTGTCTTCTGTATTATTAAACAAAGACAAGCAATACATCATATAGTATGGCCAATACTATATTACATTAATTTTAAACTGTTCTTTCCTGGAAGACAGACCTCTGTTATGATGACATGAGGTGATGCATGAATTGATGACTGACATTTTTATTTAACTTCTTCAATCACAACAGTATATTTGAACATACACAATAGTTTATTTTTAGCTTACAAACATCTGAGCATAAAGTGCTGACAAGGAACCCTGGTGTAAACATTAAAATGAAAGTCAGTACAATGTGCAGATTGCAGAAATATACATAAAAAAAATCAGTGGCTTTACCACACTCAGTTTTTCGACATCTGTGAACTACTAGACAGTCATTCAATTAAAAAATAATATTAAATAAATAAAACTAATAAATAAAAAATACACACATCTTACTGATCTCTGCAGTCAGTAACATTACACATAAAGTGCAAACATAATAGCAATTGTATAAACACACACACAAACACGCCTTTAAAGTTTAAAGGCGTGAAATTGGACGGTCTAGCCTTCTGATTAGCTAATCAGAAGGCTAGTTCTGATTAGCGTCACCGCTGTCTCGGTGGAGTTTAATAAACTCGGCCGTCTGCTTCTTGCTATCTAAAATATAACCAGACACTGGTGTAAATTCTCGACTGTCTCATACTTCTGTTTAATAAGTTTTCTGTTTGACGTTTAGTCAGCTGTGTGAAAACCAAGGAGGAACCCACCCGGGGGATTAATAAAGTTTTATTTTATCTAATCTAATAACTTTAATCTCAGCCAAACCGATTTACTCACGAACAAACAAAACACTGAAAAAAGCCCAACAATAACATTTTTAGGTTGTCTAAGTGACTTATATATTACGTTTAACCCGAGCAGCGAAACTCCGCGGTGATCTGAAAATGATGTGCCGGGAGTTGTGCCGTTCTCGGCCGCATCAGTAACCCTCGAGCTCCCGGCTAGCTGTCGAGCTGGTGGGTAGCAGACGCCTCTGAAAACGTCGAAGCACTTTTGCAAATATGGGATATCTTGATAAACCGAGCAGATATTTGATGTTTACACAACTACTTTCTCGCCTGAAAATATGTTAAAAGTTTATTTTGTGACCCAGAAAGATTAGTATGAGTAATTTTAAAACTTAGTAGCGGCCGCCATTGCTGGAAACTGGAGTTTGGCTGGGCCGCGCTATGAATTCTGGGATATGGTAGTAATTTGGACAGCCTTCGGCGCGTCGCTGTGACGTAATCAGTCTACAAATGCGGCCTCAGGAGGATGCAGCCCATGAATTGTATAATATAATCGCAGTATAATCGCAGCCTTTGCGGTTAGAAAATTGCACTTGATCATGTCGCGATATTATCGCAAATGCGATATATCGTTCAGCCCTAACAAGTAGTGGTAATTACAAGTACAAAACATGTACTGTGCTTCATAAATGAGTAACAAATGTAGTACATAACAATAACCTACAGCACACCAGAAAAATAGATTCAGACTACCTTTTAGGCTCAGGTGCAGTGACACGGCTTTAACAAGAAGAAAAGTCAGTCATTCACCACCATCTTTCTCTTCTTCCTGCGCAATAAAACCACCAAAGTCCTCTCCTCCAGTGTCAGAAACGAACAGGCTCAGGGTGGCTTCATCATCCACTCTCAGCTCCTTTCTTTCGTTGTCACTTTCAAAACCAAAGAAATCCTCATTGTCAGTGTCAGAGTCGAACACCTTCTGAAGAGCCTCCTCTCCATCAGGCAGCAGTCCAGCCCTTCGAAATCCGTTGGTGATCGTGGATGTTTTCACACTTTCCCACGCTGTCAGAATCCAGTGGTGGAGTTGGGCATAACTTGCTTTTTGCAAGTTTATCGCCGCTCATCATCCACGCCTCCAGCTGAACGCGTAGTGCTACTTTGAAGTTTGTTTTTCGCGCTACTTCGTACGGCACTACGTTGCCTGGCGGATGGACATGTGACTAACATACCACTCTTGAACTCCGATCCTTCCGCCAGGCAACGTAGTGCCGTACAACAGCGGAACAAACAAAACAAATCCGCTCATGGACAATCCATAGAAAAGCCGCACCTGACTAAAAGCCGCAGGGTTCAAAGCTTGTGCAAAAAGTAGCGGCTTATAGCCCGACAATTACGGTATATAAACTTTTCTGAATCTAAATAGTGGACTTTGGTAGAATTAAAAAATAATTGTAGTGCAGGTCCATGATGATTTTGAGTGTTTTGATTCTGTCTTGGTTAAGTCCTAAAGAAGTCCTGTTTTAATTCCCGATCAGTTCTGGGTCTGGTTGAATTTGGGTTTAGTCCCTGTGTCTTGATACAGCCCTGATTTTGTTCTGCCTTGCTGCTTAACTAAAAAAAAGAGTTTAAGATATCCTGCATATGTGATATATATTTTTTCCTATATGAAGCTATTCTTTTTTGAAAAAACTGAAAGCACAGCCTAATAAATCTCTCATTCACCCCCAATCCCACATGCATACTAACCTTTAGGGCTAAGAGCCGGGTGTATAAAATGTCTGGCGCCGCCTCTGCTCTTGACGTTGGGAGTGGCTGGTCTGGAGAACTCTTTGTTAATCCCAAATCTTTGCAGCTTCTAGCAACTGCTAAACAACTTAACTGGGAACATTACTATTGCTTTGTGACCGGGGCTTACTTCTTGATATAGTTTCTTACTGTCTTTCCTCAGATTTCTTTTTTAGCTTGGTTCCTCTGCATACTTCCTGCATTTAGAGGGAAGTTTAAAATGCTATTTCCAGCATTTATACACTTCCCTCTATTGATTTGCAATTTGACTGCCACAAAACACTGGTTGGTGGTGGTGGTTCTCCCTTTGAGATGGTCCATTCTCTGGCAAAATGTATTTACTTCACTAAACATTATTCCGACATTTCCAGCATCAGCTTTTTTTATTGATTTCTTGTGCAGCCCTAAAACCACGCAGAACTCATATTTGGAAATGGAAGCAAAGCACTTGTGAGGATTGTGGCTACTAAACCTGCATCAACCCACTCCCACTTAACATGAGTTGGTTTCAATGGCACTTAATGTGGCGGGCACTCCATGTAAATATGCATAGAGAGTCAGAGTGGGTAGGTGGAGGGTAGAGGGCGGGTGAGCCTGCAGACATGCTGGCAGCTCTGCGAGACGTATCAAGCAAAAGCTGAGGCTGATGGAAATATTATTCACTTTGTCTGCCGGAGAAATGAAATAATAGCTGAGTTTGAACTTTAGTTAATAATAGTGTGTCAAGCATTTCTGTGCCCGCCTCATTACTTACAGGGAGAATGTGAAAAAGCGATTCTTATATGTATACAGTCAGCACCCAGACACTGAATCCGAGCAGCATCTGCCACAATGTGATGTATAACACTAATAGTCACGCATTTGCTTAATTAATGAGTTTGCAGTCTTCATTGTGACCAATTACACTCAGTCTGTTTCCCTGTTCCTGCAAAGTTTTAGAAGCTATTTAATTTAAATTACTGTGCAGTGTAGCTCAAATGGCAACCGCGCTCTGTGCAGCCGTATAATAGATCCTCTGTCACGGCTGCCGGCAGGTCAGTTCCCTCCAACCTCCCATTCTTCTTCTCTTCCTCCCCACAGGAGGTGCATTGTTGGGTTCAGTCAGCACAAACCACAGCTTCCCTTTGATCCGGCTCTGACTTGCACAGATTGAGTGATTCTTTTTTTCTGTATGTTATCACAATCTCAGCCTGATTCTGCCCCGCTGGGGGCAGTGATGAACACACTGCAGCGGGCCACACAGTGATGCAACACCCTCTGCTCGATCGCTGATGAGCCACACACAGCTGACACCGCAGGAAGCCGACCAATCAGTGTGACCTTGGTAGCAGCCATCCTGCTGACTGATTGTGATTCTTATGAAAAAGTCAAGATGTCAAAGCATACTGAAACCTTTTTTTTCTTGGAGACAGTTATTGTTTTTCTGTGTCTACTCTGCTATCTACGGAAGTTTTCACACCTCTAAGTTCATTGACTCTGACCTGAATCAGATGATGAGTTTGTAAACTGAGGGGGTTTTTTTCTCTTTGCTTGTTTATTTTTATGAAGAGAAATCTCCAAGTGAGCCAAAATGCTTCAAGACAAACCACAGGACATCCACATTCACTCAGCTTATTGGTCACATGTGTGGGGCAGGAGCAACAACAGCAAATATCAGGATTTAAATACAGAGGTACAAAACGGATTAAATCAGCAGAAGTTTAGTCACAGAAACACAATTTTAATCAGTGAGAATAAACCAGTTTTAAAAAAAGAAACTAAATTAAACCTAAAATAAAATCATGATTAAACCCACAAAGTAAACTAGGACCTACCGCAGACTGCTAAAAGTGTCTAAACGTTTCACTTAAACACATACATTTTTCGTGACTGTTACACAGTATTTAAATCCACTGTATCCACCATCAGATATGAATGAAGCTCTCTGCTGCCCCTCTGGGAGTATACTCTGGAGTTGTTCCGCTATGATTTCACTGGAGCTCTTTTCTTTAATATGTTTGTGGGCTCAGATGGTTGTAGTGGTGCTGTGGGATTTCACTCAGTTTTAATGTGTTCCCAGGCCCCTGTGGTTGTAATATTGCTGTGGGGATTTGAAGCGGGCCTGTGATATTTTAAATGATTATTGAGTTTTTCTGTGAGCAAATGGACTCAGCTTAAACTGATGTTCATTTAGCAGACCTTCAGAGAATTCAGTTGCTTTTATTTAGATCTGCACAGACAGATGGCTGATTAATAATTATCTAAACAAATCGATCCCTCCAATCAATATAGGAGGATCAGAGGCAGGTGGTTACTTAAGGTGGTTTAATAAGTGGCCTCCAGGGGCATTCTAAATTGCATGCTTCATATGTAAAAAAAAAAAACAAAAAAAAACAAACACGGATTCAGGTCATGCAGAAGTAAAAATTCATTCATATTTCAAAACAGAAAACCTGAGGTGAATCTACTTAAAATGACTGTATGACCAACACCATTGTGAATGTTTTCAAGGAAGTCGTGACCTTTATGCTTTTTAAACAGCTCCTTCAAAGAAATAGCTTAATGACCACTTCCGTTCAGCCGCCGTCTTCAACACAACTCTGGTGATGAAAGCCCAATAAGACAGATTCAGTCTATCAGTTTGAGTAGGAATGAGGTCAAGCTGCCAGTCTGATAATATTATAATAGATTAACTCTTATGAACTTCTGTTTCAGTCTACATACACAGAACACAGAACATACACCCGTCTGTCTGAGAGTGACTGCAGTCAGACCGCAATCGTTTGGAGACAGGTTGCCTCTCAGACCTGGTATCAGGGAGCCTCAATCTCATTGTTTTGAAGGCCAACTACTCGCTGTCAGTCACTGAATGGCGTCCTATTTTTAAGAAGCTTTGTGTTACATCCAGTCACGGTGGTTGGCGCTTTTTCCTCTTAGAGTTGGAGTCTGCAGCTGTTACTGAAATGTACTGGTTTGCTCTGAGATGATTGGAAGGTCGCTTCTGAACAGGGCTAGCACATGAACAAGAATAAACCGATTCTTTGTAGGTCAAAGCACTCTATTCATGCATTTGCTTTAGCACTCCAACCTTTTCTTTTCTTCCCACCAGCGTCATTACCTTTTTAGAGTCAGATCCGGGTCAGATGCCGGGTCAGATGCCTTTTTCTCTGGTGTTGTTTGCCTGCCTGGACCTTACCCTAACTGAACATTCCTTCAGTATTGCATGAACCATCTGTCTTTACCCTGTGATTTAATACTTACAAAATGTCATCATCTCCAGATAATATCATATGTTCTGTCATGTAGTCAGTATTCCTTAGTAAAATAAAACTTGTGAACATTTCTGGTGTCCTCTGCAGACTGCTGAAATGTGTTTAAAAAAATAAAAATTTCTGTACATATGTGTATGTACTTTAAGTGCAATTTAAAACCTTAATTAAATATGCCATGGTGTCATTTTAATTTATGTAGAAAACTGAAACTATATTTGATGTGAATGAGAATGTAAATGTAAGTATGCATTATGATGCTCTTCGATGTAGGAGGGTATTTTTCAGCGCTTCGTCAGGTGTCTTTTTTTCCCTTTAGACTGAGCAGCAGAAGCATGATATGAAAATGTCAGCTTGGAGGTTCAAACATCACTTATTGATGGCAGTCCAATCAACATCCTGGCTGCAGCACAAAATCCCCCCACCCGCCCACCCCCCCTTTCTGGGCTGCATACCTGCATATGTGAGGTGAAGGCGTGATGAAACCCCAATAGAAATGATATCTCCTCCCAACAGTGAGCATGCTCTCTGCTCCATTTTAATGTGGTGAATCTGATTATAAAAGCCATATAAATCATAACAGGCTCCTTACTGCATGTTAACATGGAGGTCACATGTACAGTGAGCTCACTGATCACACAGATCATCCACAGTAGAAAAACTACCTGCCTAATATTATGTAGGTACCTCTCACTTGTATTGTCAAAGCATCTCTGGCTTGTCGATTCAAGGCCTCTGAACGTATTCTGAAGACAGCAAGTCATTTATTTGGGTTGGAATCATTTTTTCAGTAATTATCAAGTAATTGAAGTTTCTCACATGATGTCAGTCACACATGGCTAAAGAGTTGTCTCGCCCATTCAATGCAATCACTGGTTGCTTGGAAAAAAGCATATTCTGGTTGGCAATGACTCCTTAAGGTTTATGGGTGGTGGTGATGGTGATGTGGCACCAAAATCTTCCAAGTGGTTGTGTTTTTTTCCATGTTTGTCTCCAGATATGTTAACGTGCTCAGCGGTCATCCTTTCAGAGTTGTGCCTCATTGCTGCAGCCAGGATGTTTCGAGATGTGCCATTTTTAATTTTAAGGTGAATCTTCTCCATTTCGAGAAGCATCACACTTTTCACAGTTTGGTGTGGTCTATAACTTCTATTTAAACACCAAAAACAGAAATCTGCTGGCAAACTGGGGGTCAGTGACTGATCAGCAGGCCTCTGTGACTGGAGCCATAGCTATCAATTTTCCTGTGATTGCCAGCAACCTTCAGCAACTCATTTCTCCCTCATGACTCAGTAGTTTGTCGTTGATCAGTCCCTAGGCCTGAATAAGGTCGTCTGACTCAACCCGTATTCACTCGATCCTACATTGTCATCTTGATTGTCACATAAGCAAAATGTAGATAAGTTAATGTGTATTTGCAATTTATGCAAAAACACAATATAGCTGCCATTAAGCGCTTTTATAGTGACTTCAGCAAAGTTTAGGTATTTGCTATGAGTTAAAGTAACATCCAAAGAAATGTCAGGAACCTTCTTTCTGTATTTTATCCTGATGTTCTGTAAATGAAGCACTCAGCTAGCCACACGATGGAAAAGCAAACATGATCCTTCAGATCAGGGCACCTTCTTTAAATTATTTTTTATTTGTTTGGATCATTGACATACTGAGAACTCGCCACAAACCTACTCTGACCCAAATGTGTAACCATCGCGATTTGGCTGATATTGCTCAGATCTTTAGGTTCAGCTTTTTTTCTTCCTCAGCACATAAACATAAGAAGTGACTTCTCACTTCCTTGCTAATGTTTCCCAACCCCCTGACAGGTATCACTGGAATGAGTCAATCAATGTTATTGATTTCACCTGCCAGTGATTTTAAACTGTGGCTGATAGCTGTGTACTGGCCACAAGGGAAGAAATCAGTAGCCATAGAAAAACAGAAGTCAAAGTGCTGTCATCAGGCTCACAAGAAGCATATTTATGATTATTTCTTTACCACATCATTGGTTAACATTTGCTGGCCCACAGTGAAACAGGCTGCACTAACCAGTCAAGTCTCCCCTGTGACTTATTAAATAAAGTTACTATTCAGCTTTCAAACTTCACTATGAAAATGACGCCTGTGTTGTCTGGGTACAAAAATTAAGGTTTCTTTCATCTGGTCAGGTTAGAGTAAACCTAGAGTAAGCCTTCAACACACGGTTTCAAAAAAACAACGTGTAGTAGAAACTAATGTGGACTATCCTTTAGTCATGTTCATGTAACTGTCATGAATCACTTATGTGGACTGTGTGGGTGGCCGTTGTGTTAACTGGACCTCTGCATGACTGACAGCTCAGCAGCACACGCTTGAACAGTCAAGAGTCAGTGTGTGTGTGTGTGTGTGTTGGCTTTCACAGGTTTTTGACAGACTGCTGAGTCTATTCCTGGATGATTAATACACCTGGAGAGAGAAATACACACACACACACACACACACACACACACACACACACACACACACACACATACAAACGTAAAAAAAAATGGCCATATGGGCGTGTGTGTCAGGTATTGAGAAAAAAGATTTGTGTGTGTGCACATGTGTCAGTGTGTGTAGTTGTTGCTGAACTCTCTCATGTTGAACCTGATGTGAATTGACACATGAAAATACCCACAATCCCCTAGGACAGGTCTCTGAGCTCTGTACTGAGCCGATTACCCACTGCTGACACACACACACACACACACACACACACACACACACACACACACACACACACACACACACACAGACACAGACAGAGAGATTTTACCACCTCCTTTCTGAAGAAATAAGAATGTTTTCTTGTTGGTCTGTCTGGTGAAAACAACAAACTGACAGTGTGGTCAGTGGAGGCCATGCCAGCAGGAGTGCGCACCCTAACACAAATACTTGTCTTTGAGAACGCAATCACACAATGAAGCACACAAAAGAAAAAAACATTATAAAAGTCGGAATCAATTGATCTGCTGTCATGCAAGTCTCTAAGCAGCCAACACGTTCTCACTCCCAACTCGTCAAACGTGTGACGCATGGTCAGGTCCCCTCTGCTGCACATATGGACGCGCAGGGTACCCCTCTGGCGTCGGGAATTGACGTGAAGGGTCCTCCGATTGAAGAGATTTTGTCGGTATATTTAGACATTTTCCAAATCACATTGTAACGACCTATACTGAACACAATAAATTATATAATGCAGGCAACTATCTGAGAGAAAAGTACTGCAGATAAAACTAATTACAGGCTGTTATTTGTGTATCGGTTCTTGCATTGACAGAGTGAGCGATGTATGCTGGGTAATGGCACAGCTAGCGATTGGGTGAATTTATTGCACCGGTTTTATAAACTGTTCTACAATCCTTTTGATATTTGGAAATCTGTCGATCATTCTGCTACAGCTGTAAGATATCTTCTCCAACTCCTCTGAATACATGCAGTCATTTTACCGTCTGCTTTGGCTAATCACGCTCTTACGTATTAAATTAAATTAAATGCCTAATAAAAAAGCTGTTCTTTTTTATTAGGCAAAAACATTTTCGGCAAAAAAACATTATGCAAAAACATTTTCGGCAAAAAAACATTATGCAAAAACATTTTCGGTGCTGTTAAGGAATTCACAGCGACTCACTTGTTTATTTTTGAGAAGGTTTATTTTTTTATCGTATCAGATGAGCGGCAGTGACGTCAACGTACTCGATCGTTGTTCTTTTTTATTAGGCAAAAACATTTTCGGCAAAAAAGCAGTATGCAAAAACATTTTCGGTGCTGTTAAGGAATTCACAGCGACTCACTTGTTTATTTTTGAGAAAGTTTATTTTTTTATCATATCAGATGAGCAGCAGTGACGTCAACGTACTCGATCGTACCACAGGTAAGTGCGAATCTGAATCTGTAGATTTTTTTAAATTATTTTTCTTATTTAAAACCAAAAAGAAAAACCCGAAACAGTGAGCTCACAAAGCTGCTTTTAGCAGTTCCATGGGTTAAGATTAGCAATTTCGTGGAACAGCGAATGACTTAACATTTAATAGCATATATGTTACCACACCACATGTGCTGTAAGTTAGCTAAATTCATTTCTGTTAGCCAGTCAAGTTAAGCTTATCATATATCATCATCCAGGGTACAGTGATAGAGAAGTGTGTGCTGACGTTTGCTGTTGTTGCCACTTTGTAAAGTTTGAGGGTTCTAATAAGGGTCAGTGTTGCCAGATTGGGTTGATGCTGAAATTGAAGATAGACGTTATCTATCAATCTAGCTCGCTCTTTATGGCTCTCTCTCTCATTCTGGCTCTCTCTCTCTCTCTCTCTCTCTCGATTTTAAACTTAATAACAGCATTACATAATCATTAAATAGCAGACCGATCATCTATGCTGCAAATGAAATACAAATGGACACTAAACAGGGTTTATCTAAATCGTTACAATAGGGTTTAATGTATATATTTATTTATAAGGTGCTTCTGAATTCTGAATACTTTTTTTTTTCTAAACAGGTTCTTCATCAATCAGCCTATTATTGATTGATTCCTTCCTACATCTGCTTTTTGAAAAACTCCTAAAGGCACTTTTAAGAGCCACGTCAGTCTGTTTGTATCTGTTCTTACTGCTGTCCTTATTGGTCTGTCTCTCTGTTTCTGCCTCGCTCTGTTGGTCTCTGTCTTGTTTGATTATTCTGTTTGTGTGTGTGTGTGTGTGTGTGTGTGTGTGTGTGTGTGTGTGTGTGTGTGTGTGTGTGTGTGTGTGTGCGTGCGTGCGTGTTTGTTTGTTTGTGTGTTTGTTTGTGTGTTTGTTTGTGTGTTTGTTTGTTTGTTTGTTTGTTCTTCTTTCTGCCATGAGTGACTCCGAAATTCAAGATCCTTTAAGGATCCTAGATAATCTGACTGATCAGCAGGAACAAATTGATGAGCTCCAACACCTCGATGACATGCTTGGTGAGCTGAAGCAAGAGGTAGCTCCTGTACCTGTGAAGCCACCTGAACTAACAGTAAAATGGAAAAAAGAGACAAAGATGGAAACCAACTCTATGCGAGGCCAAGATCAATCCGGAGTCAATTACATAAGGGTCAGTACTCTTTCATACAAGATAATTTGAAGATATAGATTGTATGGACACAAAACCATAAATTTAACGTATTAATTAATTTAAATATTTGTAAAGACAAACAGGAAAGTAATTTGTTTGTTTTGACACAAAAGGACATTAAATAAACCACAGAATTATCTCTTAAAACTGAATGATCCCCCCCTAGCAAGTATGGCATTCATTACGTTATGTTAGTCCAGTAACAAAATGTGGCTGACAGTTACCTCCTCACAAGGATTTTGGTAAAAGATATTGGTACTTGGCAGCACAGTGGCACATCAAAAAATGTCCTGATTTCAATTCCACTATCAGACCAGGGTCTTTGCGTGTAGAGTTTGCGTGTTCTTCCCTTGTTTCTCTGCTCGCAGGTTACCTGGTTTACTCCCACAGTCCTGAGATGTGGAGTTTGGCTAATTGGTGATTCTAAATTGTTTCTGTGTTATAAATGTGGATTTGATTTGTGTTTTTGATATACTGTTGATGTTTTATACAGCTGCCCACAGTCAGAAGACCAATTCTACCACTAATAACAGTCACTGTGAGGTGGCATTTGCCCCAGAGACTGTTGGTATGTACTCCACTGTGTCTTCACTAGATCAAAGCAGTATGTTCATGTGTTTGCAGCAATTGCTAGCATATTTATAGCCATCAAGCTTTACTCTCATAGCTACTCTGTCCATTACACTTTTATAATTTAATCAATTTTAATAGAAAATGTATTTGTTTTTTTTAACAGAGCGCTTTCTACAAGAACTCCAGAGCTCACTGAATGATTCTTCAGACGATCACCATGAAGCACCACCACCAAAAGCTCCTCTTTTGGCTTCCTTGAACTGGAGCACAAGAAAAACTCTTTTTTCAGAGAGTTGGAGGGCCAAAAGACCCCATCTGGTAAATACCATGGCAGCTCAAGAAAGTGTGTCGGAACATATATGCCAACAATGTGGGAGCAATCCAGCTGTGCTTCGTTGTCGTGACTGTCTACCACGCCCCCTTTTTTGTGATAAATGTGATGTCATCACGCACACCAGATATGTCCTTCACAATAGACGTGCCATGACTGCCGGATTCTTCCAGCCATTGCCTCCAACAACTTACATTGTAAATAAGACCCTTTGCCATGATGGTAAGTTCTGTGACTAAACTTATTGTGTTTACTGTTTATACATTTCCCTTACGCTCTCTCTCTCTATCTCATTTTTTAAAAAAGTTGATGCTTCCTCAGCTCTCAACTACACTGTTAGCTTTGAGCTGTTAAGTTGTTTTTTTTTTATTGTTTCAAGTAAGGCTCAGTTGGTCCTACCATATCTTAGTCACATTTCAACGTTTTACTTCATAGTTAATAAACTTATTTAAATCATATGTTACGCATACATGTTGACTTCTTTAGCACGACTTGTACCTGTGGAGAGCCCAGTCACAATCTGCGTGGCAGTCTGAAACAATTTGTGAAAACTGGCTTAGTTGCATCCAAAGCACGATCAGGCAGGCCAAAAAGTGAACACACTATCAGAAGATCAATATATCAAGCACTGCTCACAAAGAGGCAGAAGAGCACCATTATCACAGATAAAGAATTTGGTAAATAAAAGAGGAAATCAGCAAAGGTCTGACTAGTAGTGTTCTCAGAGCATAAGAAGAGTCGTTAAATTACTTCTCAGGAGAGGAAACGAGGAGAAACGCTTGCTTTGGGCTGAGACACATAAGGATTTTACAGTTTATCATGAACAAAAGTCCCACTTACCAATGTAAGGACACAAAAAGATATCACAGATGCTGGACAGCACTCCATTATTCAGACATGCACCACCCCCTGGAGAAAGACTCATACTGCAGCAGGACCATGTGCCCAACACCTCAAAGCTTTGAAAGCCGAGGAGTTCTGACCTTTAGGACTTTTAAACTACCAACAACATGCTGGTGAGTTTTATTTAAAACGTTCACTCAAAGCAACAAGCACGTGAGGCTGACCAATCACTGAGGTTACAGAATTTAGTTCAGAAGGCTGATCTGCTGGAACAGGGTGGGGAGTTTGAGCCAGAGCAGAAGAAAGCTGTGAGTAAAGTGAGCAGATTTCGTTAGAGCAGAAACGGATGGACAGACAGGTTAGTATTGCAGGTAAGTTTCAACAGTTTTTTTTTTTTCATTTATTTATTTTTTTCCATCAGGGAATGTGGACCAGCTCATAAATTCAAAGAAATGATTTGAGTATTTTAGCAGTTTAACTTGGCTTTAACAATACAGAAGGTAGAAGGCAAACAATCAAAACACCAAGACCTTAGGTTGGCCGATTACCATGCTGATCAAAATAATCTGATGGAGAGTTGCGCCTCTAGCTGGTCCTTAAAAACCAATCGCCAGATGGAGGACAAGTGTGCCAGGCGAGGAGTGGGAAGCGAGACCACCACAGGGAAGAGCAAAAACAACCCTGACACACCTGCCAGGAAAAGAAACTTCAATTCAGCCCAAAACCACAGCTAAGTGTGTCTACAGCTAAGGAAAAAATAAAATTGGCTGGCATATCAGATTTCTCAGTCATCAAATATCCATAATAGTCCTAAACATTCTATATCGGTGGTATTCTAACTATTCAAATTTAAAGAGTGTAAAGCCATTTTGCTGGTGTGTCAGCCAGACACAAAGTGTCCTTTGATGGTAGCATGTGACGCAGCAGGTCAAAGCATTATTTAGATCAGTCCCAACACGTTTCAGGTGTGACTGATTAAAATGTAACCCACAAAGGTCTCTGTTATCACTGTCCATTATATTAATAAATAATGGAAATATTAATAAGTCCAGGCAGCATGGTTAGCATTGTTGCTGCACAGCAAGAAGGTCCAATTCCACCTGGTCTTTCTGTGTGGAGTTTGCATGTTCGCCCCGTGTTTGTGTGGGTTCCGCCCAGGTACTCCGGCTTCCTCCTACCGTCCAAAGACATGCAGTTTGTGGGGATCGTCATGTAATTAATATATTCTTAGTGCTTATTTTCTGATTATATTGTTTTATGTACTTTAGTAATGAAGGTTTGTAAAGCAAGGCCACTTTTGACTCACAAACTAAGTGCTCACCCAGACTGAAAAACAGGAAGTTAGTGTAGAGCTATACAAGCATATTAATAAATATGGGAAGCCAGACAGAAAAGAGGAACTGGTACCATACAAGGAGTTGTTGAAACTGTATGATGTGTAGAGATCCAAAATAACACCTATATGAGACACATTTTATGATTCTAATGTTAGAGATCCTGCAACTGCCGTTGGGCTGTGCAGGGCTCTCTCTCTTCCGGAAGATGATTGAATAAAGAATTATAAATGTTTTGACCACTATGAGTCGGGTTTTCTCTGTTCTATTATAGGGATCAAAGAATCAGGTTTTAATAGTTAATCCAAATTGATTAATCCAAATTGCCCATAGGTGTGAATGTGAGCGCGATTTCTTGTCTATTTCTGTTTGTTGTCTGTCTCTGTGTGTTAGCCCTGCGACAGACTGGCAGCCTGTTCAGGGTGTACCCCACCTCTCGCGTTATGACAGCTGCAATAGGCTCCAGGCTCCTGCGACCCTGAAAATGGATGGATAAGTCCAGTATCCTTTGTTTATTATTTGATGCTTGAAAATCAGAAATATTCCAGAAGGGAAACTTTTTGGGACGATATCTGCGATAAAATCAGAACAAACAACTGCTTGTAGTAAGTCATATTAAGGCCTTTGATATTAAATAAAATCATTCAGTATATCATCCTGTAAAAAAAAAAAAAGAGTTTCTCGAGCAAAGAAGAAAACCTACAGCAGAGTTTCAGAGTATTTATCTCAAGCAGACTGTATCTTTCTCCTGCTCCTCCTCCTCATTCTGTTTTACGGAGACTGATGGACGGATGATAGATTACTGATAGAGGGATGGACAGATCAATAGAAGGAGGGGAGACGGTGAAATTAGGCCACCCATCTGTTCAGACCCATCCATTTATATGCTCGAAGTCCATTTTTTTCACCTGGACAGTGAGAAAGTAGCGACCGAGGAGGTAATCGGAGAAAAGACAGAGCAGTAAATTTGCTGCTGGGTCACAGTAAAGAGACGAGTTAAAGAAAAACAAAAGAGGAAAGAAAAAGTTATTGAGGGGGAAAATGGACTTAAATATTCAGTTTTTAAACTTTAAAACTTCATGACTTTTTATCCTCTCCTTAGCAACTTAAAACAAGAGCAAGAGATTCCATTACTGCCTCCCAAAGATGGACTTCATCCACCTTTGGGGGTAAAACACTGTGACAAGTCCTGTGCTGTTGCACTTATTGTTGGTACCTTAAAGAGATCAGGCTTGGCCTTACATTTGGACAAAAATTAATGATTAAATAAATTTGTTTTGTGTAAGGAGAATATTTAGGTGTTCTGACTCTTTAAATATGAAAGAAACAATGTAAATATGCACATGTGTACCCTGTTGTGGCCCTTGCAATGATCCGCATAGCTACCTGACATCTAATAATCAGTCTCAAGAGTAACATTTGAGCTAATCACACCTGCAGGGAAAAACTGGTTTTACTTTACAGATTCTGAGAGTGTAGAAAGGAGAAAGGAGAAAAGGAAAGGAGATAAGGAACACTTTAAGGCACGATAACGTGGTTAGATAGAAAGAAAGAAAAACAGAAAAACAAAAATATTTCAAAATGGGAAAGAAAAGAAGTGTACCGTGACAGAAAGGAAAGGTGGAATCACAGGGTAACAAAGGAAGAAAGGAGGCAGGTGAGAGACGAAAACCTGCTCGGAAGATGGTTTATTTTGATGGACAGAGGTGCAGCACCCCCCAGTGGCTGCTGGGAGAGCTGCATGCATGTTAGGAACACACACACACACACACACACACAGCATTTTATTTAACTTTTTATAAAGGCTCCACATCATTACACTGATGGAGTTAATACACGATATCCTGTTTCTCTCCCGCTTTCCTGATGAGAATAAATGAGTCCTTCACCGCAAATGAGAAGGTAATGAAATATTGAATAAATGATGTTTCCTCTCCACAGCCTCCGCCTCTACCAGTGTGTTTGTGTGTGCGTGTGTTTAAATTTCTGTTTCTAAAGTGTGTTTAAAAGAGTCCTCTGCATTTTCCGAAGGTTTTTTGAATTTCAGTTCAGTTAAAAATGCCTTTGAAAAAATGATTTCCTGAGGCATAATGAAGGTCTGTGAGACAGAAAAACTCTCCACCAATGAAATTTGGTTTTAGGCACAGACAGACACACACACACACCCACACACTGATTAGATATTAGAGGGTTCAATTTTAGGGTTCAGTATCTAGGGCTCAACAATTGAGCTGAAGCAGACGTTCCAAAAGCTGCAGTTCATCTGATGTCCACTTGGGGCTGGCTGTGGAGGTCCAATTTCGTAGCTCACTTTCATCTGGGTAGAAAAAGAGAAAAACATAGGGTCCGGTCTCGAGTCTTTGGTAATAGTTTGGTCTTTATGACAGCCATGCTGTAACTACAAGTTAAAAATATACTGAGCCAAAGTTATGACCATCTGATGTGACAGATTGGTTTCTTTGGTAAGTGTGACTTTCACCCAAAGACACCCTGAAGAGCTCAAGTTCTGGTTTTTGGTGTTTTAGGTAAGTTTGTGTTGCATTACAAAGTTATATGTACCTATAGTAGATCAAAGTCCTCTTCGATAGCACACCGAATAACAGATGACAGCACTTCACAGAGTTGCTTTCACTCTAACAAAGCTGTTATCTCAGCCCTCTGTTACTCACTGCGGTCAGCAGTTAACAAAATAAGTTTTAAGATGCTGAAAGTTTATGTTTTTCACAAAATGTAATCGTTGCTTTCCCTAAAGTTTCATCTGCTGCATCTCTGTGGATAAATCAGCACTTAAAGCAGAGCAGCTGTCAGTCTGGACCAGAAACTAAAGTCATTAAAGACACATTTACCCCTTGTGGGACTAATAAAGGTATATCAATATCAATATTTCACTGTAATCCGAGCTGACGGCAGAGCAGAAAACCACAGAAAGACACATAATCAAAACTGAAATGAAAAACAGTGAAAGGCTGAATTATTTTCTGTGTTTACCTCATTTCTCTTGATATATATATGTGTGTGTGTGTGTGTGTGTGTGTGTGTGTGTGTGTGTGTGTGTGTGTGTGTGTGTGTGAGTGACGCTGAAAAACTAGTTCATGCATTTATTACTTCCAGGCTGGACTACTGTAATTCATTATTATCAGGATGTCCAAAAAACTCACTGAAAAGCCTTCAGCTAATCCAAAATGCTGCAGCAAGAGTACTGACAGGGACTAGAAAGAGAGCATATTTCTCCTGTTTTGGCTTCCCTTCATTGGCTTCCTGTTAAATCCAGAATTGAATTCAAAATCCTGCTCCTCACATACAAGGTCTTAAATAATCAGGCCCCATCTTATCTTAATGACCTTGTAGTACCATATCACCCTATTAGAGCACTTCGCTCTCGCTCTGCAGGCCTACTTGTTGTTCCTAGAGTATTTAAAAGTAGAATGGGAGGGAGAGCCTTCAGTTTTCAGGCCCCTCTTCTGTGGAACCAGCTTCCAGTTTGGATTCAGGAGACAGACACTATCTCTACTTTCAAGATTAGGCTTAAAACTTTCCTTTTTGCTAAAGCATATAGTTAGGGCTGGACCAGGTGACCCTGAATCCTCCCTTAGTTATGCTGCAATAGACGTAGGCTGCCGGGGGATTCCCATGATGCATTGAGTTTTTCCTTTCCAGTCACCTTTCTCACTCACTATGTATTAACAGACCTCTCTGCATTGAATCATATCTGTTATTAACCTATGTCTCTCTTCCACAGCATGTCTTTTATCCTGTCTTCCTTCTCTCACCCCAACCGGTCGCAGCAGATGGCCGCCCCTCCCTGAGCCTGGTTCTGCCGGAGGTTTCTTCCTGTTAAAAGGGAGTTTTTCCTTCCCACTGTTGCCAAAGTGCTTGCTCATAGGGGGTCATATGATTGTTGGGTTTTTTTCTCTGTATCTATGAAGCGCCTTGAGGCGACTTATGTTGTGATTTGGCGCTATATAAATAAAATTTTATTGAATTGAATTGAATTGTGTTGTCCTAAAAGTTTTAAGTGTAAACACAGTATGAATCAAAGAGAGAGGAACACATGCCTGCTCACACACAGCCTAGGCCCTAGGGCATTGATTACAGTGACTGATCTGCCCGGTGATTGATGCTGACAGTCAGCAGGATGATCTGATTGGCCTAGAGGAAAGGAAATTAAAGACTTGATAGAAGATTTAAAAAGGGGACATTTTCATGTTATTCACAGCCCCTGTTTGTTTGCTTTTTACCACTAATGACTGCTTGATGGACCGATCACATGCCCTGGATAAAGTGAGGGGTGGGGCTGGCCGACAACCAATCATCAAACAAATGAGACACAATCAGCTAATGAGGCAAAAAACTTTACCAAGTCACTTGCGGTAGGTTTGGCAGAGTTTAATTATAAGGAGGCTCTCTCTGTTTTTGTATTTATTTTCATGTCACCTACCTGTCTCTGTAAGAGCCTCATTACTGGAAAATGTGCTGATTGGTCGAAACCCCCAGTGGCCCTGTGATTGGTCAGATTCTACTCAAAGATTTCTGCCAAGTGTAGAAATTTTACAGAAAAAAACCTAACAATGTGGTGAATTCCTGAAGGAGCCAATTATATTCAGTCTCTCTCTCACACACACACACACATGCACTGCACATGTCTTTGAAAGGAAGACGAGGTGACGGTTTACTTTAACAGCCTTGCAGCTAAAATTACTGAATACACTGTTGGCAATTAACAACAAACTATGTATTGTATCACACATACATATCACAGTGTTTGAAGAGTTAATTTATTAACAGCAGCAAAAGAGCTTACACAGACATATTTAACTGACAGTTAAATATGAATCCTGATTTCCACTGATGTTAAAATCAGAGGCGGAGGCAGACATTTGATACACCCGTGGCTTAGCCCTAAAGGATAGTATGCATGTGGGATTGGGGGTGGGGGAGGGGGGGGGGGGGGGGGGGGGGGGGGGTGTTGAAATGACTGAAAGATTAATTGGCTCTGTTTTGAGTTTTGTTCAAAAAAGAACGACTTCATATAGGGAAAAATATATATCACATATGCAGGACACCTTAAACTAGTTTTTTAATTAAGCAGCAAGGCAGAACAAAGTCGGGGCTGCATCAAATGGTAAATGGTAAATGGCCTGTATTTATATAGCGCTTTACTAGTCCCTAAGGACCCCAAAGCGCTTTACATATCCAGTCATCCACCCATTCACACACACATTCACACACTGGCGATAGCAAGCTACATTGTAGCCACAGCCACCCTGGGGCGCACTGACAGAGGCGAGGCTGCCGGACACTGGCGCCACCGGGCCCTCTGACCACCACCAGTAGGCAATGGGTGAAGTGTCTTGCCCAAGGACACAACGACCGAGACTGTCCAAGCCGGGGCTCAAACCGGCAACCTTCCGATTACAAGGCGAACTCCCAACTCTTGAGCCACAATCGCCAATCAAGACACGTGGACTAAACCCCAATTCAACCAGACCAAGAACTGATCCAGAATTAAAACAGGACTACAACAGTTCAAAATCAGGAGTACTTAGGATTTAACCAAGACAGAACCAGAATCAGAACTAGATGATAGTAGCACTAAAAATCATCATAGACCTGCACTACACTTATTTTTTAATTCTACCAAAGTCCACTATTTAGATTGAGAAAAGTTTATATAATTATTTAGCCTTGTTGTGCAAACAAGCCTGCATAACTTAATAAATATAGAATTTGAAAAATAACAAACCTAAAAAGAAACACTAGGTACGAGATACATGAGGACCTATGATACGGTGATACTTTTGGTAAACAACCATTTGACTAACATGTGTGTCTCACCTGCTCTTGTTCATCTCTGTTCTGTCCTCATTCTCCTCTCTCTCCCTCTTTGTGCTGACAATCAAACCAAATTCAAAATTCAAATTCAAATTTTATTTGTCATGTACACAGTCATACACAGTACGATATGCAGTGAAATGCTTAGACAACTGCTCGTGACCTAAAGAAAAAAAAAGGAAAAGGCTATGAATAAGATAGGAAATAAATATGAAAAATTAAAAAGGGTAAATTTAACTAGGAAGGAATAAAATATAAATTAAGATTAAAAATGAAATAACTGTACAAAACAAATTAGAATGAAGGGTAAATTTAACTGGGAAAGAATAAGATAAAATATATAAATTAAAGTTGAAAATAAAATAACTGTACAACAAAATACACAATACACAGTATAGAACTATATAAGAATGTATGAAGAAATATAAATAAATATATATATACACAATAACAGCAGCTGTACAACCAAACACCAACATCATCAAATATACAGTTGAAACCAGATATTTACACACTCTTCAGATAAAAACACTTTTTTAATTGTAACATCAAATCAGACTAAATGTTTATTTTCTTTAGATTGATAAATATAAAAAACATATTTGTTAACTTTAAGAGAGAGAAACTATCTGTATTTCTTAATTACAAATGGCACCAAATTGTATTCAAACCTGAGCCACACTTATGGAGCTCCACAATACTTTTCCAGGTGTTTTGGTTGATATCTCTTGATGTTCCCATTTCAAAGAAACAGGCTCTGTGTTTTGCCTTATATGCATCCACAGCTGTGCCACCAATTTACTCACATGGACTCTACTAACCTATCAGAAGCTTCTTCAGCTCAGAATGGAATCGTCTGGAGTTTTCTTATTAATTAACAATAAACTTAGTGTACATGTACTCCTAACTTTGATGAAAGTGATAAGGGCCTCCAGCTCGCACTGGAATGGTTCGCAGCCGAGTGTGAAGCAGCGGGAATGAGGATCAGCACCTCCAAATCTGAGGTCATGGTTCTCAGCCGGAAGGTCAAGGTCAAGGTCAAGGTCAGATTTATTTATATAGCACATTTCCAACAGCCGATGCTGCACAAAGTGCTTAACAATAACAATAAAATTAAAAACTACAGTGTAATACAATAATAACAATAGAAATAATAAAATAGAAGAATTGAAACAATACTAACTAATTCAGATAAAGGGTGGAGTGCCCACTCCGGGTCGGGGATGAGTTCCTGCCCCAAGTGGAGGAGTTCAAGTATCTCGGGGTCTTGTTCGCGAGTGATGGGAGAAGGGAGCCAGAGATCGACAGACGGATTGGGGCTGCAGCTGCAGTAATGCAGACGCTGCACCGGTCCGTCGCGGTGAAGAGAGAGCTGAGTGTAAAAGCGAAGCTCTCAATTTACCGGTCGATCTACGTCCCTACCCTCACCTATGGCCACGAGCTGTGGGTAGTGACCGAAAGAACGAGATCGCGGATACAAGCGGCAGAAATGAGCTTCCAGGCATGTCCCACCGGGAGGAGGCCCCGGGGCAGACCCTGGACACGCTGGAGAGATTATATCTCTCGGCTGGCCTGGGAACGCCTTGGTGTTCCCCCGGATAAGCTGGAGGAGGTGGCTGGGGAGCGGGAGGTCTGGGCCTCTTTGCTTAGGCTGCTGCCCCCGCGACCCGGCCTCGGATGAAGATGGATGGATGGATGGATGGATGGATGGGTGATAAAAAATAGACAGGTCTTTCTCTCTTTATTCTGACATTTAACTAATTCAAGATATATTTCAATATTTATTTATCCAAAACAAAACAAGTTTCCTCTAAATTGATGTTGTACAGTAAAAAAATGTTCTTGTGTTTTCCCTAAAGTGTATGTAAATATCTGGTTTAAGCTGTGAATATACTGCTGTGTATTGAAATCCCTCTTGTTTTGCATAGAAATATACTGAACAACATACAAAGCATAATATATAAAATAACATTTACCTGAGTTTTTTCTTTGAAAGAAGCTCCTTATGTCCATTCTTGTATATCAGTGCATTACTGAAACCGATTTATTTAGCCGGAGGGTAACAACTGAAAATATGAAATAAACACATGTAAGCTAAGACTCTCTAAAGAAAAAGCATTGTTGTTGTTCGGCTTTTCATTTCGCCATTTGTTGATTCACTCGAAGAACGAGTAATGTAATATGGGTCAAGTGATCAGTTTGATATCAGTCTTTTGTGATACACCGTCATATTTACATTATTTGTACACAGTGTTGGGAAGGTTACTTTTAAAATGTATTCCATTACAGAATACATGCCCCAAAATGTATTCTGTAACGTATTCCGCTACGTTACTCAAATCAAATCAAATCAAATCAAATCAAATCACTTTTTATTGTCACATCACATGTGCAGGCACACTGGCACAGCACATGCGAGTGAAATTCTTGTGTGCGAGCCCCACAAGCAACAGAGATGTGCAAACACAACAACACAAACGAGCAAAATACAAGAATGGCCAACCTGAAACTAATAAATATATGTACAATATATAATAGTGTATGCATTTCTGGATGTGTATACTAAATATTTTCCTACGTGTGTGTGTGTGTGTGTGTGTGTGTGTGTGTGTGTATACACATTTTTACAAATTAAATAGTAAAAAAATAAAATAAAATAAAATAATAATAATAATAATAATAATAATAATAATAATAATAATAAAATATATAAAATATACAGAGTTGAATATGTGCAAAACAAGTGGCATTTATATACAGTATGGAGTGCATAATGTTAAAGTTCCAGTAGTGAAGCTGAGGTGTCTATGACGTGTTCAGCAGTCTGATGGCCTGATGGAAAAAGCTGTCTCTCAGTCTGCTGGTACGGGACCGGATGCTGCAGAACCTCCTTCCTGATGGAAGCAGTCTGAACAGTTTATGGCTGGGGTGACTGGAGTCCTTGATGATCCTCCCCGCTTTCCTCAGGCACCGCTTCCTGTAGATGTCTTGACAGTAACGTATTCTGAATACTTTGGATTACTTAATATATTATCATGCTTTTTACAACAACGTGAATGTACTATTGCTGTGTGATTTATTACTATTACTGAAGGTCCGCGACTCCGAACTGTAGTAAAGGGACCTCTGACTAATACGGCGGGGTCCCTGTCGGCTCGTAGCCGAAAAATAGCTTTACTTTGTTGTGTGGGTCAACTTTTCTTGCGAGAGACAGAGAGAGGCGTTGAAAGACTGCTCCAACAGAACTTATTGTTTTCGGAGGAAAACATGAACACGGTGTACAGTCGAGTCTTAATAGCTTACTTACAACTGGGCTCGTCAGGCACTCTTATTGGCTGAAGTGGTTATTATTATATTTACATGCTTCCAGCTCCCGTTTTTCCTCGATGACAACTCGTACCTTTCCACTCCCCTTTTTCTCCCTCCTCGCTCACAGACACATAATGTGTATGGCAGTCCATTCTCCCTGCAACACGGACTACACTGCCCATGATGCTACATTCTTTAGAGCTATGCTTGTAGCATTCTGCCTGTTAGCTTAGCACAACAACAACAACAACGAAAAGGCGCTCTCTCGCCCAGGAAACAGTTGCAGAGAGAGAGAGAGAGAGAGAGCGTCGGCCTGTAACCATGGCAACCGTAACGCTGCCGCCTGGAACAAGAGCACGTAGCTGTCAAACAAAACCCAAACAGTCCTGATCCACGACAATATGAAACAGGAAAGTACCGCAGTGTAATCCATTTATTTCAACAAAGTAACTGTATTCTGAATACCACCTTTTTAAACGGTAACTGTAACGGAATACAGTTACTCATATTTTGTATTTTAAATACGTAATGGCGGTACATGTATTCCGTTACTCCCCAACACTGTTTGTACAGTACGAATGATTTCCTTTGCTACCTGGTCAAACTTCAGTTCTCCTCTGTCTGCCTGGCTCACAGGCAGCAGCTCCCCCCGCCCCCTCGCTCAGTCGCTTGGTGCCTGAGCTCGGATCATACCAAAATCAGGGGGAATTTACGCACAGTCGTAAATTCCCACAGTGTGTACTATGTGCTTCGAATATTGTGTGTAGTTTTTGTTTTATACAGTTTTCAGCCAGGCATCTAACCATGACAAAATTATACTCTAAAAGACCCCGGGCTTCTTAAAAAAATAACCCGGGCTTAAGCCCAGTAAGCACTTCAGTTCAAGGCCATGACTCTCAGAATAAAGTAGGTGGAGTTTCCACTTCAGGTTGGGGAGAAGTGGTTGACCCAAGTAGAGGAATGCAAATCTCAGGGCCTTGATGACAAATGTGTCTACGTTATTACCATCACTGACCAAAGACTGAGGCTATCAACCAAAAGAATAAGATCATGCATATGGAAGAAAATATGCAAGTGGAAGAAATTTATTTAACAGAACAGCAATAACTACAGAAAAAATATAGTGCAGAACAATAGAAATAAAAATAAAAATACATTAGTATAAAATAAGCATACAGTAATGTAAGTATAAGACAAAATAAATCTGAGACACAAATAAAAACAAATCAACATGTAAAACTGGCTCGAAAGCCAAACAGAAGGGGTGGGTCTTATGAGTGGATTAAAAATGGCTGTCGATGAGGCCGTCTATAGAGCAACAGCAACAAATTCTAGAATTCAGGCCCGTCCCCCAGAGCCTCCGCTGTGCCCTTGGCACTTCCAGGAGCAGCTTGTCAGCTGATCATAGTGAACGGGGAGGAGAGTGTAAGTGCAGCCGCTCAGAGAGATAGGATACGTCAAAACCATTTAAGGACTTAAAAATAAACGAATTTTAAAATAAAATCTAAGATGGACAAGTGGCCTGTGCAGTGTGGAGAAAGCACGAGTAATGTCATCAAAGGAGTTTGGAAAGAAAAGTGTCTGGACTTCTTTAAGCTTCCCTGAAATCACATTCATTTGAATTCAAGGAAACTTAACCCTTTAAGACCTACCATAAAACCAAGTCCGCCAGAGCTTATATTATATTTTTACATGCTGTAGTGCCATTTTTGGGAGCATTTCAAGTTGATATACATCAATACAACCATTATAGCCCAAATTTTAATAATATGTATGCATTAAGTGTATAGTAATTACATAATTTGCAAAAATGTGCAATAAACTACCAAAAAATTGAAAATCGTTTTCGTTTTTTTAACATATATTTCTAATTAGAGAAATTTAAGAGGCTTATCCTTCAAAACTGTAAATGCAAAAAAGTTGCACAAAATAGGTTCCCACCACAGGAAATTTATTTTGAGTGTCTTCATATTTTTATTTTTGAAATGCACCAATTTTTATATACTGCAGGAAAAGCGAAAATAAATATTATAATGCAAATTTGCAAAAAAACAGCATATGCTTTAAAATAAACTCTTTCCAGCAGTGCAAATTGAGTTCTAAGCATCCCAGAAACGACACAGAAAATCATAAACTCAAACATAACTTTTAAAAACACCAGTATAAGCTCATAAGGCCCTGATGGTAAAAAACTACAATTCCGCAAAATGACGTCACTTCCGGTTTCGGGTAGGTCATGGCGTAAATGCGATAGTTCGCGCTGATGGACGTAGTAAGTGTTACGAACAGCTGATCGGATCGGCAAAGCATGTTTCTGGAATATTATGTTTTTGTTGCTGAAAGTGCTTTTAATACAATTTTTGAAAAGGTATATGTGGAAGGAAACCGGGACCTGGGACAAGCTGATGGCATAGGATGTAAGTACAACTCCTCCAGTTTCATGTGCAAAAGAAATTATTGTGCTAGCTTACATGGTTGCAGTGCTACCGGGATTTAAAAAGGCTAAAGGTTAAAGAAGTCCAGATGCTTTTTTTCCAAGCTCCGTAGACTACAGTGACCTAGATCAGCGGTCCCCAACCTTTTTTGTGCCACGGACCGGTTTATGCCCGACAATATTTTCATGGACCGGCCTTTAAGGTGTCGCAGATAAATACAACAAAATAAAACTAGTACCGGTACTGAACTGGACATGTGTGTGCTTAATAGACTGGCAAATTACAGCAGGATTTTCCTATCCTCGGTCAGAAGGCACAGGTGACTTATATGATGAAAGAGAGGGTCCACAGCAATGATAATTAGGGTTCTTTTAATCCAAACATCTCCAGAAGTGAATTCGTGTGAGTATATGTATATGTGTGTGTGTGGTTCTGTAAAATAACAGAAATTACAATTAGCAAACAATTAAAGTCAACCAAACTGGTCTAAATAATACAGAAAGGGTTGAACAGAAATGACTAAACACCACCCCCTGGTGGACACAAATGGGCTGCTGCACAGGGATAGACTCCATCTTTACTTTGGGCAGCTCAGTTCACAAGGGTAGCGCCATTTTGGTCAAATCAGCGTGAATATACAGTGTCTCGTGGCTACACGAACAGCTGGAAAACTCTACTAAGCATCACCCAATGTACATAGCTAAGTATATGATAAGTTACAACCATAGAACAAACAAATACAAGGCACTTACTTATCATTCACGCACACGCACTACACATGTTCAGTACAACAGCCCAGCTCCACCAGCGCTATCAAGGTGGACCAGCGCAAACACAAACAAGGGATGGGAGGAATGTACCATCTTAGCAGTGGTTAGAGGGGGTCCGTGGAACAGTCTATATACACAAATCACAGGGGTTTTCTACAGCCGCCCCCTAATGTGTATAGCACATTAGTAAACATCAAAAACCCATGTGAATATAACTAAGGACGTTCAGCTGACAGTTCAGGTAACGTGATAAGTTTTGACACAGGCCGTTGGTATTTATGTTCCCCAATAGCGACTTCAGCTACTCGCACCTGTCCATCCGGGCTGGGAAATACCTGTGTTACCCGTCCTACGGACCAGGAAGCCCGTGGGAGCTGATAGTCCACCACCATGACAGTCTGTCCCACTTTCAAAGGTGGAGTAGTCTGGTTCCACTTCTGGCGAGGCTGCAGTCCAGGCAGGTAGCGCTGAATGAACTGAGTCCAGAACCGGTCCGCTATGACTTGGCTGTGACGCCATTTTCGCCTTCCAAGTTCTTCTCTGGTGCCATATACTGCCTGGGGAAGGGAAGCATCGCGCCGCCCCATGAGCAACATATTTGGCGTGAACGGGTCAACATCTGCAATATCCGAGGAAACGTATCCCAGTGGCTTGGAATTAAGTATGCCCTCTACTTCAATAAGAACAGTAAGCAACAAATCCTCTGGCACCGCTTGACCTTTGAGGGCAACTTGAAGTGCAGATTTGACTGAACGGATCTCCCGTTCCCAGGCTCCCCCAAAATGTGGAGCATGCGGAGGGTTGAAGTGGAAAGTGATGCTCTGTTCACTGAGCTTCTCCTGCAGTCATGGCTCCATCACTTTGAATGCCTCCTGCAGCTCTCTGTCTCCTCCTCTGAAATTGGTGCCCTGATCACTCAGTATTTCAAAGGGTTTTCCTCTTCGAGCAATAAATCTGCGCAGAGCCATGAGAAAGGAGTCAGTGTCCATACCAGTGAGAAGGTCGAGGTGAATGCAGCGGGTCGTAAGGCATTTAAATATAATGCCCCACCGTTTTTCTTGTCTCCTGCCTATCTTTATAGTGAAAGGGCCAAAACAGTCAATTCCTGTGGACCAGAATGGCGGCTGATTTAATCGCAAGCGGGTAGCAGGGAGATCAGACATCTTCGGTGAAACAGGCTTGGCTCTCCACTTCTTACACTCCAAACAGCGATACTGATGCTTCCTTATGGCCTGCCTGCCTCTTAAAATCCAATACCTGCGTCTCAATTCGGCAAAGACACGTTCTGGGCCAGGATGCAGGAGACGTGTATCATAGTCTTTGATGATGAGCTGAGTAGTAGGATGGTCTGGTGACAACATGATAGGATGCAGAGTGTCAACATCCATCTGCTCTGCTCGCCGGAGGCGTCCACCTACTCGTATGAGGCCAAGCTGACTGTCATATTCGGGAGAAAGGTTGCTCAGTCTGCTGTCTTTGTACACCTCTTTCCCAGATTTAAGGGTGTGTACTTCAACAGGGAAGCTTTCTTGTTGCGCCTGTTTGAGAATTTGAACTTCTGTCTCTAGTCGTTGTGCTGCTGACATAGGGAGGCCAGCCGCCCCGTGAGAAGACAGGTGGGTGGCCTGCACCAAATCAGCCCAGGTGTTGTATGCAGGATCAGACTGTGCCAAATCTGTAGTGACATAGGCACAGAAAGCTGATTTCTTTAACTCAGTATTATCTTCAGTGTCTGTACTCACAGTAGGTCGTGCTAGCCACTGCTCAGATGCTTGTCTCAGGAAGGGGGGCCCATCCATCCACTGGCTAGGTTTTGACAGCTCACGTAATGGTTTTCCCCGGGTGATGTCATCTGCTGGGTTCAAAGCCGAGGGGACATACCTCCAGCTGGCGGCCTCAGTCAGCTCCTGTATTTCGGCAATACGAGTACCTACAAACACTTTATAGTGACAGGACTCGGACTGGATCCAGTTCAACACAGTGGTAGAATCGGTCCATAAAGTAGTCTCACTAATGGGCAGCGTAAGCTCACTGAGGAGGAGTCTAGACAGTTGTGCCCCAGCCAGTACAGCACACAGCTCTAGACGGGGAATTGACAGTTTCTTGCGGGGAGCTACACGTGATCTGGCCATGATAAAGGCAGTGTGGACCTCATGTTCTGCCGCTTTAAATCTCAAATATGCCACTGCTCCGTAAGCACTCTCTGACGCATCACAGAATACATGCAGCTGGAAAGTTCCCTCTTGGGTTGCTGGGGCTATGTAGCATCTAGGCAGACAGATTTCTTGTAGATACTGTAACTCACTCACCCACTCTTGCCACCGCTGGAGTAACTCGCCCTCGATGGGATCATCCCAGTTCCTGTCATTCTGCCACAGACGTTGAACAATAACCTTTGCCCGGGTCGTGAAGGGGATGATGAAGCCCAGTGGGTCGTATTGAGAGGCGAGGATGCTGTAGATATTTCTCATGGTTGACTCCTGAGGAACCACTGGCCGACATCTGTAGGCAATCTGGTCTGTGGAGCAGTGCCATGCCAAGCCTAAGGTTGGTTCTTGGGGATCTGGTTGGTGTTCAGTCAACCACAGCTCGCAGGTAGGGGACTTTGCTTCAGAGGGGAGATGAGCAATGGCCTCTGGGTAGTTACTTGCCCACTGTCGGATTTCGAAACCACCAGTAGATAGCAACTCTCTGATGTTATCGACAAGTGGTCGTGCCTGCAAAGCAAAGGGCAGAGATTGCAAACAGTTATCGACATAAAATGAGCGCAGCACTGAGTCTAGTACTTGTTCATTGCCATCTTTATGATCCTGCACATGGCGCTGAAGGGCATACGTGGCACAACAGGGGCTGCATGTGGTTCCAAAGGGCAGGACACACCACTCATAAATGTCCGGGCTCCGATCTCTTTCCATATCTCTCCACACGAATCTCAGCAGGGGCCGGTCATGCGGAAGAAGCCGCACCTGATGGAACATACCTCGTATGTCCCCACTCACAGCAACAGGGTGCTCCCTAAATCTCAACAGGACACCTATTAAGGATGGACCGAGAGTTGGACCTGGTAGCAGCTGATCGTTAAGACAGTCTTGCCTGTATTGGAAGGAACAGTTGAAAACTATCCTAGGCTTATTGTTATGATGCACAATATGATGGGGAATGAACCAGGATTCATCTGTGAGGTTTGCCTCTTCAGGAGTGAGTTTTCTTACATAACCTGCTTGTTCCAGTTTGTGTATTTCTGCATTGTACACAGCCGCTAGATCAGGATCTTTAATCAGGCGCTTCTCGGTGGACCGAAGGAGAGCCATCACTGCGTCATGGTCAGTTCGTAGTTTAGTGGAGTCTCTGCGGCGGAGCAGAGGAGTAGCATAGCGAGCTATTCCATCCACCTGTACACGTTCTGTGGTTTTCTGCAGTAACTCCAGTGCCTCTTTGTCTTGTTTAGAGCGAGTTACCTCTTTCTCTGATCGAAAGGGGAGCACATCTAACTGCCACAGCTTCTCAACGTTCTGTCTTAACGCTTGAGAAGGAGATGGTAACAGGGATGTGTGCAGACATGAAGCTTCAGTAGGTAGATGTAGAAAGGTAGCCGGTCCCTGGATGGCCCAACCGAGGTTAGTGTTGACAGCAACAGGGCTGCCTAGTGGACCGACTTTGACAGGTGACAGAGGGGTGATGAGCTGGACATTATCTGAGCCTATAAGAAGCATAGGCTGCACATCCTTAAATGCTTTGATGGGAACGTTGGCCAGATGTGGATATCTCTGACGGAGTATGTCCACTGGGCAGGATTGTTTTGCCAGATTAAGTTCTTTAGCAGTGAAGACACGTCTGATGTGATGTTTGATTTGGGGAGAGCTGGGTGCACTCAGTTCAAAAGAAACCGATGCGCCTTGTAACTGTGACACCTCCTGCCTGATGGTTCGTAGTTTGAGGGACTCCTCTGTGATATTTAATTGCAGGTAATGAACCGCTGCAGATAAAACAATAGTCCGCTCTGATCCATCGTCAAGAATGGCATAGGTGGACAGAGATCGCCCATTGTTGTGGAGGGTAACTGGGACCACTTTAAGCATGACTCTGCCTGAATGAGTGACTTGGTCCAAATACACCATGCTGGAGGCTGTACTCAATGTCAGGATACTCTTGTTTGGGCGAGAGGTAGCTTCATGAAGGATCTGCAGGTGTTGTTCTCCACAGGTGGCACAAGGTTTCTTCAGATTGCAACTGTCAGGCTGGTGACTCCGACCACATCTCCAGCATCTCTTATTGTCATTAATGCATGTAATAATCTGTGTAGTACTCAGCTTACTGAAGTCAGAACAGGAACTCAAGTAATGTTCTGTACTGCTACAGAAGGGGCAGTAGGGCTTAAATTTCTCTCTTTTCTTCCCTTTCATAGGTTCTTTACTGTCAGTAGGGGCTGAAGTGGTATTAGCCGTCGGTGTTGTAGGCTTGTCAGTGCCATAGTAGACTGATGAGGATGTCTTTAATGGTCGTGATGACTTGTCTCTACGATCTGAGCGGGGTTTATCAGATATGTAGCTTTCTGTAGCCCTTCGTGATATCTGTATGGCCTGTGACTTCCTCTCCAACCACTGTGCAAAGTCAGGGAGAGTATAGGTGTTAGCTGAGTCACTCTGCAAGATGCCCTTTGCAAGACAATATTCAGCAAAACTGTCTTGATAGGAGAAGGGGAGTTTACTCAAAAGCCTGTCCACATGGGAACCACACTCTAGTTCGCTCTTAGCAGCTCCTTCCATGGAGTTTAGTAGTCCCACCAAACTACTAACTGATAGAGCAAAGTCTTCAAACCCCTGTGCATCTCCAGCTTTCACTGTGGGAGCTCTCAAAATGTTGTTAATTTCACCTTGGACTAATTGGCGTGGTTGTCCATAGCGCTGCTGTAGAGCCTGCATTGCTTTACTGAAGGGCATAGTGTCATGCACATACCTCTTTGCAAGCTGAAACGCAGGAGGAAACTTTAGATGATCCAGAAGTACTTGGAATTTGTAATCCTCAGACAGGTGTGGGTGTGGTCCCAAAACTCCATCCAGACCTTTCTTCAGTAGCAGGAAATCACTCTCTTTTCCTGTGGTGAAGCGGATCAGGTTGGGTTTAGGGATGCCATAAGAAGAGGATATAGCCATCTCCATCAAGTTCGGTCTCTGAGAGGAAAGCAGAGATGAGGAGTGTTGTGGGCTGCTCTGAATTACATCATGCTGTGAACTGACAGGTGCAGCTGGAGCAGGATGCCGATAGGTATACTGTGAGCTAACAGCAGGTGGCAGCACTGGTGTAACGTATGCCTGACTGAGAGGTGGGCCTGAAGTCCAAAGCGGATAGCCTGGAGAGGGCATGCCAGGCGGCAGCGTGACAGGGTACTGCATAGTGCCAGGGATACTAAACTGAGCAGCACTGTGTGGCACAGACCACTGTGGGGTTGATGACTGCCAGTTCAGGTCTCTTTGCTGATACCAGGGAGGATGTGGCTGTTCTGTTGCTGTAGATGCAGACCGGGGTACCACTGGTGTTGGCTGAGCAGCTGATGGCATGGAAGAGTGGACGTATAGAGGGGGCTGAGGAATAGGTCGGTTAACAGGGAGAGTAGGAGCTGTTGACTGTAATATTTGAGGGTTATCAACATGATGAGCTGTGGAAGGGGAGGTCTGCTGTACAGTATGAAACTGAGGGCTAGGTATTACTGGAGATATGGGAGGGATGTTTTCTAGTCCGCCCATAGGAGGAGCTTGTGTAGGATTATTATCCACAGTTAGTAAAGGCATACTATGGCTCCGGACCTGGGTTTGTAACTGTACTTGGGGGGTTCTTTGGCCAAAGTTCAAAGACACTTGTATAGCGCTCTGTATCTCCCTCATCTGCTCCTGTACCTGGGTAACACACTGCTCCATCCTCCTTATTCTCTCCATCTCTGGTGAGCCATCGATGCCAGCGATTTGGTGTATTGGAGTAGCTGCGTTAGTGTTCGGTGGAACTGGGTTAGTCGGCTGTGGGAGATAGGTCCAGATGAAGTCATCCAGATATCTTGGAGCCCTATGTGGTCTCCTTTGCCGGGCACCTTGTTGTTCTTCATCATATCGGGATGTCGCCATGTTAGGAAATGCTGTAATTACTCCGGCTCGAAGGACCACTTGAACTGGACATGTGTGTGCTTAATAGACTGGCAAATTACAGCAGGATTTTCCTATCCTCGGTCAGAAGGCACAGGTGACTTATATGATGAAAGAGAGGGTCTACAGCAATGATAATTAGGGTTCTTTTAATCCAAACATCTCCAGAAGTGAATTCGTGTGAGTATATGTATATGTGTGTGTGTGGTTCTGTAAAATAACAGAAATTACAATTAGCAAACAATTAAAGTCAACCAAACTGGTCTAAATAATACAGAAAGGGTTGAACAGAAATGACTAAACACCACCCCCTGGTGGACACAAATGGGCTGCTGCACAGGGATAGACTCCATCTTTACTTTGGGCAGCTCAGTTCACAAGGGTAGCGCCATTTTGGTCAAATCAGCGTGAATATACAGTGTCTCGTGGCTACACGAACAGCTGGAAAACTCTACTAAGCATCACCCAATGTACATAGCTAAGTATATGATAAGTTACAACCATAGAACAAACAAATACAAGGCACTTACTTATCATTCACGCACACGCACTACACATGTTCAGTACAACAGCCCAGCTCCACCAGCGCTATCAAGGTGGACCAGCGCAAACACAAACAAGGGATGGGAGGAATGTACCATCTTAGCAGTGGTTAGAGGGGGTCCGTGGAACAGTCTATATACACAAATCACAGGGGTTTTCTACAGGTACCGAAAAAAAGAAAATTTATTCATAACACACGTGAAAAGACCCAGGAAAACCGAGTAAATGATAAAAACGATAACAAAATAACGCTGAAAACCGATAAAAACCCTGTAAACTATACATTTCACACCTGAGCCTCAACTCTCGTGGCCCGGTACCAAACGACTCACGGACCGGTACCGGTCCGAGGCCCGGGGGTTGGGGACCGCTGACCTAGATGACTGAGAACCTTCCCAGATGGGAGTAATGTGGTTTATCTTCTGTGTTCCAAAGCTGTGAGGCACTGCTTTGAATCAGCTGGAATCAAGACAGGGAGAACTGGCTAACACCAACAACAGGTAGTCCATCAGAGCTATGATGACAGCGTGGATCACTGTTTTAAACTCATCTATTAACAGAGGTACTTTTTATCCTCACAAATTCAATTTCAATCTCAGATGACAGAAGCTGGATTTCACCCCTGCACTTACCTAGCCACTCAGTCTAGAATCGCTGGCCAATTCTAGTTTGTGACAGTAGGACTTTCTACTATGTCAGAGGATCCATGTTTGCAGGAGAAGACCCACTACTGACACCAACACCAAAGACAATTTCCTCTGTCTCCTTTTCATTTAAAATTTAGGGACTTTGGAGCCATCCAAACTTTAGGTTCTTCGAGACACTCACTTAAAGTTTGTATAGACTTTAACACATAGCCCTGAGTGTCATCTGCATAACAATGAAAAACAATTTTGTCTTTTCTAAGAATGTAACTAAGAGGCAGCAGTTACAGAGAAGCAGCAAAACCTTTAGAGATAAGGTGAGGCACTCATCATGTCTCCTGTCTCCTGTCTCCTGCCTCCTGCATTTTTGGCTTATCCAACCATGAAGAGACCGATAGAACAGATGTAGGACATGCTTTAGTCTCACCTGACTCCTTCAGTTTGAGTGGTTGTCTGGGAATCTATACAACTAGCTTTCAGTGCAGAATGTTATAAGCCTAGGAAAAGTGATATCACCATAGTTCTCATTTAATAAATATAACTAGTTATTCTTTTAGAGTAATATATTTAAAAATCTTTTTGAGGACTTATTGTTGCTGCAAAGCTGGAGGAGGATATCCATGTTAGGTAATGTCCCCTCTTTCATATTTTCATATCAAATGCACGCTGCAAGAAAGTAATGGTGGGCAAAGTAGTTTTTCATATGTGAAAAAATAATCTTCATTTTTAGAAATTTGTTTTCACTTTTGCTCAATCATGTATGAAAGTAAATTAAATTATAACAGAATGCAGTTGCAGCCATTGCTTGCAGTTGAACACAAGGTGCAATTAAAGTTGTCAGCTTTTACCTCTGCTGGATAAACACTTGAAGTGTGATCGGCTTAACTAAATGGTTTCCACGGCAGTGTTTGTGATTATTAATGAGTAACGAATGCCCGCAGCAAGATGAGACAGTTACATCATGTTCAGTTCAGCTGACAGTGTCAGTACAGTGACACTGTCAGCAGCTGCAGTGACAGTGATTTATTACAGGGGGAGGTTTGGAAAAAGGTGTGTGTGTGTGTGTGTGTGTGTGTGTGTGTGTGTGTACGTGTGTGTGCTTTAGTTTTTCTTGTTGCAATTTTTCTGGGAAAACCAGGCTCCATTGTCCATTTTATCAAACCCTAGCGGCACACTGTTGTCCACAGCTTTATCGCTTTACTGAGACTCCTCTCTCATGTCTTATTCACATCTTATGTTAGGATCTGATCCGTATGTCAGTGCTAGTGGCCCAGGTTTTCGTGCTGGCACACCCATTGGAGGGAGTCAGAGATTCCGGGCATCAGTCATCGCACGTGTCTCCATTTCAGCTCATCGAACACATTTAACGCTCATGTTCTTGCTCCTTGCTAGCTTGTTGTTTCCTTTATGGTAGTGATCAGGGTCTTTGCCTGCTGTATGTTAGCTCTGTAATTGTGTGTCTATTTTCCAAGTAACCTCTTATGAGCAATGACTGAAGGGGAAAAAAACCTACCTTGAGTTTACCACTTACTGAAATGCACCTGGCTGCCTACATCCCACCCCTCATTCCAACAGCTGCAAGAGACAAAGCGAGTGAGAACTCGAACCTTTTTGCTCATTTCCTTAAATCAACACAAGATGCTCACCTGGACTAACTATTCTCTTCAGCAGAGATTCCTGACCTGCTCCAGGCTACCTGAGTTTGATTAAACATAAAGGTTGACCTGGACATAGTTTGCTTTTCTACTGAAGACTGCATCCAGGGTTAGGGTTAAGTGGAAGAGAATGGATGGATGGATGAATATTGCCGTGTTCCTTTTAATTTTTCTATCTCTGCAAGTGGGTTGGATCAGCTTTTGAGAGTTTTACTTCATTGTTTAGTTGTTAACATCCCTCTGTGTTTGCAAAATTGGTTCTGTTTCTTTGTGGACTTTTGTTTTGCATTCCTTTACGGGATTTTTTTTTCCTTCTAATTTTGTTTTATCCTATGGTTACTTTGCTCTTTGGTGTCTTGTATGGCTAGTGACTTATTGTGAGCATTTTGATCTTTTACCCATCTTGCATGGGGGGGGTTGTTTGTTTGTCAATGCTCCTGATTCCTCTCGATTCTCATGTGCGCGTCTTACAGTTTGTCGTTTTGAATTTGAGCACCATATGCATGGTGTAAAAGCCTTGTTTTCCACAGCTGCCCATGAATGGTAGACAGAGGTGGGTAGTGTTGAGACTAATAGTTAAACATATGCCATTTTATGACCAGTAGTCAATGTAGTAAATTAGGTTAACAGATGTAGGCCATATATTATCCTTTAGTTCTGATGGTGTGCCAAGGCTGGACTGGGACAAAAAATCGGCCCGGGCATTTTGACTAGAGACCGGCCCACCAGGATAAAGATTGAAAATGTGATGTCATTCAGGGGTAAAACCGCAAAGGATTCTGGGAACTTGTGGCAAGAGGTACTAGCGCACATAGGCTTTCAATTGAACTCAGTTACACAGCGATAAAAAGAAACACAAAAAATGGCAAGAAGCTGTTGTATTATTAACTGCAACAGCCGGTCGCATGACAGCCACGGGAAGCCGATCGTTTTTTTTTTTAATCGGATTACGTCCTTGAAGAGAAATGTTTTAAGCCATGTTTCCGAAGTAAGAGCCGACGGATGGTCTGGATATACCACATATAACGTCCCAGAACACTCCAGCTCACATGTTAGTCTGCTCCAAGCATTCCCACAAAGGTCAGAGTTTTGTAGTAGTTAATACGTCATTTTTCTTAACATAATTGGTGATATGGGTTACAAGCAAGTCTGGCGCTGAACAGAAATTGTCGCGCTATGCTCCTTTATTTATTGTGCATAAATAGTGAATTGTCCTGACACAATATTGTGTTTCGCTTCTGTTATTACCATGGTACATTGACAAAAACATATACTTTTATTCACAGGATAAAACAGTTGTTTTGTATCACTAATTGTCCAGTGCAATTACAGCATACAATATTATTGTCACTGCTACATTTCTGTTATGAACCAGAAATTATTTCCACTACTAATTAATTACCGTTGAGATCAAAGGTTATATTAATAAACGGTTAACGAATGTGTATTTATGACGACGATTTGTGAGACTGGTAAACTTACCTTTGTTGGTACGATGGTCTTTCGTTCTACACGGTGCATTTCAAGGTCCTGCACCCATCCGTCGGTAAACTGTACCTGGGCTTGTTGCAGTGACCTGAAGTTACTAAACTTCATGAGTGTATGCACTCACTCCAAGAACCGTATAATTATAAATATGAGCGTGGTGAAAGTTGGGCAGCACGCTAACGTCTTTTGTCCACTCTGTGTGCTCGTAAGGGTCTGACCCTTTCACTCCTTTGATTTTTTCCTCGTATCTTTTCTTTGTCTTTTCGTCGAGTCTGTCTTTGTACGGACTGGCATTGTTCTCCTTTTGTTTTGTACATTCCTTTTTTGTGCGGCAAAGAAAAAACAAGAAGGTATTGGAACCGGAGAATGAACGTTTTGCGGTGCTGCAAACGCTTGCATTTGATGCGGTACTTGGATTGTTTTGACACGAGTTCCCGGCATGCAATGCGCGAAAATCACGTGATTGCTAAACAAGGGGGCGGGTGCATTCGGCCTTCTCGGCTGTAATTGGTCCAGCCCAGAGTCGATCATGACCAATTGGCCAATCCAACACCTTTCATTATAGATACCCTTCCTAAAAAAAAAAAAAAAAAAAAAAATCCATCGGCCCATAAAAACAAAAAATCGCCAGCGGCCCACCGGGCAAATGCCCGGTATGCCCGATGGCCAGTCCAGCTATGTGGTGTGCTATGTATGTAGTTTAGTCTTTATTATACTCTTGAATAAAAGAAACATAATCATTTTGTAGTTCATTAGATAAAGTGTGCATTACTCTGTATCCTTGATCAGCTGTGAATGTCTTACACTGTTTTCTTGAAATGTTTTATTGCTGAATCATGTGAAGAAGGCTGTAAGAAGGGGACTAGGTGTCTGGGCAGGAGAGATAAAACCACATTCCTTACCCCCCTTCCTACTTCACACAGAAAGACAGGGAGGCAAGGTCAGGAGCCAGGCTCGCTAAGAATTAGAAAAACATGTGAAGATGCAGCTTTTATGACCAGGAGGGGGGCTGTTACTAGCTATAAAAGTCTGTGAAAGTTGCTACCATTTTAGACATGCTGTTGACCCTCTGCAAGCATCTCTCCCGTCCGGACGCTGTAATGCTCTGATTGTTGAATTGTATGGAAATAAATGATTGTTGATTGAGGATTTATACACCGAGTATTGTCCTTCCTTCAGCCCAAAGATTAAAAGAATTGGGAGATTTCAACAACTTGGTGCCGTGACCCGGATCTTTGGTGTGCTGAGGAAGTGCAGATTTGGCCTTTGGTGAGATCGTGGGGCGAGGCGAACGGAAGACCGGTCTAACAACAAAAAGGTAAGCACAGCCTGTTGTATTATACCAAATGTGCATATTGGGCTTTCCAAATTAATCTGTTCGCTGAGTCACATGTATTTTCACATTAAATTTGTCGGTGTCTGGTTTTTGGCGCGAGATACTAACAACATAAGTTGAGGCTGAATTCCAGTGTGTTAAATAAACTGCTTCTACCGAGAAACTAATAAGACACTACGTTGAGCTAGTTGCAGCCACTTTACCTTCCACATTTAATTTTGTCTAATACTGGCTTCTGTAGCAATAATACATTAGAATTTCTTCTGGAGACGCGGCCATTAGTTCAGTACATTGAAGTCGAGGTTTTGAAGTTGTTTATGGTGTCGGTAAAGTCCTGGCTCTTGCCGGTTATGAAATAGAAGTTGATTTAAGGAAAAGCAGATGCTGGCTCACGGTGCAGTTGAACACTGGCAACGCGGAAGCGAAACACGTCCGTAGGTTTGGTTTATGATACGGCCGTGTTCCGGTGGTACGACCGTGGAGTGCAGTAGTGGTTGGTGCTGGTTTCAGTACGTTGAATAGAGGTTTGACGGTGGTTTATGGCGTCAGTCGAGTCTCAAGGGCTGCGGTCATAAAACAAAGTAAAATTTTACTTGCCAAGAAGTACATAGAGCAAAACCTGGTTTATGGTATCAGTATAACTTCAAGGGACGCAGGCATCACTTTTATGATGCGATTTTGCCCCGTTGTGGCGGCCATAAGCGCAGAGAAAGGGGTATTTTGGTCTATGGTGCAGTGTGCTTTAAGAAGATCTAACAGTTGAGCTCAGAGGTTTCTGTGTAAAATTTCCGCTGAGGAAAAGTGTTGTGTGTGTGTGTGAAGGCGCGCTCTGAGTGAGTGTGTGCGAAGCTGCGAAGCGCGCTCTGGGTGCTGTCTTGTGTGTAAAGCGCGCTCTAGGTGTTGTTTTGAGTGTAAGTGAGGCGCGCTCTGAGTGTGTTTTTTGTGAGTGTGAAGCGTGAACACAGTGACAGTGACGGTTGATGTGTTTGAATAGGAGGACATTAGAGCAAAGACACATTTTAGGATCAAAGGTTGATGTCTAGTGTACCTGTGGAAACTAATTTTGTTCATGGTTTGGCAACCCCCCTGTCTGTAGACGTGCAGGCAGGTTAAGTGCCGAGGTGGCGACTTGGGAACTGAGGACTCCCGCTTAGCTACGGGATAACACTGGAACCGCAGTGTAATTACGGGTTCACATTTATTCCGGACTAGAACAAGACACATTTTGCGAACAAAGGTTGAGTCTAGATTAGTAAAGAAATAAAAAGGTTAAATTCCTCGTTTCAGTGGTTAAAATTGTTGTGTGCCTGTCCCCTGACGAGTGTGAAATTAAATAAAGAGGGAATTTGGAGCCACATAGAGATAGACGGGCATAATTGCGTGTATTACTCTGTGGTGTAAGCATTTAAAAAAGTATTAAAAAAAAAAAAGGGGAGAGAAAAGGTGAGAAGTGTGTGGTGGTGTGAATATGTCGGATCTTAAATCTGACATAGAAAGAGGAGAAATGCAGGCTGAGTGGAAAACTTTTGAAGAACAAAGAAAGGAGTTGTTGCGGGCGCTGAGGGTCATGCGACCTGGCAGCGCGTTTGAGAAAAAATCAAAGGCTGCAGCTGTGGCAGCAAAAGTCAAAGAGTTGTGTGATAAGGAAGGAGTGAGAGGAGAATCAAGAGGCTCGTTGGCAAAAGTGCTTCTGGGAATAGCACAGAAGCTCCAGGAGGAAGAGCAGGAGATTAGTACACAGTTAGAGGAGGCCTCTCTTTGGAACAGGCGGAACCTCGGAAAAAAGTTGCAGAAGGTGCAGGAGGAGAAAGCCCGTGTAACGAGGTGGGCTGTGACATGCCAGGGGGTGGAGCACTGGATGAGGGAGAGAAAGGAGGAGCCTGAGAAGCTGATGCTGCCGGCTTCTCCGGTGAAGTCATCGCTCACTGGCTTTCCCCCTCCCTATCAGGCCCCCGCCCCCCTTTACCCTGTGCTGAGGGTGGAGCAGGGCTGTCTCTCTGGTGAGAATGGCCAAGTCTTAGAAGTTACAGGAGGCTATGTAGATTGTGATATATCTAAAGAGCCCAAACGACCTACTCCAGCCCCGAAGAGTGAAAGAATAAAGCAAAGCTCCACTTTTGTTAATGAGGAGGGAGCTTGTGGCGGAGTGCAGTCACCGCCCATGAAACAGTCTCCCCAGCAGGTAGAGACTGAAGAAGAGCGGGCTGTGCGGCTGCTTGAAACAGCTATAATAACTCTAGAGCAGCGTCATCAAATTTCTGATGATGAGGCAGGAAGTGGAGTAGTGGAGGGGGGCGGAGTCTCACGTGTGGGAGAAACATCTGGTGCATCGCCTGCAGAAAGCTCATGATGAGGTTAGGGCTAAAAGTGAGGATACAGATAACATGAAAGAGCAATTGTTGAAATTACAGCTGGGTGAAGCGAGGCTAAAAGCAAATGAAAAGAAAAAGGATGAAAAAATAGCTAAAGTAATGATGGCTCAAGGGTACCAGCAAATGGGGACAGATGTTGATCCTAATGTACTGCCAGTAGACACACAGGGACCTGCGCGAGGCACAAATTGGGGTGGCCGTGGGGTCGGTCGAGGAAATTGGGGTTCACGTGGTGGTCAGCGGGGAGGAGGCGGCGGCATGGGCAGACAAAGGGGTGCACTTAGAGGTCCGTACGTGCCAGGGACTGCGTGTTTCAACTGTGGTCAGACTGGACATTGGGCTAGAGAGTGCCCTGACCCGCCTCAGCAGTACAATACCAACATGCCACGTTCGGCGTGGACAATGGTCGGCCCCCAACTCACAGATGGCTCCTCCAGGCCAGTATTCAGTGGAATACTGGCAGCAGGGACAATACTGACACACCCCACAGAGAGGCCTGGGCATAGGGGGAGGGGCAGACCCCCTGGTGCCACTGAGGGTTCAAGGACATAACCTGCCCTTTTTAGTGGACACAGGAGCAACGTATTCCACCATTCACACTGCTCCTGACGACATCCCACTCACAGACACCAGAATCAGTGTTATCGGCTTCTCTGGGGTACCAATGACCCTGCCAGTGACCGTCCCTCTAAAGACTGAATTAGGACGCCAGTCCTTAACACATTCATACATGATTTCACCACAAGTTCCAGTTAATCTGTTGGGGCAGATTAACTGGAACTTGGAGCTACTATCATAAGCTTGGAGCTACTATCATGTGTGGAGCTGATGGATTGACAGTGACTTTGAAAGATGGCACACAGCTCTCCTGTTTGCAATCAGGAGTGAGGGGACAGTGGCTGTTATCTGAGGATTGTGAACGCACAGCGCAGATTTACTGGGCGCGACTGACCACATCAGATGGAATTCTGGCACAGTACCAACTCTGGCGTCCCTGGATAATGTCCATGTCTGTTTACTCACCCTTGCGTGACCCCTACCACGTGACCTTGTTTTATGAGTGGTTTGAGGAAATGTTTAATGAGTGTCTAGATGAGACAACTTGGGAGCTTAATTCTCAGGACATTTATGTTGGTTCAGCTGGAGTGGCAGCGTTTGTTCCACTCCCTGAAGATAAAATGAGTTGGTATAGAATGGGGGATGAAGCGGTTCCCCATGTGTCTTTGGCAGTACATGAGGGTCATCAAGCAAAAGATTTGGGCCCAACGGTGAGAACAGCCACAAGGGCCACAGATTGGCAGCAAACACAACTCACTGATGTCTCATACTCACCTAGTTGTAAAACCTATCGAATTTCTGTGACTGCCACTGATCAGAGTGTGTTAGAACACAAACTTTTAAAACGAACACATGGCAGGGAGAAATCTGATCACGAGGAAGCTGTTAAAGGCTTAACAGAACTCCCAGACACTCTGTGGTCTAAAGGTCCCACTGATGTGGGTTTAACATTTTGTTCACCCATCACATTTGAGTTAAAGGATGACACCCCTATTTGGCGTTCACAATACAGACACAGTCCAGAGGCAGATAATGGGATTGCAGAAACAATTTCAGGGCTCCTGCAGGTGGGTGTGCTGGAGTCGTCTTCCTCTGCATGGAACACTCCAATCCTCCCAGTTGAAAAATCAGGCACGGGCAAGTATCGCATGGCACATGACCTTAGGGCAATAAACGCTGTCCTTAAGACACCAACAGTACCTGTACCAAACCCCTATACAGCTCTGACTAATTTATCTCCAGATCAGCGGTGGTTCACATGCATAGATTTGGCAAATGCTTTCTTTTGTCTCCCTCTGCATCCATCTTTAAGAGATATTTTTTCATTTACTTACAGGGGCCAGCAGCTGCGTTACACACGGCTGCCGCAGGGCTTTGCCCTTTCACCTGGGATTTTCAATCAGGTACTTAAAAATGCTCTTTCTCCATGTGTATTACCTGAAGGATGCACACTGATCCAATATGTGGACGATTTGCTGATTGCCGCTAAAACAGCTGATGCTTGTTTTCAAGCGACAATGACTGTGCTTCGTCAGCTGGCCAAAACAGGTTTTAAAGTAAGTAGAGAAAAACTCCAACTTGTCAGAACTGAAGTTACATTTCTAGGTCGTGTGGTGGCGATGCAGACGGTGGGCATGTTGGCGTCCCAGAGGGAAACAATTATGTCACACCCCCAGCCACGTACAGTTAAGGAAATGTTGTCATTTCTTGGGCTCACAGGTTACAGTAGACACTACATTCCTGACTATGTGGGCAAAACCAAACCTCTGAGGGATTTGGTGAAAGAACACGGCATGAGAGACCTCACAGCTAATCTGAACCGGACCACTGAAGCTGACCAAGATGGCGCCGCGTATGGATGCCCTGGTGCTTCAGTGCGTTACTTTTGTTTTATTTTTGTGCATTTCTTCTGTGTCTGGGCACTCCTCTGGATACTCTTACACCAGAGAAGAGCTCCTTAACTGCAGGACTAAAACGCCTGTGGAGTTATTTCCAATATTTGTCGCATCTGCGGCAGATTTACTGCAGACTCTGATCAGGAAAGTGAGACGTCGAAAGAGAGGTAAGCGAGCTGGCGTACTCGTGCGTTTGAGGAGACGCGGACTGAGAACGGCTCTTCCTGGGATCTTCCTTTCCAATGTACGCTCACTCGGGAATAAGATAGACGAACTGGCCCTGATGAGAAGCATGAACAGAGACTTTGCCTCCTCCTGTGTCTTATGTTTTACAGAGTCGTGGCTCAGTGAGGACATCCCGGACTGCGCGCTCAAGCTGGAGGGCTTTCATCTGCTGCGCGCGGACCGGCAGGCCGCTCTCTCCGGTAAAACCAAAGGTGGAGGTGTCTGCTTCTACATCAATAGTGGCTGGTGCACAGATGTGACAGTGATTGCTCAGCACTGCTCTCCCTCTCTGGAATATCTTTTTATTCACTGCAAACCGTTTTATTCTCCGCGGGAGTTTGCTTCATTCATCCTGGCCGCTGTTTACATCCCGCCAGACGCGGATGCGCAAGCAGCTCAGTGCGCAATCGCAGAGCAGATTCTCCACATGGAGCGGACATACCCGGACTCTCTCATCATTGCTCTTGGGGACTTTAACAAAGCCAATCTGAGCCATGAGCTTCCGAAATACAAGCAGTATATTAAATGCCCGACCAGAGAGGAGAGGACATTGGACCACTGCTACAGCACGATCAGCGGGGCCTATTGCGCGGTGCCCCGCGCTTCACTCGGACTTTCTGACCACGTCATGATCCACCTGATCCCCACGTACAGACAGAGGCTGAAGCTCTCCAAACCTGTCGTGAGGACCAAAAACCTGTGGAGCAATGAGGCTGTGGAGGAGCTTCGCACGTGTTTGGAGACCACAGACTGGGACACAATGAAGGCTGCTTCTAACAGCTTGGACGAGTTTACGGACACTGTCACCTCCTATATCCACTTCTGCGAGGACAGCATTGTGCCATCACGCACCAGGGTGAGTTATAACAATGACAAACCCTGGTTTACTCCTAAACTCAAAAAGCTGTGGCTGGAAAAGAGAAAGGCGTTCAGAAGCGGAGACAGGGACTGCTACAGAGAGGCCAAGTACAGGTTCACTAAAGAAGTGGACATTGCCAAACATCAGCACTCTGAGAAGATGCAGCAGCAGATCTCAGAGAATGACTCGGCCTCTGTGTGGAAAGGTTTTAGGAATATCACAAACTACAAGCCTAAAACCCCCCACTCCACTGATGACTTGCTCTTAGCCAACACCCTTAACGACTTCTACTGCCGTTTTGACGAGCCATCAGGCAGCCTTCACACCTCCAACGACCCCAACAATAGAGGCACTTTGGACACTCATTCCCCCACCTCTCCCCCCTCCATAGAGCCATCACCACCTTCAAACTGTTCACCTGCAACACCCGCCTCCTCACCCCACACAAAAGAGGATTTCACACCACCTCCTCCGACCACAACTCTTCATATTCATGAAGCAGATGTGAGGAAGCAGTTTAGGAGTCTGAATGCTCGGAAAGCTCCCGGCCCAGACGGTGTGTCTCCTGCCACCCTCAGACACTGTGCAAACGAGCTGGCCCCAGTGTTTTCTGGCATTTTTAACTCCTCACTGCAGGCATGTCATGTGCCTGCCTGCTTCGAGTCCTCTACCATAATCCCTGTCCCCAAGAAACCTAGGATCACTGGACTAAATGACTACAGACCCGTGGCTCTGACATCTGTGGTCATGAAGTCATTTGAGCGCCTGGTTCTCTCCCATCTCAAGACCCTCACGGCCCCCCTCCTGGACCCCCTGCAGTTTGCATATAGAGCCAACAGGTCTGTAGACGACGCCATCAACATGGCCCTACACTTCATCCTGCAGCATCTGGACTCCCCAGGAACCTATGCCAGGATCCTGTTTGTGGACTTCAGCTCTGCCTTCAACACCATCCTTCCAGACCATCTCCGAGACAAGCTTTCCCAGATGAATGTGCCTGATCCCATCTGCCGGTGGATCACTGACTTCCTGACGGACAGGAAGCAGCATGTGAGGCTGGGAAAGAATGTCTCGGACTCCCGGACCATCAGCACCGGCTCCCCTCAGGGCTGTGTTCTTTCTCCTCTGCTCTTCTCCCTGTACACCAACTGCTGCACCTCCACCCACCAGTCTGTCAAGCTAATCAAGTTCGCAGATGACACCACCGTTATTGGGCTCATCTCGGACGGGGATGAGTCTGCCTACAGGAGGGAGGTTGAACGTCTGGTGACCTGGTGCAGCCACAACAACCTGGTGCTGAATGCCCAGAAGACAGTGGAGATTATTGTGGACTTCAGGAAGCACACAGCCCCACTCCCCCCCATCATCCTGACTGACACCCCCATCACCTCTGTGGACTCATTCCGCTTCCTGGGTACCACCATCACCCAGGACCTGAAGTGGGAGCCCACCATCACCTCCGTCATCAAGAAAGCCCAGCAGAGGATGTACTTCCTGAGGCAGCTGAAGAAATTCAACCTGCCAACACGGACGATGATGCAATTCTACACTGCAATCATCGAGTCCATCCTCACCTCCTCCATCACCGTGTGGTACGCTGGAGCCACTATCAGGGACAAACAGAGACTGCAGCGTGTTGTGCGCTCTGCTGAGAAGGTGATTGGCTGCAGACTCCCATCTCTGCAGGACCTGTACACCTCCAGGACACTGCGGCGTGCAGCCCGGATCTCAGCTGACCCTTCTCACCCTGGACACAGTCTGTTTGACCTGCTCCCCTCAGGCAGGAGGCTCCGGTCCATTCGCACCAGAACCTCTCGCCATAAGAACAGTTTCTTCCCCTCTGCTGTTGGACACATGAACAATAACCACATGACTGTCCCCACCACTAACACATGACCCTACGCTGTGTCACTGCATCATTTCATGTTTGGCACTGATCACCACCTGCACTCATGTATATATCTTTCTACGTAGCACTCATAATTCTTATTCTCATGTATATATCTCATGTATATCTCATGCACATATCTTTCTTTCTACATAGCACTTTAATTCTTATTGTTTGCACTGAAGCACCGCAGCAATTTCCTAATGTTGTAAACCTCAACATCTGGCAATAAACCCCATTCTGATTCTGATTCTGATTCTGATTCTGAAATGCGGTTCATTGAACTAAAACAGGCCCTGTCTCGTGCAGCAGATTTGGCAATCCCCGATTATAACTCTGATTTCTCAGTTGATGTTTCTGAAACAAATGGAGTAGTAAATGGTGTGTTGTTTCAGAAAAAAGGGGGAAGGAGACAAGTGCTGATGTATATCAGCATCGGCCTGGATAACACAGAAAAAAGACACCCCATGTGCACACAACATGCAGCAGGGGTAGCAAAAATAATTCAGAAAGTGGCTCACATTGTGAGAGGGCACCCACTGAAAGTGCTCACAACACACAGTGTGGTGGCCTATGTGAACTCACAGGCATTTACAATGACCCCACTGAGACAACAGAGACTGACTAAGATTCTGGAGTCTCCAAACTTGACCTTCACACATGAAGGGATTAATATGGCAGATCAAATGGGGGGGGGGGGGGGGGGGACACCTCATGACTGTGCACAAATAGTAGAGGTTGAAGAGAAAGTAAGGTCTGATTTGAGAGCAGAACCGGTGAGTGAGGCAGATGATTATTTTACAGATGGATGTTGTTTTAGAGATCCGAGTGAAGGATTGAAAACAGGTTATGCAGTGGTGAAAGGAGTTGGAGACCAGCTGCATGTGGAGAAGTCAGGAACATTGGAAGGGCCTCAGTCAGCGCAGAGAGCAGAGCTTGTTGCAGTGATAGAAGCTCTGAGATTAGGGAAAGGAAAAAGAGTTAACATTTATACAGACTCAGCATATGTGTTTGGAGCAGCACATGTGGAACTGGGGCAATGGAGGAGGGCTGGATTCAGAACAGCCACAAATAAACCGATCAAACATGAGGAGGAGATGAGACAGCTGGAGGACGCTCTGAAAGAACCTCTGGAGGTCGCTATCATAAAGTGTAAAGGGCATGACGAGTCTGACACTTGGGTGGCAAAAGGAAACAGAGCAGCCGACGAGGAAGCAAAACGGGCGGCAGGCTATAAGGAAGGAAAACAAATGGTAAGTATGGGTATGGAATGGGGAGACCTGCCAGCCCAACAGCGAGAGGACATCGAAAAGGCGCAAGGGGGAGCCTCACCCGAGGAAAAGGCGGTATGGCAGGAAAGAGGGGCCGTACAATCGGAAGGATTGTGGAGAGGGCCCGACGGGCGGCCAGTACTCACAGCAGAAATGGCCCAGGAGAAAATTAAAGAAGCTCATGGGCTAGGTCATGTGGGAGTGGCCCAGATGGAAAGGGATTTGTGTCATTGGTGGCATCCCTACATGAAAAACCTGGTAAGGGAACACGTGAGAACCTGCCTGATTTGTGGACAATACAATCCGAAGCCCACCGTGAAACCAGAAATGGGTAAGTTTCCTTTGCCAGAAAGACCAGGCCAGGAAATTGTGATTGATTACACTGACATGATAACCACTGTTCGAGGGTTTAGATATCTGTTGGTGTGTGTGGATGGTCTGACTGGCTGGCCAGAGGCGTGGCCAACGCGCAGAGAGGATAGTAAAACAGTGATCAAATGTCTGGTGAATTATTATGTCCCCTGGCATGGATTCCCAGAGAAGGTAAGATCAGATAATGGCACTCACTTTAAAAATCGAGATCTCGCTGAGGTGGAATGTATGTTGAGGTTGCAACATAGATATGGTACAGTTTACCATCCACAATCTCAGGGAAAAGTGGAGAGAATGAACCAAAATCTTAAAAACAAATTGGCAAAAATCTGTGCACAGACAAATATGAATTGGGTTGATGCTCTTCCCATAGCCCTAATGAGTGTAAGGTGCGCCGTTAATCAGCGCACTGGGTTCACTCCATATGAGCTGCTGACAGGAAGATAATTTCCAGGCCCTGCAGCAGGTGTCAAAGAATTGAGAGAGGAGGTAAACGTGTCTGAACATGTGAAACAGTTTAAAGCACTAAAAGCTCTTGTCTCTAGCTTCACTACGCAGGTGGGAGATCCAACCGGAAAGGAGGTGACCACGCCAGAGGCGAAGTGGGTGTGGCTGAAGGTGTATAAGCGGAAGTGGGACGAGCCCAGGTGGACGGGACCTTTCGAGGTGACCACTCGAACCTCTCACGTGGTCCAGCTGAGGGGCAAAGGCGACACTTGGTACCACTGGAGCCAGTGTGCGGCGGCAGAGGAGCCTAGGCGGTCGGAGAGGCTCTTGGCGAAAAAGGGGGAGACAGCTGTGACCCCAAAAAACACAGATCTTAGTATAGAAGGGGCAGAATAATCCCCTGATCTGTGCAACGACCAAAGGGTAGTCCATCCCGGAGGTTGAAGAAAGAAGTCGAGAATCACCCGACGAAAAGATATTGTTAGCTGCAGTAAAATTAAAGTTAAAAGTGCCTTAGGCCTAAGCTCTAGTCTAGAAGCTATTAGCGAGCATTGAAATGGGGGAGGGAAAGTCTAATGCAAAAATAAAGTTTCTGGAGAATTGGAAACTGATGGGAGTGTTAGCCATGATCACTATTGGTGTGCTAACTACTGTTTTTCTGTTGTGTGAGTTGCCCAGTTACAGAACTCATCCACCTCCTCTTCCTCTCGCGGACCCTGAGGCGACCAGATCTGAGCGCAATGTAGGTGAGAAACCAGATCCTTGTTTGGAGTATTATGGAGGCATAGAGGTGGATTACATTAGAGGATCCACCACAGCCTTCACTTTTGATCTGTGTTCCGTGATAAAGTGTGGGGAGGATCAGACTAGTTGGCGCAGGTACGAAGTGTGGACATGTCATGACATAAGATTCACGAATGCTTGTCTTATAGGTAAACCCACCGCCATGGGGTACACCCCGTGTGAGGAGTGGGAAATGGTGACCGGTTACACCCTCCCAGGATGGGATACACGGGGCCGATGGGAAGGGTTTGCGATTCAGCGTGATTTCAGTAACACTCGAAATCCACTTACAATGTCTATTGGTGGGTGGCAGGTTACACCGCAGCGGTACAGGAAAGAAGATAAAGTGTTTTATTTAGTGTTAGGAGTAGATGTATTTGGGAAAGACCCGAGGGGCGTGATAAAGATAAACTTTATAGACCCTCCCTGTAATTTACCCAGCAGCGACATCGCATCAAGCTGTAATTTATCCAGCAGCAACATCGCATCGAGCAAAGCCCCCCCTTCCGTGTCTAAGGTAACGAAAATGGACTATACAAAGTGGAAACCCCGACAGCTGATGTCTCGTGCCACAGGGTATGTGGACAGCAACCTGTGGTTGGACTGGCTGATTGAAAATGCAAAAGAGCAAAAGGTGTCTGATTGTGTGGCATGCGCTACAGCACGCCCACGTTTATTTACTGAACCGGCACCTCTGCATCCAGAGGACCCATGGGGTTTTGATTGCATGCTCCGACTTACTCGGAGAGCAGTATCTTCAGGAAAATGTGCGCCATTGTCTGCTTTATTTCCCCCAATAGATAATAACACCATTCCCGGACCGTTCACACCTAGGAAAGCTAATTACACTTGTTTTAATTTTACTGCAGATGATCCCGGAGCGCAGGAGTATTATGCTGGAGAGATCCCGGCTGATTGGTGTGAGGTCACATTTCCAGGAAGAGGGGAGGCAGCGCGTGCGGGCGCCACGGTCGTGGGGACTTGGGCTCGAGCCGGTTTGTACTATTATTGCGGAGGTGGGAGTCTGCATGTGCGGATACCAAATGAAGCGGTTGGTGTTTGTGCCATGGTCAGACTAGGAGCGTCTCTGCTGATAATAGGGGGTAAGGGTAAATCCAAGGGGGTAGAGGGGAATGCGCAACGACCACCTAGGCGCAGACGTCAGGGGTGGCCTAAAGGATCTTCTTGGTCGTTTGATTTAACTGTTAATTCACCCACATATATAGATTCTATCGGTGTTCCGCGTGGCGTCCCAAATGAGTTTAAATTAGTAGATCAGATAGCAGCCGGTTTTGAAAACATCCCAGTACTTTCTGCCTTGTTTCCCGTCACCCCCAACAAAAACGTCGATAGAATTAACTATGTGTATTATAACGTTCTCCGACTGTCAAATTTGACCCGTGATGCGATTCAGGGGTTAGCGGAACAAGTAGGTCCAACCTCTCTGATGGCAGTGCAGAACCGGATGGCGCTGGATATGGTTCTTGCTGAAAAAGGAGGGGTTTGTGAAATGTTTGGACAAATGTGTTGTACTTTTATTCCCAACAATACTGCTCCGGATGGCTCTGTAACTCGAGCACTGGAGGGGCTACGAACTCTGGCCCATAATATGCATGAACATTCAGGTATTGAAAATCCGCTGGAGGAATGGATGACTTCTGTTTTTGGGCAATGGAAAGGTTTTGTTATGTCAATCATGGTCTCACTGTCTGTTTTCGATGCAATCTTAACCACATGTGGTTGTTGTTTGGTCCCTTGCCTCAGAGCACTAGTAGTTCGTCTTATTGACAGGGCCGGAGCCTCAGGGCCGGAGGGCCGGGGGGTCATGATGCCTCTGTTAAAGGATGAGCCTGAGGAGTGGAGAGACGTGGACCTTGTGACCCTGGAATGCGTGTTGTAAGTGATCTCTTTGGAGAAAAGAGATCAAAGGGGGATTGTTGAGACTAGTAGTTAAACATATGCCATTTTATGACCAGTAGTCAATGTAGTAAATTAGGTTAACAGATGTAGGCCATATATTATCCTTTAGTTCTGATGGTGTGCTATGTATGTAGTTTAGTCTTTATTATACTCTTGAATAAAAGAAACATAATCATTTTGTAGTTCATTAGATAAAGTGTGCATTACTCTGTATCCTTGATCAGCTGTGAATGTCTTACACTGTTTTCTTGAAATGTTTTATTGCTGAATCATGTGAAGAAGGCTGTAAGAAGGTTACTAGGTGTCTGGGCAGGAGAGATAAAACCACATTCCTTACCCCCCTTCCTACTTCACACAGAAAGACAGGGAGGCAAGGTCAGGAGCCAGGCTCGCTAAGAATTAGAAAAACATGTGAAGATGCAGCTTTTATGACAAGGAGGGGGGCTGTTACTAGCTATAAAAGTCTGTGAAAGTTGCTACCATTTTGAGACATGCTGTTGACCCTCTGCAAGCATCTCTCCCGTCCGGACGCTGTAATGCTCTGATTGTTGAATTGTATGGAAATAAATGATTGTTGATTGAGCATTTATACACCGAGTATTGTCCTTCCTTCAGCCCAAAGATTAAAAGAATTGGGAGATTTCAACAGTAGTAACGAGTTACATTTACTCCGTTACATTTACACGAGTACGTTTTTGAAAAAAATGTACTTTTAAAGTACCTTTTTTCCACGATACTTTTTACTTTTACTTGAGTACATTTGTGAAGAAGAAACGGTACTTTTACTCCGCTACATTTGCAAAATTCGACTCGTTACTTTTAAAAAAGATAATTAGTTTAACACATTAGATAACATGCCGCCAGTGGAGTTTCCGGTAACTTTTTTACCAATGAGATGTGGCCATGCAGTCACATGACCAGTTTGAAACTGTGGCGGGCAGAGCGGCCCAAGAGTTTCAAAGTAGCGGACACACGGCGGAAGCGGAAAGAAGAAACATGAAAACATGGCAGAGTCTATGCTAATGCTGAAGAGGATGAACAGCATTTTCCTCACATACAAAGAATGTTTCGCTTAAAAGCAGTACAAAAGAACAGCTATGTCTTCAGTGTCGGTGTCTTCAGTGAGAGCCAAAACAAACCAACTTTTCAGCGTGAAACAACTCAACTCGTGTAACCTGAGGAAACGGTAAGTTTTCTCTAAATATCTTTTTAGCTGTGGTTAGCTGGATGCTTATGTTACAGCAGCTGTGTCGAGCTCGAGCTGCGAGTCATATTTTCGGCGCTACGTTGTAGTGAGATAAGTTTGTGGGTGTTTTGTGCAGCTTCAGCTGTCTTTTTAACTGCTCGCTGGTTGCTAGCGTGAGCTATAAGCTAACAGCTAGCCTGGTTAAGCAAGCTAGAGTTCAACGCACATGCAAACAGTTCGTCTCTACTGCTTTAACTGTTGAAACAGAAAGCAATACTGCGGGTGACAGGGTTTAATATGTGAAAAAGCAGCTTGTTTAGTTTAAACAGTCTGCATTAAGCTGGGCAAACACTGTGGTTCTGGTGGGGAAGAAGGATGGCAGCCCGAGGTTCTGCATGGACTTTCACCGTCTCAATGCAGTCACCAAGAAGGACTTGTACCCGCTGCTGCGGATCGATGAGGCCCTAGATTACGTTACCGGCTCCAGTTGGTTCAGCTCCCTCGACCTACGCAGCAGTTACTGACAGGTGGAGCGAGCCCCACACGCAAGGCCTAAGACTGCATTCACCATTGGACAGGGGCTGTGGCAGTTCAGAGTCATGCCATTTGGGCTCTGCAATGCACCAGCGACGTTTGAGAGACTGATGGAGAGGGTGCTCGTGGATATCCCTTGTAGCCGCTGCGTTGTGTACCTGGATGACCTGTTGGTGCACGGTGGCGACTTCGACAGTGCACTGTCTCACCTGAGCGAGGTCTTGAGTGCCATCCGACGAGCTGGGCTGCGGCTCAACCCCGCAAAATGCCGGCTGTTGGTGAGAGAGACCACGTTCTTGGGCCATGTCAGGGCTCTAGAGTGCGACCAATTTGGTCGCAAATGCGACCAAATTTTTCAGTGGTGCGACTAAAAGATAATATTTGGTTGCACCTGTGCGACCAAATGTTTGGGTAGCAAAAAAAAAAATCGGCAACCTTCCCTGTGGTCAACAACAGACACACATTTTGCCCCTATTGTGGAATAAACCAATCAGAGATAGTCAGGGGCGGGACCTCTCTGATTGGCCGTGGTCCAGTTGAAAGTGCAGGTGGAAGTGGGAGGTGAGTAGCTTGAATAAAGCGATATCAATTAATTACAGTGGGGCAAAAAAGTATTTAGTCAGCCACCGATTGTGCAAGTTCCCCCACCTAAAATGATGACAGAGGTCAGTAATTTGCACCAGAGGTACACTTCAACTGTGAGAGACAGAATGTGAAAAAAAAATCCATGAATTCACATGGTAGGATTTGTAAAGAATTTATTCGTAAATTAGGGTGGAAAATAAGTATTTGGTCACCTCAAACAAGGAAAATCTCTGGCTCTCACAGACCTGTAACGTCTTCTGTAAGACGCTTTTCTGTCCCCCACTCGTTACCTGTATGAATGGCACCTGTTTGAACTCATCATCTGTATAAAAGACACCTGTCCACAGCCTCAAACAGTCAGACTCCAAACTCCGCCATGGCCAAGACCAAAGAGCTTTCGAAGGACACCAGGAAAAGTATTGTAGACCTGCACCAGACTGGGAAGAGTGAATCTACAATAGGCAAGCAGCTTGGTGTGAAAAAATCAACTGTGGGAGCGATCATCAGAAAATGGAAGACATACAAGACCACTGATAATCTCCCTCGATCTGGGGCTCCACGCAAGATCTCATCCCGTGGGGTCAAAATGATCATGAGAACGGTGAGCAAAGATCCCAGAACCACACGGGGGGACCTGGTGAATGACCTGCAGAGAGCTGGGACCAAAGTAACAAAGGTCACCATCAGTAACACACTACAACGGCAGGGAATCAAATCCCGCAGTGCCAGACGTGTTCCGCTGCTGAAGCCAGTGCATGTCCAGGCCCGTCTGAAGTTTGCCAGAGAGCACATGGATGATACAGCAGAGGATTGGGAGAATGTCATGTGGTCAGATGAAACCAAAGTAGAACTTTTTGGTATAAACTCAACTCGTCGTGTTTGGAGGAAGAAGAATACTGAGTTGCATCCCAAGAACACCATACCTACTGTGAAGCATGGGGGTGGAAACATCATGCTATGGGGCTGTTTTTCTGCCAAGGGGACAGGACGACTGATCCGTGTTAAGGACAGAATGAATGGGGCCATGTATCGTGAGATTTTGAGCCGAAACCTCCTTCCATCAGTGAGAACTTTGAAGATGAAACGAGGCTGGGTCTTCCAACATGACAATGATCCAAAACACACCACCCGGGCAACAAAGGAGTGGCTCCGTAAGAAGCATTTGAAAGTCCTGGAGTGGCCTAGCCAGTCTCCAGACCTCAACCCCATAGAAAATCTGTGGCGGGAGTTGAAAGTCCGTGTTGCTCGGCGACAGCCCCAAAACATCACTGCTCTCGAGAAGATCTGCATGGAGGAATGGGCCAAAATACCAGCTACTGTGTGTGCAAACCTGGTAAAGACCTATAGTAAACGTTTGACCTCTGTTATTGCCAACAAAGGTTATGTTACAAAGTATTGAGTTGTATTTTTGTTATTGACCAAATACTTATTTTCCACCCTGATTTACGAATAAATTCTTTACAAATCCTACCATGTGGATTCATGGATTTTTTTTTCACATTCTGTCTCTCACAGTTGAAGTCTACCTCTGGTGCAAATTACTGACCTCTGTCATCATTTTAGGTGGGGGAACTTGCACAATCGGTGGCTGACTAAATACTTTTTTGCCCCACTGTAAATCCTGAATCGACTTTCAAATATAACTGTGTTTTGCCAGAAACGCCAGATTCTCAGATTAAAGCTCACAAAACCATTTCAACAACAATCAAACAGCAAATGAGAGCAGGTAGACGGATTCCACACAAAGACGTAAACACAGAACGGACCCGACGCATCAGATTCAACTTTGTCTTTCTCAGCTTTCTCACCCGACGGTCCGTAGAGCGATTCTGATGCATCCGGTACGCGCTGTGATTACGTCTTTTTGCGCTGATTCTGAGCTGCAGGTTTTGTCTCTCTCCAACCAAAATTCACCAAGCCAGCAGCAAAAGAAGCAGCAAACTGCGCTTCACATTTGATCAATATCGTGATGAATTTTGCTGTTTTGCTTCCACGACTATTAAAATCACACTCCATGCACAGCTAGCTCTCTCTCTCTATCTCTCTCTGTATTTCAAGAACAGTTTCCCGTCTCCAATCTCTGTTTTCTGTATTATTCATTCGCTTATTACCTACCAGTCTACCATTGTTTACAGCGCTGTCGGCTGCTGTCTTTTTCTTTTCTTTTTTTCACTTAAATGACCTCGGACAAGAAAGCCTATTTTTTCTGTTGTTCAATACTGAAGAAATTTAAACTTTATATGCAGAACATTGTAGAATATTTTTAGGGTTATCTGCTATAAAAAGCCAGACCAGGAAAATCTCCTTCATGTTTTTCTGTTTTATTCTCAGTTACTTTCACACAAAGGCATCTGCTGTGATGTTCACAATTCTGATGAAGTCAGTACTGATAAGTGATCAGAATTATAATATTTCTGACTGTCTGAGGCCAAGTTTGTCATGGTCTCCGTGCCTGCCCGGTCGGCCCCACAAGGCTACATTTGCTGTTTCTGTTCTCTCCCTCTCTGCCTGGGCGGAGCTCACTGTGGGCTCCCGCCCTTGGCCCACACACACACCTGACAACAATCACCTGTCATCACCGGGAGCACTATTTAATAATAATAATAATAATAATAATAATACATTTTATTTATGAGCGCCTTTCAAGTCACCCAAGGACACTTTACAATAGAATAAAACACTTAGTAAAACAATGGGAGAATAAGAACAATAAAATACAAGCACAAGATAAAATGAACAAACAGTGGATTCACAGTGAATATGCAGATTTGAACAGATGAGTTTTGAGTTGGGATTTAAACTGGGGGAGAGAATCAATATTTCTTATTTCAGGGGGCAGAGAGTTCCACAGCCTGGGAGCAGAGCAGCTGAAAGCTCTGCTTCCCATGGTGGTGAGGCGGAAGGAAGGTACAGTAAGCTGGATAGAAGAAGAAGAACGGAGTGAACGGGCAGAACAAGTGGTGGTTAACAGGTCAGAAAGGTAAGAAGGAGCGAGGTTATAAATGGCCTTGAAGGTGAGCAGAAGAAGTTTGAAAATTATCCGGAATTTCACAGGGAGCCAGTGAAGTTCCTGAAGAACAGGGGTGATGTGCTGGTAGGAGGGGGTTCTGGTGATAATGCGAGCAGCAGAGTTCTGAACCAGTTGAAGCTTATGGAGGGATTTTTGGGGGAGACCATGCAGAAGAGAACTGCAGTAGTCAATACGGGAGGTAACAAGACTATGTACAAGAATGGACGTAGACTGGGTGGAAAGAGAAGGAAGCAATCTGTTAATGTTACGTAGATGGAAGTAGGCAGAACGGGTGAGATTATTGATGTGAGATTTATAGGAAAGTGAACTGTCTAGGATGACACCAAGGCTCTTAACCTGAGGAGAAGGGAAAACTGTGGAGTTATCGATGGTGAGTGAGAAATGGTTTGCCTTCAAAAGGTTGGATTTGGTGCCAATAAGGAGGATCTCAGTTTTATCCTCATTGAGCTTTAGAAAATTAGAGGTAAACCAGGATTTTAACTCGGATAGACATTCTGTAAGGGAAGAAGGTGGGAGGGAGGAATCAGGTTTGCAAGAGAGATATAACTGGGTGTCATCAGCAAAACAGTGAAACTGAAATTCAAATTTGCGGAAGATGGTACCTAGAGGGAGGATGTATATTATAAAGAGAAGAGGGCCTAAAACTGAGCCTTGGGGTACACCAGAGGTGACGGGGAATAGACGAGAGCGGAATGATCTTAGTTGAATAAACTGGGAGCGGTCGAGGAGATATGATTGAAACCAGACGAGGGGTGTGTCAGAGATGCCGAGAGAGGAAAGTCTGCTTAGAAGGACAGAGTGAGAAATGGTGTCAAAGGCTGAGCTCAGATCTAAAAGGATGAGAATGGTGAGAAGACCAGAGTCAGCTCCGATTAGAAGATCGTTAGTGACTTTAAGTAGAGCAGTTTCGGTACTGTGACATGAGCGAAAACAGGATTGAAATCTCTCGTAGATGTTATTATTAACCAGGTGTAAATGAAGTTGAGCTGCAACCACTTTTTCGAGTATCTTAGAAATGAAGGGTAGATTGGAAATCGGACGAAGGTTGTTAAAGTTGTTAGGATCTAAGGAAGGTTTTTTCAGTATAGGAGTGACTAGAGCAGTCTTCAATAAGGAGGGAACGATACCGGTGGTGAGAGAAGAGTGAATGATAGCAGAAATGAGTGGGAGTAAAGAAGAGAGGCAGGATTTCACAAGCCCCGTGGGCATGGGGTCAAGATGACATGTGGCAGGCTTTGATTTACATATTAACTCGGAAATATCAGATAAATCAGGAAGATGAAAAGTGGAAAACGGCTCAAAAAGGAGAAGAGGTTCTGGAGAGGGCGTAGACACAACATTTGATCTGAGTTGCTGGTGGATGTTATTGATTTTCGTAGTCCAGAACAGCATCAAGGAGTTGCATGTTTCAGAGGAATAGAAGTGCGGTGGTAAAGCATTGGGGGGTTGAATTAGCTTGTTGAAAACTGAAAACAGAGTCCTTGCATTACCCTCATAAGAACTGATAATACCAGAGTAGAAGCTTTGTTTGGCCTTGCTAATGGAGTCTTTATACTGAAGTACGTGGTATTTATAGATTTCTGAATCAACAGTTAAACCAGATTTCTTATATTTACGCTCTAGCTGCCGAGCTTTGGCCTTCAGAGCTCGGAGGTCAGAGGTAAACCAGGGAGCAGAGCGAGCGAAGGAAACAGAGTGGGTTTTTACAGGAGCCAGTGAATCAAGGACAGTGCGTAGACAATTATTATAATATAACAACAAATCATCAGGAGTAGAATAGAAGTCCGGAATCTGAACATTGTCCAAACTGGTAGTGAGAATGTCCATATCAATGTTCTTGATGTTGCGGAACGAGATGAGACGGGTTGGCTTGGTAGAAGAGCAGCAGAGAGTGAGGTTAAATGAAAGGAGGAAGTGGTCAGTTATGGGGATTTCAGTAGCAGAAAGATTCGAGGGAGTAAGACCAGAACAGCAGACCAAGTCCAGGGTGTGTCCTTTAGAGTGAGTGGGAAAGTCGATAAATTGTTTAAATTCAGAGCCTTCGAGACAGGAGGAAAAGTCTCTGGTGAGCAGAAGGTCATTATTGTCCAAGTGAATGTTGAAATCTCCCACCAAGATCACATTTGGGGAGAGAGATGAAAGATGGGTTAGTAGATTAGCAAAGTCACTGAGGAAGACAGGGTTAGGTTTGGGGGGGCAGTATACAGTAGCTATGATAGTGGGAATGGGTCCAGTCAGCTCACATGCAAGGACCTCTAGAGAACTAAAGGTATCAACGTTAACTGGCAGGACTTTCAAGTGCTGGCGAAAAAGGATTGCGAGACCACCCCCACGACCTGAGCAGCGGGGTTTAGAAAAGTAAACAAAGCCCAGAGGAGCAGATTCGTTTAGCTGAGAAAAGTCATCAGGTTGTTGCCAGGTTTCAGTTAAGCAGAAAAAGTCAAACTTACGGTCAGATAGGAGGTCTTGGATGAGAGGTCCCTTACTTGTCAATGAACGAATGTTTAGAAGACCGAAGTTGAGTGGAGTATCTTCTCTTTTGCTAATCGCGGTGGGCGCCCTAGGCAGGTGGGCTGGATGTATCTCCGGCGAGGCTGGAAAGTGATGCCCAGGTGGTAGTGGAGCTCCGCCGGCGACGGGAGCGATAGCTGCCCGCGAAGGCGCAGGAGCTCAGCGGCTGTATAGCGGAGCAGTCCAGCCGTAGGATGGTAGACGAGCGTCAGGAGAATTCAAAATAGTGCCGACCAGCTCAGGAACATCTTGGTCCGCATCTTCGATTGTGTGGAGGAAAAGGAGCCGAGCCGGCCGGAGCAACGAACAGGTAGGCTAAAATAGCTCAAACAGTTAAGCTAGTGCCGCTCACTGAGAAGAAGACGTGAGAACACATTCAGCTGAAATAACAGAAGTTGAGGACAAGCGTTGCAATTCAATCCCTGGCAGAGATCGATCTGGTCCTGAGTGTGAATGTCCCTGTTCATTCAAATCTGAATCCAAATAATCCAATTAATCCAAATAAATCCAATTAATCCAAATAATCCAATTAATCCAAATAAATCCAAATAATCAAAAAATGAACCGGTGAGTAGCGGCAGCCAGACGCGCCAGCGTTCACTCAAGCCGGAAGTTGAGGCTGGAACACAGATCCTCTCGTCGCTGGATGATTGTATTACTGACGTTAGTGTTCTCACAGCTCCTGTGGACTTGTGCTTCATAATTCGTGATTCGTGATTTGTGATTGGTTGGTGACTTTCCTTCTCTTCTGCCTCAGATCTCCCCCCCCCCCCTGCGACCTCCCTGCCGTGTGAATGTGTGTGAGTGTGAGCAAAGAAGACGTGAGCGAGTGTGAGAGAGCTACCCTGTGATTCCCCGGAGTTTTGGATCCCTTCACCGTACATATATTGCACTGGCACTGTAAATAAACTACACCTTGGAGACACCTAACCGCTCTGCGTTTGAGTCCCTGTAACCAGATCGTGACAAAGTTGAATCGAATCGGGACTTTGAAAACCGGAATCGAATGGATTATAGAAATCAGTGATGATACCCAGCCTAGTGAGCAGCCTAGACACAACAGAAGTGGTTGTAGCTGTAATAGGAAAAGAACTATTGCTAACTTTTCTGTTAAGTTAAGGCCTGATCCTTCTGAAATTCATAGCCAGTGCTCTGACACGGTGTCATCAATCTTTGAATGCTGAAAAAGCACAGTGTATCCAGAAAAACACATTATATTATATAAATTATTATAAAATTTGTGTGCGCCTAACTTTTGTGCCAGTACGCCTAACTTTTAAAGTTGGTCATGCCAATGTTAGTTCCAGAGAAGGTCCCAGAGAAGGTTTGGAGCTTTGCAGTTACTGTTGATGTTGGTAAATTTGCTGTGGTTACTAAAAAGGTTTCATTTTGCAAGAACAAAATTTATAGTTGATTGTTTTTTCACAAACTGAGTTGTTACAGCGGTGGCCTTCTACTACAGTAAAACCCGCAAATATATTGAGCTAGCTAGGGTGACCCATTCTTTCAGATTGCAAAGATTTACTACACTGCTTGGGGCTTGATTTTCATATGCCTGTGGCAAATGGACTGAAAACGCTAAAATTTCAAGATTAAGAAGTGTGGCCCAACACTTTTGTCCATAAAGTGTATTCTAGACATTTGGTGGTAGACGTTTGAGCTATACTAGTCCTATATATAAAGTGACATTCAAATTCACAAACTCTGTGGTCATCACAACATACATACATACTTTTCTTTGTGATATATGTGTAATGTGAGACAGATATTAACTTGAGATATGTATTGGAATTAAAGTCAATTACAGGTTTAAACAAAAAAAAAGTTTTGCTAAGGCTATGGTTATCAATCAATGAAGACTAAAAATAATGGTGGGTAAACATGCCTACTTTGTTTTGTACTTTGTCACAAACAGAGGATCTGTGTAGTCAAACTAGAACAAGAAAATGATAAAGTCCAGCTCTTATGCTCAGTAAATTTTGGTGATCGTACACAAAACGACATGACATGTAGTAAAAGTAGAATTAAACACAAACAACTGTTGTTTGAGGGAGCTTGCGATGAGGCTGCCATACTCTGCACAATCTACATGATTCTACATGATGTTGCCATCTCGGGATGTTTTTGCTGTCTCCACAGCATTCTAGCTTCATTTGTTAGTGAGCTATTTTTAGAAGATGGAGTTCATGTGCAACCCATAGTTACTTGTATGCGTCTCATTACCTGTCTACTATTACTCCTGGTAATTTGCTCATGTACTCTTCCATTCATTACCTGTGCATAGGTGGCTTTTTTTTTTACTCACATCAGTTACCTGACACACCTGTTTTTATCTGCTTTCTTTATTGAAACCTCACAGTCATCACAAAGTGACCATTTAAAGGTGCCACTCCCTCATTCATTCTCACCTCTACCTCTTACAGCCACACCCTGCTTAGGTTACACCCAGGTTACACACATGCTTGTATTTTCAGTTCCCAAGTCACCCCATGAGCAAAACATGTAGTTCAACATCAGTTTGTAAATCCACCTGTGCCAGCAGGCTGTGGTTTGTGGCTTGGCTTTCAAGGAAGAGGTGAGGCAGTTTGGTTTTGGTTTTACTGGCACATGATCAGAATGCTTTTGAATGCAGCAAGTTCACATAAGCAAAATGCAAAAGCAGAAAAGAAAGAAAATAATCAAACATGCATCTTTGTCTTTATGACAGGAACAGTTTTCGTCCTCTTCCCATAATGGCACTATGACATTTTAAGAAGTCAGGTGGATCAACACTAACTAAATCAACAATGGAAAAACTATCCTGAACACACAAACTCAATACATGAAGTGGCTTCAGATCTGACAGCTTTCAAGTTCAGTGCAGGGTAGCGGAGGAGGAGGGTTGGGCGTGGGGCTAACAACCCCACCCTGTAAAAACTCCAACTGCTACGGAAACAGCAAGTGAATCTCATTATCGACTGATTTCATTGACTTCGAGAAGGCTTTTAACAGCGTCCACCGGCCGACTCTATGGGCTATCCTACGCCACAAAAGGAAGAAACATGTATCTTTAATTTTATGATAAATTCATTTTTAATTTCGGGTGATAAATCAAAGAAATATGGCACTAGAATATGGAAAAAACATAGTAAATCCCCTGAATGTATTATCAAATGAGCTGAAGTGAATTACAGAATTTAGTGGAAGTGTTCTCAGTTAAATGGTACAATCGTGGGTGTGTGCACCCCAAACTCCAGTTTTCAGCAATGGTGGCAGTTACGGAGACGGTAGAAATGGCGGTCGAGGACAACTACATTTTTAAATGTAAGTTGTATTTGAAGTAGCAATACAAATGTTAAGATGTTTCTTAAAGTAGTTAACAAGGCAGTTCAATGGAAGTAATTTTTTACAGTCGTTAAACTTACGATTGTACAGTTGTAAGTTTTCCGACCCTGCGCTATCTTTCACTACTCGGGTTAAGCATGATATATATAAGTCACTTAGATAACTTATAAATCTTAATGTTTGTTTGTTTTTTTAACAATTTTATTTGTTCCTCTGTAAATCAGTTTGGCTGAGATTAAAGTTATAGTAGTTTTCACATTGCTGAATAAACTTCAAACAGAAAACCCATTAAACAGAAGTGTGAGATGGTGATTATACTCCAATGTCCTGTCATGTTTTAGGGAGCAAAGAGCAGACGACCAATTTCATTAAACTCCGGAGCGACAATGAGCAACTGTTTACCGGTGCCAAAAATCTTAAATATGATCAACCTATCTCTAATAATCGGCTATGTACCACAGGCCTTCAAGCTAGCTGTAGTTAAACCTTTACTCAAAAAGCCATCTCTAGACCCAGCAGTCTTAGCTAATTATAGGCCAATCTCCAACCTTCCTTTCATTTCAAAAATCCTTGAAAGAGTAGTTGTCAAACAGCTAACAGATCATCTGCAGAGGAATGGTTTATTTGAAGAGTTTCAGTCAGGTTTCAGAGTTCATCACAGCACAGAAACAGCTTTAGTGAAGGTTACAAATGACCTTCTTATGGCCTCTGACAGTGGACTCATCTCTGTCCTCGTCCTGCTAGACCTCAGTGCAGCATTCGATACTGTTGACCATAATATTCTATTAGAGCGATTAGAACATGCTGTAGGTATTACAGGTACTGCACTGCAGTGGTTTGTATCATATCTATCTAATAGACTCCAATTTGTGCATGTAAATGGAGAGTCCTCTTCACACACTGAGGTTAATTATGGTGTTCCACAGGGTTCAGTGCTAGGACCAATTCTGTTTACATTATACATGCGTCCCTTAGGCAGCATCATTAGAAGACATAGCATACATTTTCACTGCTATGCAGATGACACCCAGCTCTATCTGTCCATGAAGCCAGATAACACACACCAATTAGTTAAACTGCAGGAATGTCTTAAAGACATAAAGACCTGGATGGCCGCTAACTTTCTGCTTCTTAATTCAGATAAAACTGAGGTTATTGTACTCGGCCCTGAAAAGCCTAGAAATATGGTATCTAACCAGATTCTTACTCTGGATGGCATTACCTTGGCCTCCAGTAACGCTGTGAGGAACCTTGGAGTCATTTTTGACCAGGACATGTCCTTCAACGCACATATTAAACAAATATGTAAGACTGCGTTCTTCCATTTGCGCAACATCTCTAAAATTAGAAATATCCTGTCTCAGAGTGATGCTGAAAAACTAGTTCATGCTTTTATTACTTCCAGGCTGGACTACTGTAATTCATTATTATCAGGATGTCCAAAAAGCTCACTGAAAAGCCTTAAGCTAATCCAAAATGCTGCAGCAAGAGTACTGACAGGGACTAGAAAGAGAGAGCATATTTCTCCTGTTTTGGCTTCCCTTCATTGGCTTCCTGTTAAATCCAGAATTGAATTCAAAATCCTGCTCCTCACATACAAGGTCTTAAATAATCAGGCCCCATCTTATATTAATGACCTTGTAGTACCATATCACCCTATTCGACCACTTCACTCTTGCACTGCAGGCCTACTTGTTGTTCCTAGAGTATTTAAAAGTAGAATGGGAGGGAGAGCCTTCAGTTTTCAGGCCCCTCTTCTGTGGAACCAGCTTCCAGTTTGGATTCGGGAGACAGACACTATCTCTACTTTTAAAATTAGGCTTCAAACTTTCCTTTTTGCTAAAGCATATAGTTAGGGCTGGGCTAGGTGACCCTGAATCCTCCCTTTGTTATGCTGCAATAGACGTAGGCTGCCGGGGGATTCCCATGATGCATTTAGTTTTTCCTTTCCAGTCACCTTTCTCACTCACTATGTATTAATAGACCTCTCTGCATTGAATCATATCTGTTATTAACCTCTTTCCCTCTTCCACAGCATGTCTTTTATCCTGTCTTCCTTCTCTCACCCCAACTGGTCGCAGCAGATGGCCGCCCCTCCCTGAGCCTGGTTCTGCCGGAGGTTTCTTCCTGTTAAACGAGAGTTTTTCCGCCAAAGTGCTTGCTCATAGGGGGTCATATGATTGTTGGGTTTTTCTCTGTATCTATGAAGCGCCTTGAGGCGACTTTTGTTGTGATTTGGCGCTATATAAATAAAATTGAATTGAATTGAATTGAAAAACCACTGTGGGTTGGAGGTACCGCAACAATATGCCGCTTTTAATCTGTTAGGCATAAGGGAGAGAGCTTAATCTGTCTTTTAGTCCGAAGTGTGTACATTTTGCTATGGATGCTGTTCAGGAATTAAGAAGATTGATACGCTCTATTATTTTCTGTCTGTTAGGGCCATTCTTGAGAAGATGGAGCTGCAGGGTAAAGTCACCCCTTTGCAGGCGAAAAAAAATGGGACAATCTAAAAAAGAAATACAAAGTAAGTACAGCTGTATTCAATTTATTTATTTATTTTTCTCGGGCAGTGCTGTTGAATGTGCTGGACCAGGACCAGAGAGATGGAGGAGGTGCCACAAGCAAGTTGGTTTGTATTTCCAGCTAACAAGTGGAGCATCATACAGGGTAATCTCCATAAGGTCTAGGGATGCTCGTTTTCACTGTCCACCGCATCATCTGTCACTTGGGTTTGCAGGGCTGATGTAACTGACGGCTGCCATGTCACTAAGATGTATTCATAAAGACGCAAACAATCCTGTTAATAAAGATCTAATATCTAAAAAATGCTCTACTAACAGAATACTTGCCTGTTTAAAAATATTCATGGTCTTGGAGTAGCTCCTCCAGGGCAGACACCTCAGCAGATAGCTGGTCCCGCCAGGGAGCACCACTGACTGCCTCCAAACCCATCTCCCCCTCATCTTGCACATCATCCTCAGGTGCATCCTCCGGGTCCATAGCGTCACCAACACCAAGGCAGATGTTGTGTGGGAGTGATGAGGGGAAGTGGATGCTGGAGACATGGGTACCCTCCATCTGCTAAGATGAAATGCCCTGGAGGAGGGTAAATGGCCTGCCGGTACAGTGGGCTGTTGGGTAGCACATGGAGTCATGCACTGACCCAGGCCAGCCCACATATGTATCGATGAAGCGGCCCTGATGGTCACAAACTGCCTGCAGGAGTATGGATGGGAACAATTTCCTGTTTCTGTAGCACTGACCATCAGGGCCGCTGGGAGGCTTGATGCGGATATGGCAGCCATCAATTGCACCAGCAGCCTTTAAAAAGGCTCTGTGTCTTGCCAGCCCTGCAAACCCATGAGACAGAATATCTAGGTCTTCAGGAGTCCAAGGGAGATGGATAACCTGATGGCGAATAGCCACCACCTCCTCTGTGACCCTGTGAACGATGCGGTGAACAGTGGAGCGAGGAATAGCAAACACTCTGGAAACAACTCTGTAGGATGCTCCACTTGCCAGCCAGAAAAGAAACACAAGGACCTCAATAGTGGCACCCCAACCATGTGGCCGATCCTGGTTAAGGAGGTTCAGCAGCACTTTCAGAGACTCCCTGCTCAGACGAAAATCAGGCCTAGTGTCTAGGCCTATTAAAAGACCTGTCCAGGACTGGGACACTCAGGTTAATCCTGCAGTACTGTGGTCTCGCCTGGTGAAGGAAAATAAGGAAAATGTTTTATTCTTGTCATTATTATGAATGTTGCTCTTGTTCTTTAAAAAAAAACGTATCAAAACTTTATTTTGATTATCATTCTTAACTAAAATTCACTGGTTAACTGATAAAAGATAAAAGAGCGAATAAAATCACTTCTACATCGGAGTTTTATTTAGCTAGTAAACAGATTTCAAATACACACATAAACAATGGGGAAAAAAACTGAAGACATGTATTTTCACTGTACCTGAACTCAGTTATCTCTTAGTCGGAGATAAATCAGTCGTCTGCGACAGCTGATTTGTTGTAACTCTTCGATTAACAAAAATAAGAGAGTTTCAATGATATCCATTATTTCACCGAGGGGGAGAAAGCAGTAAGGGCGGGAACAGCTGGTGACATTAATCTGAAGGCCAGACCGTCCCATTTCACAAGCCTCGCACTTCCGGCCTTCTCGGTCTTCGAAGGACCCAGCCCACGTAGACCGCGAAGGCCGGGTCCTCCGAAGGATGCAGCCGACGTTTTGGGACACAGCTAAGGACTTGCATTTGCATAACAAGACAGAATGACAGCACACACAGAGTTATCATTCTTCCAGCAGCACAGCAGAGGAGCCTAAGACACACACACCACAGGCTAGTATAGTTTAGGTTACCCTAAAATGGTATGATGAAATAATCACTTTTGTTGTAATAAACAGAGCTCATAGATGAAAAAGGCTGTATAAGTTTGTAGACCAAAGTAAATTATGTTGCATGAGAAAGTTTAATAGCTGAGATGTATTTTGTCAGAACTTGAATTTGTGTGAACGGAATATAATTGCTGGTCTATAAAAAGCTCAGAGGGATAATTTACAGGAACATTCTCACATGGTTTGTAGTGACGCAGTATGCATTGCTTTGAGTTCACTTGGTTTTATCTGTGAAGTTCACAAACACATCAGTGGACTGGAGTAACCAGAATAAAGAAATTATAGGTGTGACAACACCTTCGGGCTGTTTTCAGCAGTTATCCTCTCCAGTTCAGAGAAGATAATTTTGTGATGAATTCATGTAATGCAGGAATATTACATAGTGTAAATCACGTAAAGCAAACTGAGTAGATTCCAAGAATAAACCTTCTGAGGAAGGACAGGGGGGATCATAGTAAGTGCTCTTTGTCCTCTTATGCAAGTGAGCTCAATTAATTGAAATAATTTAGCGGTTGCTCATTTTTACTGCACAATCGTGGGTGTGTGCAGACTTGCCTGAAAAGGTTCCATGGTAGTGCCAAATACCAGAGTGACAGCATATAATTTCGTCTTTACAGCAGCACAGCAGAGGACTAAAACACATGCAGCAAAGGTGTCAGGGTCCTGGGTCTGAGCGACCCAGGGACCCTGAGCAGTCATGGACTAGTATTACAATGTCTGTATTTTGTATTGCTGTCCCTCGTTCTCCCTGCGTGTAGATATGTGTGTATGTAGGTGTGGGTGGGGGTGTGGCCCTGGCAGGTGATTGGCCACGCCTGAAGACCGTAACACACCTGCAGCTGATCAGGCCTCGTCGGAGGAGCTACTTGAGAGTGTGGTGGAACTCTCTCCGACGCTGGATCATTGTGTGGCTTCACGTTAGTCTCTTGACAAGTTTCTAGTTTGAGTCTGCTGCATTATTGTGTGTCTGACGGCTTCCTCTCTCTTATGTCCCCAGGAGTTACGGGGAGACGAGAGGACAGCGAGCACGGGGTGCTCATCACGGAGAAGCGGAGACAGGAGCACTAGCACTGGGAAGAGGACACGTCATGGGAGTCGGGAGAGCACGGGATTTATTGTCATGTCTGTCCATCACTGTAAATAAAGGCACTGCTTGTACATAGAGCACCGCGCCTGGGTCCTCCTTCCCTACACCTCCACGGTCTGCCAGCCAGACGGTGACAAAAGGTCAGTACAATTTCAGTTACCATAAGATAAAGGCAGATTGTAAGATGAAGTAATCACTGTTTGTAATGTGGCTGCTGGAAGCTGTGTAAGTTTCTACAGCAGAGAAGTACAATGTGTTCCGTGAGAAAGTTACGTTTACATGGTCACAATCCTTTTACGTTTTCTCTCTTTTGGCTGCAGATCATCAACATGACGGCTGCCAGCTATCTTCTGACTGAAGAGCAGCTTTTGTGCTGCATCTGTCTGGACGTGTTCAGGGATCCCGTCACACTCCCATGTGGACACAACTTCTGCAAAGACTGCATCACGGAACATTTAAATTTTAATTCCCAGCGCAAGTGTCCCATGTGCAAAGAGCAGGTGGATAGGAAATATAAGCTTGGTGTGAATACTTTCATATCTGAGATGGCTGTTCAGTTTAGAAAAACTGTTGGAAAGAAAGCTGATGATAGCTCAGAACAACACAATGCCATACAAGAGAAAGGTTCTTATGATGCTCCTGCTGCACCTAAACGGACATCGCTGAAGTCCTGCCTGTTCATAATTCTTAGCTTAACCTTTCTTACACTCTTCTTTGTAGCTAATCTACATTTTCATCAAACAGTGTCCATCTTAAAATCTCACAAGCTGTTTAATTCTGTGGAGAAAGAAGAAGACAGGATGTGTGCTGAGCATGGCAAACCTTTGGACTTCTATTGCAAGAATGAACAAATGATCATATGTCAGTCATGTGTGGACGCAGATCACAGATTTCACCGGGTAGTTCCCCTGAAAGAGGAATATGAAGCAAAAAAAACACAACTTGGGATAACAGAGGCTAAAATTCTCCACATGATCCAAGAGAGACAAAGAAAAGTCCACGAGCTCAAACAATCTTTAAAGCTCAGCACAGAAGCTGCAGACAGAGAGACAGCAAATGGTGTTCGGGTCTTCTCGGCTCTGATTAAGTCTCTGGAAAGAGCTCAGGCAGAGCTAATCGAGATGACTGAAGAGAACCAGAAAAGGACAGAGAAACAGACCAAAGTTTATATCACAGAGCTGGAGCAGGAGGCCTTTGAGCTGACAAGGAGATGTGATGAGATGGAGGAACTCTCACGCTCTAAAGACCGTCTTCGTTTCCTCCAGAGCTTCCCGTCCCTGAATGCTGCTCCACCCACCAAAGACTGGACAGATGTCAGCATCTGTCCAGCAATATACGAGGGAATCACAAGGACAGCTTTGGTGAAAGCTGTGGATGAGCTGACAGAGACCATCAAAAATGAGGTGAAAATGATACGGGACGCTCAGTTCAACAACATTCGGCAGAATGCGGTGGATGTTACTTTGGATCCCAATACGGCACATCCTGCTCTCATCCTGTCCAATGATGGGAAGCAAGTTCATTGTGATTATGAATGGAAGGAACTGCCAGACAGCTCAAAAAGATTTGAACCTGCAATTTCTGTTTTAGGGACACGAGGCTTCTCCTGTGGAAGACTTTACTATGACGTCCAGGTTAAAGGAAAGACTGGGTGGACGTTAGGAGTGGCCAAAGGGTCGGTCAATAGGAAGGGAGAAATTAAACTTAACCCAGAGAACGGCTACTGGGCTATATGTCTGAGGGACAGAAATGAGTACTTTGCACTTGCTGCCGATCCTGTCCCTCTCTCTGTGAATGATCACCCAGAGAAGGTGAGAGTTTTTGTGGATTATGAGGAGGGTTTGGTTTCCTTTTATGATGTAAATGCTGCAGTTCTTCTTCACTCATATACTGGCCAAACCTTCACAGAGAAACTTTATCCATTTTTCAGTCCTGGTAGTAGTGACAGTGGCACAAACACTGCCCCCCTAATCATCACTCCTGTCAAACAGCAAAGATCGGACTAATTTTTTTCTTTTTGTTGATGTTGTTTGTCAAGAGATGTATTCTAAAACACTTCTTCTGTCATGGTCGCTGTGTGGCAGGCAGGATGAGGACCCAAAATGCAAACTCACGGACTCAGGGGATAAACTCAAAATGCAGCTTTATTGCTGACAGGTGACAAACGAAAGCAGTGATACCAAAGCAATACAAAACTAAACTACACTGGGAAAAGCTAATTGTAACATATACCAGAAGACACGGGGAGAACCACACACAGCATGAGGGAGAACGCGACGCCGAACAGAGGGAGACGCAGACAGAAATACACAGAGGGTTAACGAGGAAAGTGGGAACACACGGGGAACACAGCTGACACAGATAACCATAACGAGACAGGGCGGGGTGAACATAACACTGACGGGAGACGGGCAGAGTCAAACAGGAAGTACAGAGGTTCAGACAGGAGGAGAGAGAGCGCGGGGAAAACACAGACATAACGGGCTGGGGAAAACATGGAATAAAACATAAGGAGAGACGAGGGCTCACAGATACACAGAGGGGCACACAGGGGGTAAAAGCCACGAAGGGAAAACACTTAGGGAACAACACAACAAAAAATACAAACATACAAGAAAACTAAGAATACTGGGCCAACATGGCCCAGGACCATGACATCTTCAGCAGAGAATCAGAGAGGAGAAACACACAGGTTTTCTTGCTAGCAAGGGAAGCCACATGAGAGTGAGGGCTCAGAGACTCGCAGCTCTGAGACTGCCCTGGCCTTTATTTTATACATCGGTGGGTGTTTGTTCCTTACATTGGAATGTGGATGTTTATATGTATGTGTGCGTTCAGATGCATCTATAGTGTGTGCTATAGTGTAAGCTGTTCTTCCATGCATGTATGTGTGTTAGTACGCTTGCATGCAGGGCCTGTCTCACCACAAAAGGGCATTTTCTTAACAGCTGCCTTTCTCTCACGTGTGTTAAGAAAGGCAAATGTGCTTGTAGCAGTTGTGAGATTATTATGCTGTTATATATTACATTATACCTGTAATCAAAATGAGTACTGATACTGCTGTAGGCCACATCAAACTTCTTATGTAATCAGTATGTAGTTTTAGTTTGCATCATACTTCTGAGTTAAAATAATGTGAGAATCATTAGATTCATTAGATAGGTTTGTATTATCCTATACTGCTGACTTACTGTGAGTGTGTTACACTGTTTTCTGATAGTAGAGACAACAGAACACATTCTTCACCTCTACCTTTGTTGGAAGTAGAAAAACAGGGAGAAAGGTCATAACTCAGGCTCACTGGGAGTTAGAAAGAATGTAAATGCTTAGTTTGTGGCTGTGGCGCATTTTGTATGGCTTCTTTTCTTTTGTTTAGTAGCTTTCTGCCTTCACCTGAGAGGATGTGCCCTGAGCATGTGACTTCAGGTCTCCATAATTAGAGTTTATTTAAAGATACCTTGTGGCCTTAACTCAGCCAAGTGACCCTTCCTCTGTGTGGCCAGTCACTAAAATGTCATCTACGTTAGAGTAGATGGTTTGATAAGTCTATCACTGAGAACCATTGTTCTTTTGGAGTGACTTGATTCAGTATAGTGTGGGGATTTGATACTACTGGTGGCATCATTTCAGTGATTTCATTTATTGCTCACAGATCATGCACTAGACGGTATTTTGCAGTATTAGCTTTCTTCACCACTTAAACAAAACATCACTCTTTGTTTGCTTTATTATTATTATTATTATTATTATTATTATTATTATTATTATTATTATTATTATTATTATTATTATTATTATTTTAAATTCTCCTTTCTCAAAAACAGAAAATGAAGTTGTAGTTGTTCTTTGCTGAGAAACACAAAAACCCCTTCCTTTTTTTTTCAAGACAAGAAACTAAGATTTAACTTTTCTGATTTGTCACCTAAAACAAAGCAAACAACCCAGCTCTCAGCTGGCTCTGAACTTATCATCATCAAGGTCGCATGGTGAGAGCTACTTCAGAAGTCACAGTACTCCTCACTCAAGCAACACGTCAAAAACAAAAAACAAAAACTCAGCACACTACACAGAGAACAATAGCCAAGACACAACTGAAGATGCTTTTCTTCTTTGTTCTCCTTGAACTTTAGAATAAACTTCATCTGCATTAGTAAATCATATGCCTAATCATTATATGTCACTGTGATCCACAAGTGTGATCACAAATGTACTTATTTTTAAAAACAAAACAAAACAAAAAACAAATTGCTGATGGCATAAACGCTTTACACACATGAGTCAGGGTGCAAAAAAAGCTGCTGCCAAAGGCAAATCAGAAATATGAGGGGAAAAAACTGAGCTCACAGACAGCTGCATGTTTGAGCTCTCATGCAGCTCCTGCTCTAAAAAACGTGTTACTTGCTCATCAGCTTAGCAGTGACCACATATTTCAGCTTCTCAATTTTGTAGCGTTAGCCGTTATATAAAGGGTTTAGCTTATTAGTTGTTTGTATAAGTGTGCTCTATATTTCAGCAATGTCTCATCTAGGATGACAGGTTTTCAAGCAGGTCAAGTGCCTCTATGCACTTATTTAGTTTAGGTACTTTCTTTATTTTCTTCATCTCATATATTATTGTACTGAATTTGAGCAAACCTTAAGCTTAATGCAGACTGCTTTTAATAGTTATCCACCTCACATCATAACTGACTAAGGTGCCCCTTCATATTAATATTATCTCGTTATTAATGCTATTATCTTTTTATATAACAGCAATGGTATATTACAATATTTTATTTATATTTTATTTTGTATCCACCAACGGCTGCAGGTGATCTGCAGTTTCACCCTTTCCCAAGCTGGAGACATTTTCCTTTTCACAAACTTTCCTTGGCTGAACAATGACACAGCCTTAATGTACCTTATGCATCTCTCTATTTCATTTAATATGTGTTTGTGTGAATCGTGTATTTTCTTTCATTCTATTCATTCTGGGCATGATCTTCATCCCAACTATGTTTCATTGTTAATACCAGTTTACAGGTTGTTATCCTTGCTATTATTAGTTTGAATACATTAAAGATAAGCTCTAATGTAATTTAGCCTTTTGTTTATTTTACTTTATTCATCTTGTATTTATATCTATTCAGTTGGGTCTGTTTCCAACCCTTTTTAAACTACTTTAAACTACTTTGATCTCTAATTTTCACTTGGTGAGGGATTATTATATATATATATATATATATATATATATATATATATATATATATATATATATATATATATATATATATATATATATATATATATATATAATTATATTCTTCCTAGTCTGAACTTCTCTCTTCACCTGAGCTGCTATCCTATTCTGAGTCACTGTCTTCTTTGTTTCTTACAGTCACATACAAAATGTCCCTCTTTTCCACACCTCCAGCATGTAGTGCTAAAGCCACTGTTTGGTGTGTGTGTAGGCCTGCCTCTACCTCTTGCATTCCTCTCCCTTTCTTTTGGATTAGTCCTGCTCCGGCTTGTTGTTTTTCTAAAAATTTCTCATCAGGTGTTAATTTTTCTTGTTTATTTCCCATTTTCAAAGATTTTGCTGGGCCGTCACTGGCACGCGTGACTTCAGAGTGGTTTACTGATACAGCCTTCGACTTCACCCTAAAGGTGAAGTGGTATCAGTTTTATGAGATGAAACTCAACCGTTCTCCTTTGTCACCAGTACATGTGCCTCAGCAAATGGAAGTAAAATGGAAGTAGTTCAGCAGCGTATTGTGCTGTTAAATCAACTTACTTCCAGACAGTCAAAGGAGCTTGCAAAGAAAAGCGTCTGGACTTCTTTAAGTTGCTTGAAGACGTTTCACCTCTCATCCGAGAAGCTTCTTTAATTGTGTGGTTTTTTTTACTATGCGGTTTTGGTTTGTTTTGGTTTGGTTTGGGTTTTTTAAGTGCTACATGAAGAATTTCTTATAATACTGTCATTAACCCTTTCTCTGACAATATTGGTTGTTGGAAGGTTTTTTGTCCCATTCATATTTATATTGCCCCAAATCACAATAACAGCCACCTCAAGGCACTTTACATTTTAAGGTAAAGACTACTTTAATGGAGAGAAAATCCCAGCAATCAAATTGACCCCTATGAGCAAACTACTTGGCAACACTGGGAAGGAAGAACTTTTTAAACATTCTTTTTAAAATTTAAATTAATTAATTTAAAAAATAAGAATCTTCTGGCAGAACAAGGCTCAGGCAGGGGCAGCTATCTGCTTTGATGGGTTTGGGGTGAGGGGACAGATTTATGTTATGCTTTCAAGCAAATATTCACTTTAGAAGTGAGTATTTGCCAACACTAACTAAACACTCAGAGTAAACTACCTGTTTCACTGAGAACTTGGCTAGATCACAAGGCTTTGACGGGTGTGTCAAAACTGGCGCGATTTTAGTTTTAGCATTTTAATTCTCATAATACCCGGAAGACAAGTACAAAATGGCTTAGGGTTGAATCAGTAGCATACATGTTGACAGATGTTGGCTGTTTAGATATTGTCTAGATAGTTCAATGATGACTTCAGGACCGGTTCATGACTAAAACGAACTTGTTTTATGACAGTTGCGTGCTTATAGAGAGAACTGTCACTCTGAATTGTAACATTCTACTGAGAATAACCACAAACTTACAAAATGTAACTATCTATATTAGAAGGGAAAGAATCTAAAATAACAGGTTACAGTTAATTACTTGCTTGCATTCACTAGATTTATCCACATAAATTATTCTACACTCTTTATCATTATAAAAGACAATGCTGTTCAAATATCATTTACTCACACTTTATTATTACACTTACACTGATGCTCCAAACACTAATATGCATATTCATCTTTGATTCACCAAATCTACCAAGCTTGTTTTGTTCATACAACTCTGTGCCAACTAGTAAGAGTCACTAATGGGTTTATATATTTACACCACATAACACTGGATGGATGTTTGTACAATACAATATTTGATATTTACACCTGTAATGTTGGTGTTTCTCGTTTTGGTCATTTTCTGTTGATCTTTTTTCCCCTTTTCATCGTGGTCCTCTTTTTTTGTTTTATATCAAAATCTGGAATCAGTTCTTAATTTTAACCTCTCCTTTTACAGATTTTGTGGCAGTTCCATGTATTTTGGTCAGCATTGTGTCCCTTCAAGTATTTCCTTTTGTCATTTTTCATCTCTTTTATCATTCCTTTGTATACATTTTGTTCAGGTTTTGAGTCTTTCCGACCTTTTAAGTAAAATCCAGGAGCCTATGTGGGGGTAACTTTTTCTCTAAATAAAATAAAAATCATTATTTTGATATAGGCCACTAAACTTTCTTAAAGCCACTTTATAGCACAAAAATCAATATATTGATTCAGCCTTGTAACGTCCAGCAGGTCACAAGTGAACCTCTGGGTTTGAGGTTAGAGCTGTAATTCAGACAGACTGTTTTAAAAATAAATAAATAAATAAAGCAGGCTAAACTGACCTGTTTCACTCCATGCTTGAATGGATCACAAGATTATGATGGGCATGCCTAAATTTATTCTCTCCATTTTTAGTTTTTGTGATAGCTAGAAGAGAGCAGTGGCAAAGGCCCTGAGTGTATTCAAACACAGAGACCTGTAATAGCCTTACAGTGTAGGAAATCTGCTCAACTCTACTTCAGTTGCATGAAACATTCATGTCTCAGTATCTCATCCTTGTTGCATTGTGTTTACATCATGCAGTGGTGCACAGAGTAGTTAGGACTGTTGCCTCAAGACATTAGGACATTAAGATTCCTGGTTTGAATCCCAGACGGGGCCTTCTGTTTGGGGTTTGCATTTTCTCCTTGTGCCCATGTTGGTTTCCCCCAGAAACTGAAGCTTCCTCCAGACATGCATGAGGACATAGTGCTAACCACAGTGATGCCCATTAATGTTATGTATTGTATAATAAACTAAATTAGTAATCATTAATGCTTCAGTCATCAGTGTCTGTACCACTCAAATCAAATTCAAATCCTATTTGTCACAATCATACACAGTATGACATGCAGTGAAATGCTTATTGCAATTGCAATTTCTGACCATTAAAAATACAAGAATAAAGTGAAATTAAAAATCAAGTATAAAATTAAAGTCAAAGTTAAGGTGTGCAGAGTTAAGTGCATGTACAATGATGTGGTATGAGACCAGATCAGAAGTACATTATTGTTATTAAGGTGCACGCGCAGTGATTTGTAGAAATGTGTAAAGAGTCCAGTCCAGCACCTGGACACTCCTGAATAGCCTGGGGGAAGAAACTCCTCCTTATTCTCTCTGTGTTGGCCTTAAGGTAGCAGATGTATTTCCCTGACCTCGACAGTGAGAAGAGTTCATTATCGGGATGACAAAGGTCTTTCATAATCTTCCCGGCTTTGGTACTGCACCGCTTAATGTAAATGGAATGCAGGGCAGGAAGCTCTCAGCAAATGATGTTCTCAGCAAGGCCCACAACTCCTTGAAGAGCTTGTCTGTCCTGCTTGGTGCTGTTCCCACACCAGGTGCAGATATTTCCCATCATATGCTCTGGATGGAGCATGAGTAGATGTTCTTGAGCACCTTCAGAGAAAGATTCTCTGAAAGATTCAAAAGGTTCTCTTCAGTCTGCCTGGAAAAAAACAATAATAAAATGGGCTGAGTGAAAGTGACATGGCATTAATCTGGCAGACATTCATGGTACTCTGAGGATAGTATTAGTACAACCCCTTCAATCGCACTGAATCCTCTGTGAGGTTCTTTAAAACTTCTAACAAGACTCATTTTGCTCGTGTCCATCTTATGAGTCAGCTCTTTTAGAGATTTTCCTCTGCTGGTTTCAGGTAAATCCAGGTTCTTTTTCTTTCTGTCGCCTTTGGTTTCAAACAAAAGTAGAGAATCAGCATTGTGTTCACTAAATGAGGTTTCAATTACAGCGAGAAGGATGAGTGTATCAGTGATGTTGTAACTGTCGCTCATCTCTCCACCTTCATTAACTTCCTGTTTCTAAACCTCGTCTCTCATTTCCTTGACCATGTTTGTTTAAATGAGCTGCCAATCTGGCAGCTGGAGCTCCAGAGCCACAATTACTCCAACATTAATACCTCAACATACAAGACAACAGTTCTAAAAACACTTTTAGTGCTGTCAGTTCACTTTAGTGCAAGCATAAGCTGAAAACCCCCCAAAATACACTTGCTAGACTGAAAGAAGTACTGGAATCTTAATTTTAACCTTAATACAACCAAAAGAAAAAAATATACTAAAGTTTGATGTTCAGCTTGCATCACATATTACAGTCTCCTTAATGACATAAATGTTGTAGTTTAGCAGGTTCTTGGTTGTTCAAGTCCCTGCAGGGCCCTTGAACAACCTCTTCAAGGGCCCTGCAACCACAGTGTGATCTCAAGCTTCTTGACTAACCGCTAACACTCCTTTAAGGAAACTTTTTGGTACCCTAAGGAGCTGCTGATTGGCTGACCTAACGGGTGGGTGTATATAGTTGTATTAGCTCCGAGGTGTGTGTGTGTGTGTGGGGGGGGGGGGGGGAGCAGACCATTACGAGCGGTTTCCATATCCTCCTTAAATCTGCCTCTGGGTTTTAAGAACTTTTTAATGATTTAAACCCTGTCAGGACAGTTGGAAATCCTTTAAGGACCCCTAAAGTTTTAATATCATCATAATCTTCACAAAGAGCCCCATATAGAGTTTCTAGAAACTCTCTAAAGTTCAGACTCAAACAGAACATGACCTAGAACATGACTCGACCTAAGAAGTCGAGTTGGTTGTGATTTTGAGGTTAAACACAAAACTGGACCCCATTTTGAACCTTAAAATATTTTTTATGTCCATAAGTTTAGAGATCAGAAAAACCTGATGAAAGGTCAAGTACTTAAGCTTAATCCTCTGAGAAGTGCCTAGCATTGCCTTTCAAATACTCGAAATGAAGAATCAGCACTTCTTCTAACTTCTAATTATTTTTATGTTGAATCTGTATTTTCAAAGTTCTCTTTGAACTGTAATGGAATTTGTTGTGCTGCAGTTGAGAGCTTTTGGCAGCAGATGGAGCCAAATTACAACGGGGATGCCAGTCTTGTTTGGTTTTATTTTGAAATCACTTCCCACTATCACACACTAGTTTCAGTATTTTCAACAATAAAACATGTCCACGTGACAGCATGGAGATCAAACTGACAGAATTAATCTAGCAGAAATTCATGGTATTCTGAGAAAAGCATTAGTACAAACCCTTCAATCACACTGAATCATCTGTGAGGTTCTTTAAAATTTCTAACAAGACTCATTTTGCTTGTGTCCATCTTATGAGTCAGTTTTTTAAAAAGACCTTCCTCTGCTGGTTTCAGGTAAATCCAGGTTCTTTTTCTTTCGGCCACCTTTGTTTCAGACAAAACTAAAGAATCAGCATCATGTTCACTAAATGAGGTCTCAATTACAGCGAGAAGGAGGAGTGTATCAGTGATGTTGTAACTGTCGCTTATCTCATAAACTTCCCGTTTCTAAACCTCATCTCTCATCTCCTTCACGGTGTTTGTTTAAATGAGCTGCCAATCAGGCAGCTGGAGCTCCAGAGCCACAATTACTCCAACATTAATACCTCAACATACAAGACAACAGTTTTAAAATCACTTTTAGTGCTGTCAGTTCACTTTAGTGCAATCATAAGCTGAAAACCCCCCAAAACCACACTTGCTAGTCTGATGAAAGTATTAGAATCTTAATTTTAACCTTGACACAACTAAAAGAAAAAATATACTAAGGTTTGATGTTCGGCTTGTATCATGTAAAAGATAACACAAAATAATGTGTTATAGGATATATACAGAATGGACACTATAACATTGCATAAAATCTCCTACCTCTAATTGCAATATATGAAAGGCAAAAATGTCACATTTTTGTAAATTTATATTTTCAAAGTTCTCTTTGATAATATATAAGATCATTTGTTGTCCTGCAGTTGAGAGCTTTAGGCAGCAGAAATTACCACAAACCAGTCTGGCATTAGCAGTGAACCTTAGGACAGTTAAAAAAATATTAATTCAGTATATTGTACTATAATGAGTTGAAAATAAAATGATGATAAAAATCTTTCCAACACAACCACATTTCTGCTCTGGAGGTAAAGCAAGATTGTGGTTTATCTTGGTTAAAGCACTATCATCCATCCTATATAAAATAGAATAGAATAAAATAGCCCTTATTGTAATTGTACATGTACAAGACGTATGTGCTACACACCAGCTTTGCCAGAATAACAATATAATAGATGACACATGGTATAAGTAGTAAACAGGAGACACATATATACAAATAATAATAAGACAAAAGCACACATTATAGGCAGGCAGCAAAATAGGCAGTGCCAAGAAAATACTTGTCTAAAAAGTATGTCGATGTGGGAGTGGCCTGATGAAGGAAACCAGGCCAACACCCCGATGAACTTACTGTAAAAAAAATTGTAATATAAAAGTATTTTACTGTGTATTTTACAGTTTTGTACTGTTCTTCTAGAATATCATTAAATGTACATAAATAGACTGTGATTTTACATTTCAAATGTAAATTAACGTAAAATCACTGTAATAAAACAAAATATTCTTGTTTTTTAAATGTATTTGTCTGTACATATGCATATTTAGATTGTTAAAATACATTCACAAATGCATCATAATTCCACAAATATTTGTCTGTCATTTGAAAGATTGAACTGTCAAATTCAAATGTAATGCTATGGAAAACTATATAAAATGATTGGTATAAACTTTTTTTACATCAAATAATTATTATTATTATTAGGGCGATAGTGGCTCAAGAGTTGGCAGTTCGACTTGTAATCAGAAGGTTGCTGGTTCGAACCCTGGCTCAGACACTCTCGGTTGTTGTGTCCTTGGGCAAGACACTTCACCTAGCGCCTACTGGTGATGGCCAGAGGGGAATTATAAAGTGGAATTGTAAAGCACTTTGAGGGTCTCATAAAGCGCTATATGGATGCAATCCATTATTATTTAAAACCAACTGTTAACTGTATATTTCTGTAAATTGAAGTATTATTATTCATATTGACGCATTCATTGACCTTGTTTATAGGTAATTTCATTGTTTAATCATGTTAAATTGTTCCTAATTTAATGTTTAAAAGCACTTGAAAAAGCCAAAATCCCATGTAAAATTAGGGCAACAAACTGTGTTGTCATTACTGAAAATAACTGCATTTTCAAGGGAAAGTTATTTTCTGTTATTTTCTGGTATTATTTTGGCACCCCAGCTGCCGGAATATTACTGTTATTTTAGGGGTTTTTTTACGGTGCTGTTTATTGCTGGAGATTTCAATCAAACACATCTCAAGTCAGTGCATTCGAAATCCCATCAACAAGTGGACTTTGCGAAGAGGGGGATTTATTAGGCTGTGCTTTCAGTTTTTTCAAAAAAGAATAGCTTCATATAGGAAAAAATATATATCACATATGCAGGATATCTTAAACCTAAAAAGAAACACTAGGTACGAGATACATGTTCTGATGAGTTTTGGCAAAAAAACCATTTGACTAACATGTGTGTCTCACCTGCTCTTGTTCCTCTCTCTCTCTCTCTCTCTCTCTGTTCCTCTCTCTCTCTCTGTTCCTCTCTCTCTCTCTCCTAGGACTGAAAAAACAGCATTGTTGTTGTTCAGCTTTTCATTTCGCCATTTGTTGATTCACTCGAAGAGCAAGTAATGTAATATGGGTCAAGTGATCAATTTGACATCAATCTTTTGTGATACACCATCATATTTACATCATTTGTACAGTACGGATGATTTGCTTTGGTACCTGGTCAAACTTCAGTTCTCCTCTGTCTGCCTCTCTGTGCTTCTCCAACAACAAACTCACAGGCAGCAGCTCCCCCCGGCCCCTCGCTCAGTTGCTTAGTGCCTGAGCTCGGATCATAATTAGGGGGAATTTACGCACAGTCGTAAATTCCCACAGTGTGCACTATGTGCTTATTGTGTGTAGTTTTTGTTTTTTTGTTTTATACAGTTGTCAGTCAGGCATCTAACTATGAAACAAATGACACTCCAAAAGACCCCGGGCTTCTGAAAAAACAACCAGGGCTTAAGCCCAGTAAGCCACCCCCCGCTCCGCCACTGGCCAAATTTGGCATGAGCCTCCGCATCCTCAGGACCTTCTACCGCTGTGCCATTGAGAGCATCCTCACTGGATGCATCACCACCTGGTACGGCAACACCACCACTTACAACCACAAAGCTCTCCAGAGAGTGGTGTGGTGTGTGGAAAGGATAATTGGAGGTGAGCTTCCCTCCCTCCATGACATCTACAGGAAGCGGTGCCTGAGGAAAGCGGGAAGGATCATCAAAGACTCCAGTCACCCCAGCCATAAACTGTTCAGAATACTTCCATCAGGAAGGAGGTTCTGCAATATCCAGTCCCGAACCAGCAGACTGAGAGTCATCTTTTTCCATCAGGCCATCAGACTGCTGAACACTTCACAGACACCTCACCTTCACTCACCAGAACATTATGCACTCCATACGGTACATAAATGCCACTTGTTTTGCACATTTCCAATTGCTGACCTCTGTATATTTTATTTTACTTTATTTAAATTTATATATATGTATACACACACACGTGTGTAGATATATATATTTAGTATACATATTCACTAATGCGTATACACTCTTATATTTGTACATATATTTATTGTTATAATCCTCAGATTACTGATTCTTATATTTTGCTTTTTCTTATGTTATTGTATTGCATTTTGCACACCTCTGTTGCTTGTGAAGTTTGCACACAAGAATTTCACTCGCATGTGCTGTACCCATGTACCTGCACGTGTGATGTGACAATAAAAGTGATTTGATTTTATGTTAATTCCAGCAGACACTGTATTACATCTGTGTGATGGCCACACATTATGAAGTTGATAACTGCCATTAGGGATGGGTATTGATAAGATTTTCACGATACTGATTCCATTTTTGATTCTGTTTAACGATTCGATTCTTTCTCGATTCTTTTTAAAAAAAGGAGAACACTAAGGTCGATTAGCTTAGAACTTTGTTTTATATCTTCTCTTTGAACAAGATAGAAATTTAGGAGTAGCATGGCCTTACAAACCCAACAGTGAGATCTTAAGAGATCCAGCCTACGGCTCTTCAATAGGGTGTCACAGGGTCCCCAGGAAAAGAAATATAAATGTAAAATAATAAAATAAGTGTTCTTCTGTAGCAATAACAAAGTATAACATAAATTATTCTGTAGCAATTACACAAGAATATCCTGTAATGTCCCTGCCTACAATTAAACACATTCACTTACTGAAAATAAGGGGATTCTGCTGTGGCAAATGGGTGCAAGCCTTTGACCACAAACTTAGTCACTGCTCGGTGACATTCGTCTATCCTGGCCTGAAAGGAGACGCTACCGGTAGACTGCAGCGAGAACTGCCAGCGAGCGCCAGCCAGACTCTGTCTGTCTCTCTCATCATGGTCACCTAAATGCACAGTAATGGCAGGTTTTGTAATAAGGCAGATTGCGCTAACATAATATGCACTGTTAGTTGATTATTTACCTGCTGCATTAACGAGAGAGGACGTGCAAACGTTACCGCTGCTGCTGGGTTGAGATTCACGAGTCCAGAGTGGAATTAAAAACACAACATTCATTTAAGGTCATCGTGTGTTTTGTGAGCAAATGCTTTTGCATATTGCAAATGATGTTCCGCAACGTGGTGACGTCATTCGGGGCAACTGGAATCGATAAGGGAATCGTTTTCAAAAATGGCAAACAATTCCAAGGAATTGAAACAGTGGGAACCGGTTCTCAACAAGAACCGGTTTTCAATACCCGTCCCTAACTGCCATGTGTTAAATCCTCCCAATTCTTTCGATCTTTGGGCTGAAGGAAGGACAATACTCGGTGTATAAATGCTCAATCAACAATTACTTTATTACATAGAATTCAACACTTTTGAGCACAAACCATCTGGATGGAGAGGGTCACAGCAAATCTCAAAATGGTGGAGGGTTACTCAAACTCTTATAGCCTCTGATGGCCCCCACCTAGTCGTAAAATCCTAACATTCACATGTTTTCTAACTCCTGGCTGAGCCTGACTTATGGCCTCGGCTCCCTGTTTTACTGCTTGCAGAAAACAGGTGGGGGTGAAACTCCTGTGGAATGTGGTCCGTCTCCTCCGTTATCAGACAACAAGGCCCTCTGCACACAATATCCTCTTCTTAACTCAGCAGTATGAAATGTCATGAAACAGTGTCATTCATTCACAGTAAATCAACAGTATAGGATAATATAAACCTATCTAAGAAATCTAATGATTTTCACATTTTTCTTAATTCAGAAGTATAATGCAAACTAAAACTACATACTGATCATACTCTCCATAATAGATATGATGGGGCTTACAGCAGTATAATGATTCACTCATTTCGATTACAGGCATAGGATAACATATGATAGAATAATAATCTCACACATGCTACAACACGTTTATACAGTCAGTGTTACCGTGGTTTGATATTGCTTTCAAGCATGAATAGCCTGTTTAAAGTCAAGACAGACAATTAGTGCCTCTCAGTGTACTTTGTCCCAGCTTGCATCTTACATCCTATAGATTTACGGATGTGCTCTTACGCAAACAAGCTCAGGTGAGCAAAAGAATTTATTGGTTGCTCGCAGTCATGGGTGTGTGCACGCTTGCCTGAAAAGGTTTCAGTGTATTTCCATAACAAGGAAGAGTAACATTAAATAAATTCATTCTTCCAGCGGCACAGCAGAGGACTCTTAGACACACAGGTTAGTACAATTTCAGTTACCTTAAAATGGCAGCAGATTATGAGATGAAATAATCAATTATCATAATCAATGATTATTGTAACTGCTTCAGATATTCAGATGCAGTTTTTGTGTTGATTTTACATAATTATAGTAAAGCTCATATATTTTTGCCTTTTATGTTTATTGCTTTTAAATTTGTCAGAAGTGTGGCACTATTTAACTGGCAGTGTGTCTATTTTAACACTAGCACACAGGAACGAGTTCTGTAATGTGTGACTGGTTAATCAGCGCACTTCTTTTCTACATTTGCATGTTATTTTTATCTAACAGTAATATTCCAGTGAGATCAGGGTTCAACATCTAAGTACACTTTGGCATGCAGACAGGAGCAGGCAGTTTTTAAACCTTCCAGTGAGTAGATGATCTACTCTAACTCCTGAGCTCATTTTTTGTCAAGCCAAACATGGGTACAATCAGAGATGGGCAGTAACACTTGTAATCAGATTACTTTTATCAAGTAATGAGTAAAGTAAGGGATTACTATTGCAAAAAGTAATTAGATTACCCTTACTTTCCCGCAAGCATGCTGCATTACTGCGTTACTACACTGTGATTTGGTTTGTGAGTGTCTCATGACAATGACATAAGCAAGTGCGACGTTCATGGTAACAGACATGGGCAGAGCAACAATGGATAATATATAGAGGGCAGGAGAGAGTACGACCGTGCAGCATTTAAAGCATGGAAGTACTGACCTTAGTTTGAGTTTGATTCTGTAAAAAGTGACAAAAACATTAGCATCCGCTGCACACTGTGTGAGAAGTAAACTTCTTTTTACAGCGTAAAAAAAACCCTAATCTACAGAGCAAGTATCTAGCACGCTGCCACGGGAATGTGAAATTCACAGAGAAACCCCTGGATCTCCCCACTGACATAACCGCTGCAGCACTGGGCAAAGCTCCGGCTGTTCCACTTCTACTAAAAACATGTTGAAATATGCAGAAAATTGGTTTAAATATTAAACAATTTCTTCATGTCAGAGAGGTGTTGCATACAGGGAGTGCAGAATTATTAGGCAAGTTGTATTTTTGAGGAATAATTTTATTATTGAACAACAACCATGTTCTCAATGAACCCAAAAAACTCATTAATATCAAAGCTGAATGTTTTTGGAAGTAGTTCTTAGTTTGTTTTTAGTTTTAGCTATTTTAGGGGGATATCTGTGTGTGCAGGTGACTATTACTGTGCATAATTATTAGGCAACTTAACAAAAAACAAATATATACCCATTTCAATTATTTATTTTTACCAGTGAAACCAATATAACATCTCCACATTCACAAATATACATTTCTGACATTCAAAAACAAAACAAAAACAAATCAGCGACCAATATAGCCACCTTTCTTTGCAAGGACACTCAAAAGCCTGCCATCCATGGATTCTGTCAGTGTTTTGATCTGTTCACCATCAACATTGCGTGCAGCAGCAACCACAGCCTCCCAGACACTGTTCAGAGAGGTGTACTGTTTTCCCTCCTTGTAAATCTCACATTTGATGATGGACCACAGGTTCTTAATGGGGTTCAGATCAGGTGAACAAGGTGGCCATGTCATTAGTTTTTCTTCTTTTATACCCTTTCTTGCCAGCCACGCTGTGGAGTACTTGGACGCATGTGATGGAGCATTGTCCTGCATGAAAATCATGTTTTTCTTGAAGGATGCAGACTTCTTCCTGTACCACTGCTTGAAGAAGGTGTCTTCCAGAAACTGGCAGTAGGACTGGGAGTTGAGCTTGACTCCATCCTCAACCCGAAAAGGCCCCACAAGCTCATCTTTGATGATACCAGCCCAAACCAGTACTCCACCTCCACCTTGCTGGCGTCTGAGTCGGACTGGAGCTCTCTGCCCTTTACCAATCCAGCCACGGGCCCATCCATCTGGTCCATCAAGACTCACTCTCATTTCATCAGTCCATAAAACCTTAGAAAAACCAGTCTTGAGATATTTCTTGGCCCAGTCTTGACGTTTCAGCTTGTGTGTCTTGTTCAGTGGTGGTCGTCTTTCAGCCTTTCTTACCTTGGCCATGTCTCTGAGTATTGCACACCTTGTGCTTTTGGGCACTCCAGTGATGTTGCAGCTCTGAAATATGGCCAAACTGGTGGCAAGTGGCATCTTGGCAGCTGCACGCTTGACTTTTCTCAGTTCGTGGGCAGTTATTTTGCGCCTTGGTTTTTCCACACGCTTCTTGCGACCCTGTTGACTATTTTGAATGAAACGCTTGATTGTTCGATGATCACGCTGCAGAAGCTTTGCAATCCCTCTGCAAGATATCTCACTATTTTTGACTTTTCTGAGCCTGTCAAGTCCTTCTTTTGACCCATTTTGCCAAAGGAAAGGAAGTTGCCTAATAATTATGCACACCTGATATAGGGTGTTGATGTCATTAGACCACACCCCTTCTCATTACAGAGATGCACATCACCTAATATGCTTAATTGGTAGTAGGCTTTCGAGCCTATACAGCTTGGAGTAAGACAACATGCATGAAGAGGATGATGTGGACAAAATACTCATTTGCCTAATAATTCTGCACTCCCTGTATTGTTTAATTTTTGCTTGATGCAATGTGCATAAAGTTAAAAGATTAAAACAAATAATACAAGTTTTAAAGAGACTTTATCATTTGATTACATTTTACATGATCAATTGTGCATAAAAAATGGAATTGGGCTGAAAGGTCCATTGCTTTATTACCTATTCAGGTTGTATATCATGTTTTTAATAACTAAGTAACTAATTACTTTTGAAAATAAGTAATCAGTAAAGTGACGTGATTACTATTTTGGAGAAGTAATTATTTACTAATTACTTTTTTCATGTAACTTGACCAACAGTGGGTACAATAGCTATCTTCATGTATTAGATGCTTTTTATTGCCAATGTTTTACTTCACTTCACACAAAAAAATAATAATTTTAGGCATGCAGAAAATTTCTGAAACCTACAATTTCACACACACAGTGTTATTGAACATATTTAAAATATATGAGTTTTTTTATGTTTTTAAGAAAAGTTTTGGCTCCATTCATTCTCTCTTTTGGCTGCAGATCATCAACATGACGGCTGCCAGCTATCTTCTGACTGAAGAGCAGCTTTTGTGCTGCATCTGTCTGGACGTGTTCAGGGATCCTGTCACACTCCCATGTGGACACAACTTCTGCAAAGACTGCATCACAGAACATTTAAATTTTAATTCCCAGCGCAAGTGTCCCATGTGCAAAGAGCAGGTGGATAGGAAATATAAGCTTGGTGTGAATACTTTCATATCTGAGATGGCTGTTCAGTTTAGAAAAACTGTTGGAAAGAAAGCTGATGATAGCTCAGAACAACACAATGCCATACAAGAGAAAGGTTCTTATGATGCTCCTGCTGCACCTAAACGGACATCGCTGAAGTCCTGCCTGTTCATAATTCTTAGCTTAACCTTTCTTACACTCTTCTTTGTAGCTAATCTACATTTTCATCAAACAGTGTCCATCTTAAAATCTCACAAGCTGTTTAATTCTGTGGAGAAAGAAGAAGACAGGATGTGTGCTGAGCATGGCAAACCTTTGGACTTCTATTGCAAGAATGAACAAATGATCATATGTCAGTCATGTGTGGACGCAGATCACAGATTTCACCGGGTAGTTCCCCTGAAAGAGGAATATGAAGCAAAAAAAACACAACTTGGGATAACAGAGGCTAAAATTCTCCACATGATCCAAGAGAGACAAAGAAAAGTCCACGAGCTCAAACAATCTTTAAAGCTCAGCACAGAAGCTGCAGACAGAGAGACAGCAAATGGTGTTCGGGTCTTCTCGGCTCTGATTAAGTCTCTGGAAAGAGCTCAGGCAGAGCTAATCGAGATGACTGAAGAGAACCAGAAAAGGACAGAGAAACAGACCAAAGTTTATATCACAGAGCTGGAGCAGGAGGCCTTTGAGCTGACAAGGAGACGTGATGAGATGGAGGAACTCTCACGCTCTAAAGACCGTCTTCGTTTCCTCCAGAGCTTCCCGTCCCTGAATGCTGCTCCACCCACCAAAGACTGGACAGATGTCAGCATCTGTCCAGCAATATACGAGGGAATCACAAGGACAGCTTTGGTGAAAGCTGTGGATGAGCTGACAGAGACCATCAAAAATGAGGTGAAGATGATACGGGACGCTCAGTTCAACAACATTCGGCAGAATGCGGTGGATGTTACTTTGGATCCCAATACGGCACATCCTGCTCTCATCCTGTCCAATGATGGGAAGCAAGTTCATTGTGATTATGAATGGAAGGAACTGCCAGACAGCTCAAAAAGATTTGAACCTGCAATTTCTGTTTTAAGGACACGAGGCTTCTCCTGTGGAAGACTTTACTATGACGTCCAGGTTAAAGGAAAGACTGGGTGGACGTTAGGAGTGGCCAAAGGGTCGGTCAATAGGAAGGGAGAAATTAAACTTAACCCAGAGAACGGCTACTGGGCTATATGTCTGAGGGACAGAAATGAGTACTTTGCACTTGCTGCCGATCCTGTCCCTCTCTCTGTGAATGATCACCCAGAGAAGGTGAGAGTTTTTGTGGATTATGAGGAGGGTTTGGTTTCCTTTTATGATGTAAATGCTGCAGTTCTTCTTCACTCATATACTGGCCAAACCTTCACAGAGAAACTTTATCCATTTTTCAGTCCTGGTAGTAGTGACAGTGGCACAAACACTGCCCCCCTAATCATCACTCCTGTCAAACAGCAAAGATCGGACTAATTTTTTATTTTTTTTTAACTATTTGGTTGTTTGGATGTAATTTTGTTTTAGTTGGTGGTTCTTGAGGGTATACTCTTGGTTTTAGGTTTAAAGGAGGCTCACTAACATCAATGTTTCACTTAGAAAAGCTGACATTTAGAAAGAAATTATTTCAAAGGAATTTTTTATTCAGGTAAATGTATTTATTTTCGGTTTATTTTAGAAAGGAGTATAGGAGTAGGAGTATTTTGGAAGAAATTAAAACTGTATAATTAAACTTTAATGAGCATCTTAACGCCCCCTGTTTACATTTAAATTAAACTTTATTATTATTGATTTGTACTATATTGTAAATATCATACCATAAAATAACATGTACACGAAATACACTAAAATTTCTTATTATTTAATATTGCTTAATTTTGTAGCTGGTCAGGGCTGTTTGGGATTTTGACAGCTATGTTCTGTTGTTCCAGGTTTGCAGCATTATGTTGTCATGGTTACAGGTGACGCTCTTTTTTTGTTGTTATGCTAGAGCTGCGCCAAGTGGTTGTGTTAGTGTTAGTCTGTTGAATGCTAAACGGCTGTGCTCCCTGGCTAACACTGCGGGATGCCAGACTGGACATTACCTCTGTCTCCTCCTTGTCTGAGCTCGCCACATTGGTGTCAGAAGTGGGATAGTTCACCCTCGCCAGAATGGAGAGAGATATTCAGAGGCTGGAGCAAGCCGTCGAGGAGCAGCGGCCTGCTGCAACAAACGCTAGGACAATGCTTCGTGGGCTGCCTCTGGCGACCAATAGGCCAAGCCCCCGACAGCAAGCAGTGATGCCTACAACGCCAGCTAAGGTACCGAAATACAATGGGCTAACTCCGCTAGAGCCCTACCTCTCACAAGTATGGCTAGCTGCGAGGCATAGTGGCTGGAGCGACGAAGAGGCTGCTACACACCTAGCGCTAGCGTTGGAAGGAGATGCACTGCAGGTACTCCTTGACCTAGCCCGGCAGATCAGCATGAGCTCCAGGCCCTCACCATGGCACTCGAGAGGTGATTTGGGCAGCGGCACTCCACTGATCAGAGCAGGGAGCAGCTGACCAACTGGAGCCGCTGGACAGGGGAGAGCCTGGGCACCTTTGCAGCTGATGTGTTGCTATATGCTCGTCGTGGCTACCCGGAGTTCCCAGCAGCAGCTTAGCCTGCATGCTTTTCTGCGAGGACTCTTTCCAGAGCGACTGCGCCAACACGTCCGCCTGGCCATGCCTCGAACTCTCTGTGAGGCGCTCCTTGAGGCTGAAAGGGCTGAGCTGGTGCTCGCCTCGTGACCTAACCAGCAGGTGACCCCCCCAAACTACCCCCCAAATCAGAGCCACAGACTGCGGCAGGGAGGGATAGGCTGCGGAGATATTCCAGCTGCAGCCCTCGGTGCCCCAGAGGCATCCCCGTTGATCGACCGGCCGCTGCTACCGGTGCGATGAGCCTGGCCACCTGGCGCGTGACTGCCTGGCGCCCACCCCGAAGACCAGAACTACGTGGCCTCAGGGAAACGAGAGGGGGAGCGGTGTAGCGAGGGGACCACTGCTCCAGCTTCCTGCCCCCCTCCAAGAACGATGCACGGTGGTGGGCCTAGTTGGCCACATCAAGGGACTCTACCTGAGCTGCTGTGTTGAGGATCAGCCCTGCCGGGCCCTGGTGGATGCGGGGTCTACCATTTCCCTAATACGACCTGGGGTGCTCCCTGGGATGTCCGGGCCGCTTGTGATGGGTTGGTCACCCACTGACACCCAGCTGATGACAGTGACGGGGGAGAGGACTGACATGCAGGGGAAGAAACGTTGCGGATCCGAGTGAAGGATGTGGAGGTGGTGCATGACTTCTGGCTTGCTGACATCCAAGACCAATGCATCATCGGCCTTGATCTGCTGACCTGCTGGGGGGCCTGCATTGACACCGCGAAGCTGGCGATCACTCTTGGTACAGAGACTCTGGCCCTCCAGTGCAGTCAAAAGCAGGGAACAGAGGGAACCAGAGACAGACAAGCCGGGCTTCAGGCAGCTGCCACTCAACAGACTTCGGACGCCGGTGGCTCTGGACCATCTCTACTCACCTCAGCCCCAGTCTCTAGGCCCGACAAACCTCCTTCGACCAAGACAACCCAAGCTGTTGATGACCTGTGGCCGCGCCAGCGGTTGAGGTGCCTCCTGGACAAGAATGTGGACATCATTGCTGCTAGTGACAGAGACTTCAGGCAGATGCGGCTGGTTCAGCACACCATCGACACCGGCTCTGCTCAACCCATCTGTCTGCGCCCACACCAACTGCCCTTCTTGAAATGACTGGGGGAGTGGGCCCAGGAGGCACTGGGCGTGGCTACTGATCGGGCCACAACAAGCGGAGAGGGATGGCTCTCGTTGACCATGCAGCAGCTGAAGCGGGAGCAGGAGGCTGATGCGAGGTTGGTTTAAGTGGGGGCCTGGCTGGAGGCGGCACGACGCCCAGGCTAGACATGGGTATCAGGACAGGGGCCCAAAGTGAAGGCCTACTACTCCCAGTACAATAATCTGGAGACCCACGACGGCCTCCTATACCGGAGATGGTGGGCAGCCGGTCAGGGCAAGGGTCTCCTGCAGCTGTTGGTGCCTCGGTCGCTGCGGTCACAGATGTTCGAGCTTGTCCACGGCTTAGGGGGCCCGGCCACTATGGGAATGCCAAAACTCTCCGTCATCTCAGGGGATGGTTCTAATGGCCTTCATGTGCACTGCTGTGACACCTGCACGGCACGAAAGGGCCCCACTTAATGCTCCACTGCCCCCCTGCAGCAGCACCGGGTGGGGTGCTGCTGCTCCCTAACAAAGTGTGTGTATTTATGTGTCAAATACTTGCCATTAATAACCCATGCACAACAAAAATATTAATGACTAAACTTAATATCCACAGAAAATAAACATTTACATCTCTGTAATAATGATAGTGCTCATTATATAATAAGATTTAGGCTTGCGGTGCAATGCAGTCAGTCAAAAAGATGCAAATTAGCAAAAATCTATGATGGATTTAGTTTTTCCAATTAGAACACGCCAGAAATGATCTGCAATAGACTTAATCGAGAGAGTGAGCATCACAACTTCTCCCCAACAAAAGCTGCTCACAGAAATGTAAGCTTTATGACAGAACTAAAGTACCAACATGCATCCATCGAGTGTGAGTACATGTGTGTGAATGACCGATAGAAAAAAGTGCTTGGGAGAATAAGGCAAGTTGAGTACAGCACTTTGAGCTATAACGTGTATGTTAAACATATATAGTAAAACAGATGTGTGTATTTCACATGTTGCTTTGCTCTGAGTTCATAGTTGCATGTCTTTGAGTGTTTTAAAAGAGACAGCGAGCCACTGTCAGTTCATACCTCTGATCACAATCCGATCTTTTTTTTTTTTTCCTTTTAGCTGAAGAAAAACAAAATGTATTTTTTTCTTCACATCTGACTGGAAGCTCAAGGAACAAACTGAATGGGCTGCTCGTGTCTGAACACTACTTAGATGCTCCTAATAATTAATGTACCGTACAGCATCCCCTCACTATTTTATGTTTTGCCTCCAAGTAGCCAGACTTTCTTGTAATTTTGTAAAGTGTCCTTGAGCAATAGTTCTTCACTCTTCCTGAAGGAGTGGGAAGGAAAAGTTGTCCATTGGACTCTGGCTGCTTTTGCACTCGTTTTCAGTCCAGTTCTTGTATCTGTCCATTCTTAGAAGAATGTTTATGAATCATTCAAGTATAAAAAAAAAAACTCCTAGGTTTTTCCATTATCCACTTCATTACTAGCAACCTCTCACAAAAACATATGTTCTTTAGATGGATCTATGAAAAATAGCAACGATTTTTCAGCCATAAATTTTTATTTTTGCACCAACAACTAAGCATGGTTTGCAGCATGTCCTTAAAAAATTGACGGATAAAGTCTCAGCCCTAAAACAATCCCCCTCAAATCTACAGCAGATGATCAGTATATGAAAGTCATGTCCTTTAAAAACAGGAAGAAATCCAGCAAAGACCTGAACCCAAGAGATGCATCTGGACTTTCCATTGATCCAGCTACTGTTCACTGAAGCCTCAACAGATATGGTCTCCCTGGAAGGGTAAGAAGCCATTCTTGAAGAAGGTAAACAGAGAGAAGAGGCTAAGCTATGAAAATTGCACAAGAACTGGACTTCAGTGAATCAGATAGGATGCAGTGCTGTTTGGAATTGGAATTATGAACAAAGAAAAGTACCATCAGATTCTGATCCACCATGCAATATCAAATGGAAACCACCTGATTGGCAACAGCTTCATTTTTCAGCGTAACCTTGGCTGGATTGAAACAACACACAATGGAACACTGTAAGTTATGGATTGGCCTCTCTCAGACCTCAGGATTGTTGAAGAAGTGTGGGATCATCCTAACAGAGGAGAGACCTAAAGGCAGAAACATCCACAGAAGAGTTTTAAATGTCCTTCAAGAAGCCTGGAGAACAATGCCTGAAGATACTTAAAGAAGTTAAAGAAAGTTGCCTCAGAGAGTTCAGACTGCTTAAGAATAAAGGTGAAAGGCAGTCATATCAAAATATACCAAATATCGACTTTTAAGCTCGTTTGAATTGTACAAAGTCAGTTTTTTCCTTATATGTAATGTTTGGGGAATAATTACTTAATGTGTGTGTTTGTTTGTTTTTCCTTTTATGTGAATTCATTTTATATGAGTTAAATTTATGTGAAAGCTTTTCCCTTGATCTTTATCTCTTGATCCTAAAGTAGACCACGAGCCCTGAGATACATACAAAGAGATTGAGGGTGGACACCAGTCATCACTGATGACTAGTGAAAAATATTAGATTTTTTTTTCTACTAAGTTTTAATTGATTCTATGTTTTAAGTCTATAATTTCTCGGTTCTTTTTGAGCTATAATGGAAACAGTTGAACTATAGTTTAGAACTTTAACCAGCAGATGGCGCCAAATTACCACAAAGCAATCTAGCATAACTTCAGGCTCCTGTCTGATTTTATTATGAAGCCTCTTCCTACCATCACACAGTTATTTCCATTTTTACTGTTGACAGGAATAAAAAATCACTGTGTGACACCACATTAGAGATACTGGAACATCAAAGACATGAATATCAGAGAGTTCAGATTCACATTAATAAAATTCAGTTCAATTTTATTTATAAAGTGCCAAATCACAACCACAGTCACCTCAAGGCACTTTATAATGTAAGGCAGACACTACAATAATACATAGAGAGAGAAACCCAACAATTATATGACCCCCTATTGGTGACAGTGGGAAGGGAAACCTCCCTTTTAACAGGAAGAAACCACCAGCGGAACCAGGCTCAGGAAGGGGTGGCCATCTGCGGCAGCTGGTTTGGTGCGAGTGGATGACGACAGGACAAAGACATGCTCTGCTCCATCGTGCAGAGAAGGACCTACTCATGAACATGATCAGGGTGCATTAGTGTTAAAGGAATTATCAGCTGCCACATCAGGAAAGTCACCATCAGTGCTGAATGGTTAATAGGGTTTAGAGGAACGCACGCTCCCATCCAGATGAGGTCTTTTTCAGAGAATGCCTTGCATATTTCTGCAGGACAATGCTGAACCACATACTGCATCTATTATAGCTCCATGGCTTTAATGAGAGTTGGAGTGCTGAACTTTTTTTTGCAAGACTCACAAAACACAAGACTAGGGATGGATCAATCCAATATACAGTATCTCACAAAACTTGCGACATGGTGTAACTCAGGTAGTGACCTTAGCACGTCGGAGCCGCACGTGAAAGGCGGCTGTTGTGTACGAGACCTGTTGGCGATCTGGAGTTCACACTGAAAGCATCTGGAGCCTCGCTACATGCGGCCAAACCAGGAGTTGTGCCAAGGTGGGCATCCCAAACAAAATTTGTTCCCCCTGCATAGCAAGCATTAGTTGGGCACAGAATGCGGATCCAGTTTAATTTACTCCACCTCCATTACAGACAATTGGACGTGGAAGCAGAGATGTTTTAGTTTTGTGAGAAAGTGAAAAATGATTGTCGTTACCTTACCATTTGAGGGTTACAACAGAAAATTATTTATTGTGGTATCGGACAGTATTATGAAACCGTTTCGTGGTTTGAAAAGAAAAAAAAATTACGCAAAACCAAGGAATACCAATCATGCACAAAAACACATGGACACTGGGTCACCAGACCCAGAACTAACTGGCCTGTCTGCAGTCCAAACCTTTCACCAACTCTTGAGAAGCGTGCATGAGTTGCTGAATGCCTCCCAAAATTTCCACAGCAAAAAAATTTTATGAACATTTAGAACTACAATCTCAGCAGCAATACCAACACCTTTCTCAAGACCCCTTATAAGAAGAGCATGCCCCTATACAACCTCTTTGAAGTCCCTACAATCTCCTCAACATCTTTACAACCCCTTCAACAACTCAATTTGTTTAAGACTCCTACAGCTATTTTAAGGACCCTTTTAACTCTTCCAAGACTCATTCAGCCTCCTCAGCAAAAAGAACAAAGACTCAGAGAAAACATTAATGGGCCTTTACAGCATCATCTCCCACCTAAAATTTCAACCAGATCAAAATACAACTTTTTCTACCTTAAATCACCATCACATTTTCTTAAAATAATAAATTCTTCTTCTTTCTGCTGCTTTCTTTAGGGGTCATCTGCCTCACTCCTCAATCTGTCCTCTTCTCTTTCTTATTAGTCTTCTTCCATCTTCTCAGCACAGTCTCTTCACTCCTTACATTTTCTTCTCCATCCTTAATCACTCTAACCTGCTGCACATCCTTTCCAGCTCACTCTGCTGAGCCAATAGATACAATTCCTTTTCTCCTTCTTCAGTGTCCATCCTAACACACAGCTCACTAGAAGCCTTTTTCTTTGCCTGCTCTCTCTTTGCTGGACGCCTACTTCCTCTGTCATTTCCTCTTCATTTGAATGCATTTGGATATGTTTTGCTTCCGTCGCTGTCAACCACACTTTCAGATCTACTCATGTGAGCCTCTTTGAGCAGATTGCATGAATCATCGCTCTGTTTCATTCACAAACCTGCCGACAACCTGCGCCTGCGCCCAACACACATACACGCACACTTCTCCAAGCTCCGCCCCTCCCGCGGAGTGAGACGAAGACCCGATGGTGAATGAGTAACACTCATTGAGAGGAGCGACAGACAGCGGCTATCTGTTCGTCTTTCTGCCGGTGTTGTTCGGAGCCGCGGGGACAGGTAAGACCGTCTCTGCTCACCTGACAGTCCCAGACTTGACCTCAAACGCGTTCCCGCTCTGTGTTACTTCTCCTTTAAACAGCACTTTCACGGTGGTGATGTTTACAACTAACAGTACCTTCAGAATTTGACTAGAATGTATTTTTAAATATATTAATATTTTAAATTGTTTATTTCTTACTTGTTTTGTTGCTATTATTTTCACAAAAATATTTTTTTAATATTTGTTTCTCCTATGTTTATTAGATTAATAAGGACATTTATAAAATGTATAAATTGCAGTTTAACTTCACTGTGTCTCGCTAATCATCCGATAATATGTATTATTATTATTGTTGTTATTATTATTAATAATAATAATAATAATAATAATAATAATAATAATAATAACAATTATTATTGTTGCTCCCTGATATTGTCTTATTAAGTGTTTTATTTGGTAGGTTTCAGTGTTTTGTTGCATTTAAACTCAAACTTAATTCAACCAAAAATCTTTAAATGGCACAACTTAGTCAACAAGAAATATACAGAGTCATCTAATGTAATCCTACAAACTGTCTCCTCACTGGATTAATGCTCTACTGAGATAAAACATTACCAGTGTTTTATATGACTGGTTTAACTAGATGAAGACTTACCTGCTTCTTTCTCTTGAGATTGAGAATTAATACTGAACAGTGATGTGATGCTAACAAAATCCCTTAAAATTCAGGATGTCGGAGTCCTTTATTTTCAAGTCGGAGTCCTTTATTTTCAAGCAAAGCCTTTATAAGTGGGAGGTATGGCTCTCGAGGAACAGGAGGATTATGCAGCAGCAAAGCTGTTTTTTCTTCTGGAAGTACAACATCCAGGAGGAAAAAATTTCAAAAGCTAATTTTTTGGCAAAGTCAAACCGTATTATGATTATATACATGCATTTTTATGTGGAGGTAACCACTGAAATTACAGTTAATTTACAGAAAGCTTAAACTTAACTGCCCAAATAATTGCCCAGAGACATTTAAAGGTGGTGAGACTTGTTTCAAGAAGGACTCTGTGCATGAACATCATTGATTATCTGTTTATGTAGAGTTATAAAAACTTATAAAAATGAGTAGAATGTCAGTGAAGATGTTTAAATTATTTCATTTACTTTAAAAATATTTTTGTTTCCCTCCACAGGTCTTATTGCAGTGATGTTATCACTCCTCTTCCTCCTCCCTCCCTTCTTCCTCTTCACACCCGCCTGGACATTGGAGTTTCGGTATCACAACAACCATGAGATTGAGCAGTACCTCAAGCAGGTCAGCACCTCGAATCCTGACATCACACACCTGTACAGCATCGGCCAGTCTTCAAAAGGTAACCCTGCTCCTGCTGCTTCCTGTCCCACCTGTAATTCTGAGACTTAGTTGGGAGTTGAAATGACAAAAGGTGTGAAATGACAATTTGTGATGATCACAATAACAAGATTTCCTGGGCGGATGTGTTCCTCGTGAAGACTTCCCACACAGCCATGTGTTTAGCTTTTTTTTATTAAAGTCTTTTTGTTTTGATAGCCATTATCAGATATGGTGAAAAAAGAATAAAGGAGGTTATTGTTCCTGCGCCAATGTCTTGGGGCTTTTTTGAGATCAGGAGCTCTTATTTAAGGGATATCCACCCAGCAGCAGCTCAGTGAAAGAATCTAAAAAGGTAATTTTGCCAAATGTGTAAACAGTGTTGAGGTTTGAGGCTGAGGCAGCTGCTGCTATAAGCCGGTGCTGCAGAAATGAAAATGAACCGAATCTGGTTAAAAAGTGAACCGTTTCAGCTTTCTCAGCTCGACTGACAGACCGGGATATTTTATTTCTGCTGCAATAATCTTTTTTGTTCTCTTCATGATTCAGTTTGTCAAGATCAAGAAATGTTTCTAACTTTCTCTATATTTCATTGCATTTGATATACAAAACTGCATACATTAATGTCTTGCATTAATGACTTGCACAACCACACATGGAGTCCTTTTGCACTACTTCCAAACACTTCGCACCTGTCCTCTCCTGTGTGCCTTTTACGGAGCCCCACAAGGGACAATTGGAGAAAAAAAATGAAGATGAAGTTTTGCAAGATCCCGCAAAACTTTTACTCAGGAGCAAGATCCCGGCCGCATCCTTCGAAGGACACGGCCCACGTAGACCGCGAAGGCCTGGTCCTCCGAAGACTGACAAGGCTGGAAGTGCGAGGCTGTGAAATGGGATGGTCTAGCCTTCAGATTTGCGCCACCACCTGTGTCAGTTATCTGCTCCTTGCTATCTAAAATATAACGGGACACTGGAGTAAATTCGCTACCATCTCACACTTCTGTTTAATCAGTTTTCTGTTTGACGTTTATTTAGCTGTGTGAAAACTATAACTTTAATCTCAGCCAAACTGTTTTACTGAGGAACAAATAAAAAACTGAAAAAAGCCAAACAATAACATTTTTAAGTTGCCTAAGTGACTTATATATCATAATCTGAGTAGCGAAAGGTTGCAGGGGTTTTGAAAATGGTGTGCTGGAAGTCCACTGTTCTCGCCGGCTTTAGTAAGCCTTGAACCCCCCAACTAGCTATCGAGCTAGTGGGTAACAGACATCTCAAAAAACATTGGAGCACTTTTGCAAATATGTGATGTCTTGATAAATCAAGCAGATATTTGAAGTTACACACCTACATGGTAAATGGCCTGTATTTATATAGCGCTTTACTAGTCCCTAAGGACCCCAAAGCGCTTTACATATCCAGTCATCCACCCATTCACAAACACATTCACACACATTTTCAAATATCTTGAAAGTTTATTTTGTGACCCAGAAAGAGTAATATTAAAACTACGGAGCTGCCCCCAATTGTTGGTAACTGGAATTGGATGGGCCGCGCTATGAATTCTGGGATAGGTTGGGCCACGAAAGAAATATTCGACCCATCCTTCAAATTCGGGGAAATGAACCGCATTTGGAGGAGACTTTGAATTGGGACAGCCTTCATCGCCTGGCTGTGACGTAATCGGCCTTCAAATGCGGCCTCCGAAGGATGCAGCCTAGGGATTGGGACATAGCTCCTGAGTTACTTTTGCGAGATCTCGCAAAATCTTTTGCAGGATTTCACCAAATTAACTCTGGATCTCGCAAAATTTTTGCAGGATCTCGCAAAAGTTCATCTTAATTTTTTTTCCTCCAATGTCCCTTGCGGGGCTCCGTAGCCTTTTCTTTTGTTTTGTATATATTTCTCCTGTTTATTATTAATTGCTTCTTATCCTCCTGTCTGTGAAACATGCCTCATAAATGAATATCGCTGGCTGGCTTTATATTTCTAAAAGTATGAGCAAAATCAGTCTGTGTGAAGCTGGCCACTGTCTAATCACAGTCATCTGCATTTGAACATTTGAAACTTGAATACTTTAAATCTTCATCTACTAAACTTTCACTTCTGAAACAAATTCTGGTTTTTTTACATTCTGAGATGAGACATTAGGTCATAATGGGACTTCCTACTTTCCAAATATTAGAAGACAACCTTTCACAATCCTGCAACACAACACCCTCTTAACAATTTTCTCTTGTGTGCGTATCATATATTGTGCTGTGCAAGTCTTGGACTTGCTGCTAAAAAGCCAGACTTGCTCTAAAGCACACGGGTCAAACTCCAGTCCTCCAGGGCCGGTGTCCTTAAATTTTAACATGTGTCCCTGCTACAACACCCCTGAATAAAATTAATAGGTCATTAGCAAGTCTATAGATCTTGACTGCATGCTGAGGTGGCAGTTTAGCCATTTGATTTGTGTTACAGCAGCTCATGAGTGAATTAACATGTTGCAACAACAGTACTTTTAGAAGTACAAATTTCCAAACAGTTACATTTACTTACATTTATTTGAGTAGGTAGGGTTACGGGTTGCCACCTCAGCATGCAGTCAAGTTCTATAGAGTCTTGCTAATGACCTACTAATTTTATTCAGGTGATCTGCACATGTGAGTATGTACAGAGGAGGTCAGGAGTAGAGATCCAACAGTGTGAGTCTACAGCCATCTGTACAAAACAATGGACACTCTGTGTGACTCAGTTTGGGGCTTCATTTCAACCAGTGATGTTGATCTTCTCAAATTTAATGAAATTACAAATGCAGTACCACCAGATTTTGATCCAGCTTTCAATACCATCTGGAGAGCATCTGATTGCCAGCACCTTCATTTTTTCAGCAGGACAATTATCCCAGACCACGATTTGTGCAATTCTTATTGGTTTGGAAAAAGAAAATGACAATTTCATCCATTTAACATTAAATGTCTGACAAAAAGTGAGTAACAATGAATTCCGTTTGAGGCGACTGCAGGAAATACAGTACAGCAGATGTAGATTTAGGTGATCATAAAGCTTTGAAACACAACCTGTTCTTAGACTGATTCCCTTACATGTAGACGCCACAATAGGAATGATGGATAATTGATGAAGCATCGGGCATCCGCCTCTATACCCACCACCAATGACTGACTGACCTGGATCTATCTGTTGGTGGATCGCATGACTGGACAGTAAATAGTTTCTAATTTAATCCCAGACTGCTTAATCTGACACACACACAGAGCTAATCTGAGCTAATCTGGGACACCAGCTGGCCTCCGTCCAGCCCGAGTGTGTTTATGCATTTTTCAGTCTCATCTTGTCTTTGTGCAACGAATCAGTTTTTCCCTCAAGCTGCTGCTCTGATGACTGAGTCACACTTTGCCGTGATTTACGTGAGTGTGTGTTCCTGGCTTGTTGAGACTTGTAGTTTCATTCATTGAATAACCAGTAGTACTGGCAGTACAGTTACAGAAGTGTGTGTGGGTGGGTGTGTGTGCCTGTGAGGAAACTGACTAACTGAGAGTTAAAATTTAAACCTCAAAACTCCAGGCTGCCAAACCAAAGCACAGAGTTCAAAGACACTGAAAGAGCAAAGAGGAATTAAAGCCTTTGATTAAAAATATTAACTTATTTTAGTTTCTTCTAATACAGCAGATAAAGATTATTTATTGACCTTTAGTTTACTGCAAACATTAAAAAAGTTTCACGTAAAACACGTGAAAGATGCATTGATATGATTCTTTCTAACCAGCAGGGGGCGACTCCTCTGGTTTCAAAACAAGAAAAAAACATATATATATTTTGAAACATGAGAAAATGAGCCCGATTCCCACTTCCTCATATCTCATTATGAGCCTCAGTTTCACGGTTTTTAACAAATCACAACCCTCATTTTGTAAATTTTGTCTCCATATAAGGTCAAATGTGTGATAAAGCAGAGTGCTGTTTGGCATGGACACGTGGTGATGGACAAGCTGAACATTTAGTGTTCCTCTCCCTTCAACGTATCTGAAACTGATCTTAAAGTAAAATGGTATTCCAGATGTTTCCAGAAATAAAATGGAAGTGAACAGGGGAATAAATGTGCAGCTGCAGTTTCTCTAGTTCCCATAGACTCTTAAAATGAACAACTTTACAGCAGAAATAATCAAGCTTATAGCCTGATATAAAAATTGTTAAAATATAAAAAACTTGACTGAAAGTCAGTGAAACAGATCTGGTGGAGTGATAATTAATTTTCTACTGTTTACTTAATTGGACTGTGGACCTTGTAATTTTTAATACATAACTAGACAATTAATAATATAAAGAAATAAGGAGTGGACTTTTACACAGTAGTGCATACTAATCTGAAGGCTCCAGAATTTGTTAAGGACACAGGGAGGGCCCTGCAAGGATGGATTCTGGTGGCTTATCATCAAACTGACCTCCAAAGACAACAGATAGCAGTAATTCACAGGATGCAGGCAGAAAGGCATCATGGGATACTTATGTGGACAGAACAGAGTCACTGGATGTGAAGAGAGAGAGCACTTTTACGTTCACATGTTTTGAATTGCTGCTTACTTTCTTAGTACTGAATGTTGACCATATTGAATATTGTAATTCATTTTTCTCCTCAGTCAGTCTGTCAGCTGTGAACGCTCACAGCAAATTTAGAGAAGCAGGTCTCTGGAGACCGGGTGGACATTCAGAGTTTTATTTGTTTTGTTGTTTTTATTGTTGGTTTCTGTCATATTTTGTGTGTACTTGCTTTTATTGCACGTTGTCACTGTGAAAAGCTTTGCTGTAGCAAATATTTTTGTGCATGCTGGTGTGCGTTTCTTAGCATTCTTAACTAACCCAGGTGACAATGAACCGTTACCTAATTACATATTTTTATCTCCCAGTGCACATCATGTTCAATTAAGCAGATGTGAGCAGCACAAACTGTAACTCTTAGCTCCTGAAGGCTCTGTTTGCTCTGCGTGTCTCTCAGGTCAGCAGCTGTGGGTGTTGGCTTTGGGTGTCAGTCCTCACCAGCACACAGTTGGCATCCCAGAGTTCAAATATGTGGGTAACATGCATGGAAATGAGGTAAGACAATACACACACATGCACACGCACACACACACAGAAGAGTGCCACTCCCTTTTAACAGGAAGCAGGACTAAAGGAGGACAAAAGAGATCAACAAAAGCCATTCAGAGTCCAGAGCCCGTGGATTCCTTTGTGTGTGGACAACAGAGTGTGTGATGACCTGCATAATTCTCAGATAGAAATGGACAGTGTGCCGAATCAACCGAATCAAGAAACACTAATCTCAGGTTCTTTGTATACTTAGGCAGGTCAGTTAGTAACTGGGAATAGCTGTAATGGAAAAAAGTGTCTCTTATTATATGTATATGAATGGCTATTGTACATCTGAATGAAGCTCATAGTATAGAGAACATAAGGATTTGACAGTTAGTTGACTTTGAATGCCTCACTCATCCGTTTTATAACAGAAATGGATTGGAGGTGTGGCTTGTGTCTGTCACGCCATGTAACACACATGATCTAAAAGATGGCATTTTCAAGTTTTTGAAGATTTGCTCATTTAGGATGAGGCCAAAACCCAACTCCACCCTTAGTCGGCGTCTCAATGACCTGGTGGATGTTTAGAGGAAAAAAAACCCTATATGATGCTTCACTTCTTCTGACCACAAAACAAGCATGAACAACCTCCTTTTAACCACATCACAAAGCAACACTCATAATTACAACTGTATGCACAGGTGGATTGATCACACCAAACTCGAATCAGGAGAGAGTGAAGTGCAGCAAACAACATCTAAGCTAATCACAGCACAGCATCCCTCAGGTGATTCAGTCTAGCAACAACCTAAACAGGAAAACAGCATTATGCAGGATTTTTGGTCGCACAGCTCTTTGAGCACAGACAGAAGTGGTTTAAGGAAACTTTAATATAATATTTTATATTTCTTTAAACGTTTCTTATTAAACCCAGCAAACACTTTTACATTGACCTGGTAGTCTTTTTTGACATCTAGTCACGATCAAGGAATGGTTCAAAATGAAAATTGTGCCATGACGTGAAGGAGTCACTTTCATGATCATCCAGTGATGTCACTCTTTGGCTCATCAGTGGTGTGTTGACATCACATCTTTGGCCCAACTCAGCTCACTTGGAACCCCAGTAGTGCTAAAACAGTACCTAATACCAGATTCTACCACCTAAAAACTGAGAAGAGTTGACGCTGGGTTTTTTTTGTTTTTTTTAATCAATTTTAAATCATGCTTTTTATTTGTTTTTGTTTTTAATGTCTCTGTAAAGCACTTTGAATCACCTTGTTGTTGAATTGTGAAATAAACTTGCCTTGCCTTGCTGCTCCCATGTAGAAGTGTACAGATGAAAAGCTCAGCAGGGCACTGAGACCTTTAATCTGTGCAGTTCTGCAGATAAAAAAAATTACAGTTGACTTTTTATTTTATTTGCTTCTTCGCAAGAGTACACAGGTAATTCAGTTAGCTTTTATTCTTATTGACAGTATGCAGTATTTGAGTGTTTGACCTTTGAGAGACATTTTTACAAACTAAAACACCTTATCTGCATTTTTAACCTGACAATTCTCAGATTTTGTGCAAAAGTTTCAAACTTTTGTTCTTAGAGGAAACTGATTTGCTTGATCTGCGGTGTTACACAGCACATTCAGCCAGAGTTAGGTCATCAGTGTGATGAAATCTGTGGCACCACTAATCAACAAATAGACAAGCTCTGTTTATTCCAGTCAGAACAAGTTTTGTTCTGAACTTGTTCTGACTGAACAGAACACAGAAGACATTCAAACTGTTAACACAAAGGTTATTCTAATAACACAATGTAATTACAACCATCATTTAATAGTCTAATAATTCCATTGGGATGAGACAAATTGAGTCTGCATGAATGTCCTTAAAAACCAGACTAAAACGTTTGACCAGTGTCAGGTTGCCATGGTGACAGTGGACAGCTGATCACACTGCAAATGTGTGTGAAAGTCAATGGAAGTGTCCTTAAATAGACACGTTACGCCTGGACACACACGCACAAACAGAACCAGTGGAGTATATCGGCTCAGAGGAATACGGCCCCATACATACACATGGAAACAGCAGGGTGGCGAATGGGAATGCTGAAAAGGTGTCGTGTAGCGTGCACTGTCTGTGAGTACTCAGGAGTTTCTGACTAGAGTATATTTCCTGTGAGGCTCCCATGCTTTCTGCCACAGCTTCTACTGATTAACATTGAGAAACTCTGACTTGCTTGATCAGGCAGACAGACAAATTTTATTGTATCTTCATTTTATCGCATCTTTATTTTCCCCACACTGACTTCCAGCTAATTTCTGTATCACATAGCACAGGGGCAGGTTGAAGCATTCTGAAAATGAAACATATTTATTATTACATATTTAGTGTATTTGATGCAAAATGTGTACAAAAACAACAACAACAAAAACACGTTATAGAGCTAAAAGGAAACGCACAGGAGGAGAAAATTATATTAAAAGTGTAAATATGAAGTTATTTAAAAGCAACCTCAGATTAGCAACAACCCAACATTTTACATTGAGTCATCATTTATTCAACAAAACTAAACTACAATGCAGAATCAGTGTGTGAGAAACAAATTACATCCTGCACCTTGTTGAGATGCTTTTAGCAATAATAACTGCTGACTGCTGTGGGTCTCACACTGACTCTAGAATACTTTGCTATACGAGTTTACGGTCCACTCAATGACTGTAAGGTGCCCAAATCATCCCCACACTACCGTGCTGAGAACTGGTATGAGGTGTTTTGCTTCCTCGGGTGATTTGCATCATGGACAAAGATTTCCACTTAGAAGTGTTGCAGTTTGTCCTGATGTGTTTTTCCACACCAAAGCCGTGCTTTCATGTTTGTTTTAGAGAGAAGAGGCTTTCTTCTGCAACCCTTCCAAACAAAACATACTTGCTCAGTTTGTTTCTAACTTGTGTTATCATGAACTTTAACATTTAGCATGCTAACTGAGGCCTTTAGAGTCTGAGGTGGAGCTCTTGGAGTTTGTTGCAGTATCTCTGAGCGTTGCACTGTCTGATCTTTGAGGTGTAGAATGATAGACTTAAGGACCAGATGACTGTTTTTATAGAGATTGACAGACCACGTGACGTGACTTTCGCGCATTGCATGCCGGTAACTCGTGGCAAAACAATCCAAGTACCTGCATCAAATGCAAGCATTTGCAGCACCGCAAAACGTTCATTCTTCGGTTCCAATAAATTCTTGCTTTTTCTTTGCCCCCCAAAAAGGTGTGTACAAAACGAAGGAGAACAATGCCGGTCCGTACAAAGACAGACTTAATGAAAAGTCAAAGAAAAGATACGAGGAAAAAAATCTAACCAGTGAAAGGGTCAGACCCTTACGAGCACACAGAGGAACAAAATACGTTAGCGTGCTGCCCAACTTCACCACGCTCATATTTATAATTATACGGTTCTTGGAGTGAGTGCATACACTCGTGAAGTTTAGTAACTTCAGGTCACTGCAACAAGCCCAGGTACAGTTTACCGACGGATGGGTGCAGGACCTTGAAATGCACCGTGTAGAAAGTAAAGACCATCGTACGTATCATAAGTTTACCAGTCTCACAAATCGTCTTCATAAATACACATTCGTTAACCGTTTATTAATAGGACCTTTGAGCTCAATGGTAATTAATTAGTAGTAGAAATAATTTCTGGTACCCATCATAGAAATGTAGCAGTGACAATAATACTGTATGCTGTAATCGTACTGGGCAATTAGTGATACAAAACAACTGTTTTATCCTGTGAATAAAAGTATATGTTTTTGTCAATGTACCATAATAACAGAAGCGAAACGCAATATTGTGTCAGGACAATTCACTATTTATGCACAATAAATAAAGGAGCATAGCTCGACAATTTCTGCTCAGCGCCAGACTTGCTTGTAACCTATATCACCAATTATGTTAAGAAAAATGACGCATTAACTACAACAGCAGACTGACCTTCGTGTAAATGCTTGGAGCAGACTAACCTGTGAGCTGGAGTGTTCTGAGATGTTATATTTAGTCTTTGAATGGCTGCAATCCAGGCCACCCGTCGCCTCTTTGTTACTTCGGAAACATGGCTCGAACAATTTCTCTTCAACGACGTAATCCGATAACAACCGATCTCTTTACCCGTCGGCTTCCCGTGGCTGTCATGCGACCGGCTATTGCAGTTAATAATACAACAGCTTCTTGACATTTTTTGTGTTTCTTTTTATCGCTGTATAACTGATTTCAATTGAAAGCCTGCGTGCGCTAGTACCTCTTGCCACGAGTTCCCAGAATTCTTTGCGGTTTTACCCCTGAGTGACGTCACATTTTCAATCACTATTAACCGAGGGCTTAAAGTGAAAGAGGGTGTACTTTCTTTTTCACGTATTTTAAGTGTGCTTTAAGTTGGAAACAGTTGTTTAGTACAGTTTGCAGTGCAGGAAGCAAAGAACATCCATCGTATATCCACCGCATGACAGAAACTCTGAGTGAGCGAGCAAGAGGTCAGAGGATGTTTCTGTCATCGATGCTCAGATGTGCAAAATACAAACAGCCATCATGGCATGGCAGAATCATGTCAGCAGCAGGAATGCAGTCTTGCGTGTTAGAAATGTTTAGTAACACTAAATCAAACAGAGAACTTTCAGCGTCTTTAAACTTTGCCTGAAGGACAATAATAAAAATTTAAACAGGAGGCACTTCCTCCTTTCACACATTAACCTCGTACACTGAGTGTGCTGCACTGACCTTTCTTTGGATTCACTTGGAAGCCTGTTTGTTATTCTAATTCTATTTTTTGACTCTTTTAATGACAATATCTGTCGTATCCTAAATGACTCAACAGCTTTTGCACAGATGTTCATGTTCCCCAGGGGATAGATCCTGATTTTAAAGTGAAAGTATTTTCCTAAAGTGTCACTGAGAGTTCACGTTTCTTTCCTCAAATGTGATTTCTTCTCTTGAATCAATGTCTGTGTGATTTTGGACATTTCTGTTCCCTGAAGGATGAATCCTGATGAATTTGCCTCAGGTGTTCATGTTCCTCTTGTCTTCCAGGGAAGCTCAGCTGCAAGTTGTAGACAAACACTGCGGTTCACCTCAGCTTCACTCAACATTAGGTCACATAAACACGGCTGGACGGCTTTAATCTTGTTATCTAAACTTGTTGGAGGAATTGTTCAGTGACACATGGACTGTATGGGTGGCAAACACCACCATATGTTTTGGTTTTATCCAGTAATGGCTGCTGGATTTGAAGATATCAGTAATTAGATTGGACCTACCTTTGACTTTTTTAAAGCATATACTTACTTGGGATATTTTCCTTTACATTTACCTAGTTCAGTAAATCACTGCCCTTATTTCCCATTTTCTAAACTGCAGAGATATGGGGGGGCAGAGTTTCAAATAATGAGGTCAGTGTGTGTAAGCCAAAAGCTCAAGCCTCACACTGCTTCATTTCAGATGTTTTTTCTACTCATGGATCTGGATGATGTCATAGGGAGAGAATAAAACTTCAAGGGGCGTTCATTTAAACACAGCCTATTTAAGACAGAATGTGAAGGGAACTGTGAAACATGCAAAACTGCTCAAGTGAAGCCCAAGAAACACAATCTAGAGTAGATCCGCTGTCAACTGCCGATTCAGGTTCAAGGTTCTTCATTATTTGTCACATGCATAGTTATACAAGTATAACACACAGTGAAATGTAGTCTGACACGCTCCTCGACATGTGCAAAAATTGGGGGGGGGGGGGGGGTGTAGAGGAAGAACATTATATATATATATATATATATATATATATATATATATATATATATATATATATATATATATATATGAATGAATGAATGAATGAATGCTTTATTGGCCATATGCAGGTTGCCCCACAGAGGAATAGGACCCCCCCCCCGACTTACACACACAACAACAAGACAACACAAGGGAATACAGTCGGAGATCGGCAGCGTTGGGAGAATAACACTGAAAAAATTACACAACATTGGGAAAAGTACAAGAGGAAAAAAAAGAGACCTCTTCACACGCTGGGCAACCTATGGGAGGACAGCATGAGAACAGGAAACAAAAAAAAACTCCTCTGCACAGAGAGCACATTAATGTCCACATCACAACATCAGAGCACATGACAAGCCACAGGGGATGGATAGGGGGGTGGGGGGTGATTCGAAGGAACACAGCAGTCGTCCTGCACCATGCTACCATTTCAGCGCGGCACGCAGACCCGCTGCCTTCCCCCGCAGGAACAAGCATCGAAGGCGTTTGGAAGGGAGGGGGATGAGTGCGTGCTTATCAGTGTAAGTGTATGTGTGTGCGTGTCCATAGTTCAGCTGAGACAGTGTCCTTCGCTGTATCAGGCTAAGTAAACAGTCCTCCAGCCGATCCAGGTGTCCTTCATGGGATGGGAAGAATAGTCATCACACAGTCGTTATCAGGGAGTTGTTTTGGTGGGCTCCAGCCTTGGGCCTGAGCAGCTGGCGCCGTGGTGTCCAAATGTAGAATATTGTTGATTTCTCCTTTATGCGAGCAGCGAATTTAGCACTCTGACACTGGGGCCTCGATTTCCCGTTGGAGCGCTGCGAGCCTCCCCATGATGGTATCAAGCTTCTGTTCCGTGGTGTTGTCATTCTTTTGGTTCTGAGACCTCACAACTGCAGTGAGCCGTTCTGCGATGTTATCCAACTTTCGCTCAAGGGTGTTATTGTGAGCAGGCCCCTCTCTGATGTATCCCATCATACGCTCAATGGTGTTAGTTTGAGTCTTCACGGCAGCTGTAAGCGTCTCCAAGGTGTTAACCATGCTGCGTTTGGTGTGGGAGGCCGCGCCTCGTCCCATCGCTTCAATTCCAGCGGTCAGCTTAGGGGGGGTTTGAACAGCTGGTTCCGCTCTCTTATTTCTCCGATAAGTCAGGGCCAAGCCAGCTCCGATCAGCAAGAACCCTGTTATCATGGTTCCGAATAGGTAAATATCCTCAGCGTCCTCGATAGACAGTCCCGCCAGGCACAAGATCCTCCAGGTTTGCCACCCATCCATCGTGTATATATATATATATATATATATACATATAGTATATACACTGGGTGAATGTGCAGTAGTAGCAGCAAGCAGGTGAATTCTGTACATTAATATGAATAGATATCTGACTATTTTACAGGATAGACAATATAAACATATTTAAAATTAAAGGAATTGAAATGTACATTGTGCCTTGGTTTAGAGTGTCTGGAAGAGAGTCCTGTCTCAGTCAATTATAGATGATGTGAGAGGGCGGGTGTGTGTGTTTAGGGCACGGATGGCTTGGGGATAGAAGCTCCCCTTGAGTCTCTCTGTCCTTGCCCGGAAGATGCGGAACCTTCTACCAGAATGCAGAAGTTGGAACAGTTTGTTGCCAGGATGGGACGGGTCCTTCAGTATCTGCGCTGCTCTAGTCCGGCATCTCCTGGTGTAGGTGTCCTGAAGCGGGGGGAGAGCAATCCTGCAGCAGCGTTCTGCTGTACGGATCACTCTCTGGAGAGCTTTTTGGTCCTTCACACAGCTGTTCCCAAACCACGATGTCATGTTCTGTATGAGGATGCTCTCCACAGCGCCTGTATAGAAAATCCTGAGGATCTTTGGAGAGACCCTGAACTTCTTCAGTTGTCGTAGGTGATACAGGCGCTGCCTAGCCTTTTTGGTCTGGACCTGAATGTGGGCAGCCCATGTCAGGTCTGAGGAGATGTGGACACCAAGATACTTGAAGGACTGCACCCTCTCCACTGGAGCTCCATTGATGATAATGGGCTTGTAGTCTCTGTGCTGACCCCTTCTGAAGTCCACCACCAGCTCCTTGGTCTTGCTGACGTTCTTCCATTTGGTTGTTCAGTTCAGTTCAGTTTTATTTATATAGCACCAACAGTTGCTGTTTGAGGCGTGGCTGCTCACAGCTGCAGGGCGTCCCCTCCTCTCTGTGGAGACTGACTTGGGCCTCCTGAGTGCTTGAATCAGCAGCTGCTATGTGATGGTTTCTGCTTTCTGACTTTTTAGCGCCATTTAGCACAGAAAGAAGAGCAGCAAAGAGCAGCTCTTCCAAGGCCAATTATCCCCGAGTTAGGAGTGCCGTAGAGACTGATAAGGAACATGTTGATTGTACAAAACACAGTAAAGCCAGAGCTAACAGTAGATATCGAATTTCTTCGACCATGAAAAAAGTGTTGGTGGATGAAATTGCCCGCACTGAAAACTGGCTCCACGCCGACCCTGATGAAGGAACAGTTGCCTAACCTAACAGAGGGTGTCAGTGATGTTCAGCTGATATAAAGTAAAAAGATAAATCACAGTATAAAAATGCAAAAATAAAAATGTGTGTTTTCGTGTGATCGCAACAGAGACAAAAGATGGAGGGAGTTTGATGAAGGAAAGCAATATGATGGCTGGAGGCAGCGCTAGTCCTGACGTGTGTGTGTGTGTGTGTGTGTGTGTGTGTGTGTGTGTGTGTGTGTGTGTGTGTGTGTGAGTGAGATGATGTGGATACACACCTTTCCCAGCCTTCTGTCATTCCCACTCCCAAGGCTCTCATTCATTCACAAAGATGTTTTTCATCATCCAATAAGCCGCCTGTATCCGGAAAAAATGCCTCATCGTGACTCGTCCCTGGATTCCATTTCAATTCCTCGCTGACTCACGACATCACTTCCTCCCCCGCTGTTTTCTTCAGGCAGGAACATGCAAGGTCAACACACAGAAAACAAAGAATGGTGGAGTGAAATTAAATGTTAAACTTTTAGCCTAATAAAGTGAAAGCAATGCACTGTAAAGTTTAGGAAAAATAAACCACTCTAAATAAAAAAAAATAACTAAAGCTGTTAAACAATGAAAATAAACATTTCTTCGTGTTAAAGAAATTTATATAATTATTGAAGAGCTAACAACTGAAAATAACTTAGACTGTGTCTGCCTGTACTTCCATGTGATACCAGTTTACAACTTTTAAACTTTAAAACTTTTGCGAGATCCCGAGTTTGTTTTGCGAGATCCCGAGTTTGTTTTGCGAGATCCCGAGTTTGTTTTGCGAGATCCTGAGTTTGTTTTGCGAGATCTCGCAAAAGTCCGTCTTAATTTTTTTTTCTCCCATGTCCCCTGCGGGGCTCCGTAGTTATCCACGTTAACTGAGTCTGCTGTCACTATACTGAAAGCACATTTCCAATTTTGCAACTAAACTTAATGTCCTCACCTGGAAATACTTAAAGTTTCCACACATATCACTAAAGGAAAGCTGAACTGATTGGAATATTTATTGACTTCACTGCGGTTTTCACTGCAAACTTTGCGAACCATCCATTAAGCCAAAATGGACCCTGGACAGCCGTAAACTTGGCGTAAACTTGACGTTCATAATAAACTGGGCTGGAGCCACAACACTGATGCTCTTTACAGGAAGGGTCAGAGTAGACTCTACCTGCTGAGGCGGCTGAGGTCATTTGGAGTCCAGGGAGTGCTTTTAAAGACCTTCTATGACTCTGTGGTGGTATCCGTCATTTTTTACAGTGTTGTATGTTGGAGCAGCAGTTTATCGACAGCTGAGAGGAAGAGGTTGGATAAACTCATTAAGAAGGCCAGCTCTGTTCTGGGATCCACCCTGGATCCAGTGCAGGTGGTGGGAAACAGAAGGACTCTGGCCAAAATAACTTCTCTGATGGACAGAGTCTCCCACCCTATGCATTTAAATGTTGCTGAGCTGCAGAGCTCCTTCAGTGACAGACTGCTGCATCCTCGGTGCATGAAGGAGCGTTTCCGCAGGTCCTTCCTCCCTGCAGCTGTCAGACTGTACAATCAGAACTGCTCCCAACAAACATAGATGTTTACATCAGTGCTGTAACAACTTCTACTGTTATAACTTGCATATTACTTTTCTCAGGTTATCTATGCACTAACTTATTGGAAGTTACATGTCTACTTTTTAATGCACAGGTACAATACACAACCTGCACTTTTCTAATTATTCTAAATATTCTTAACTATTTAAACATCTTTCAGTATCCTGCTCTGTTTGCACACTACAACCTGGGTTTGCCACTTATCTGTACTCTATTTTTAATAACTGTACGGTACTCTGCTTTGGTAACTATTGTCCATGATGTAAATATGTAAAAAAAATGTGTTCTGTTCTGTTTGTATATGTGTGTTTTTGCTGCTGATACAACCAAATTTCCCCCTGTGGGACAATTAAAGGATTATTCTATTCTATTCTATTCATTAACCCATTCAGATACTCAGATTAACCCTGGAAACATCATCTTTTCTACTCTTTTTCATATGTAGTCATGTTTTTCGTGTGTTAGTCAAAGGTTAGTCACAGTGGAGTATTTAGGAGGACTGACCTTGACGGGTGTTTTAGCTCTACGATAAGCCATGGGAATGGCCAGCTGCATGTGGGAGGTGAATAACATAATGTCTTTCGTTATGGTGGAAAGACATTATGTTATATTGGCGGAAGGTGGAAGTGATTACTTCACAGTTGGCTGACCATACCTGCACTAACATCTGTTCACCCATTTTCCTAAATATGAATCTTGCATAATGCATAATCTAAACTTTGTGCTGTTCACTTATGACTTATGTGTGAGGACAAGCCGTAAATTCCATCACAACATTTGTTTTTACCTAAATTTCTTTCTGCGTGTTTGTATTCGTGTGCTTTCAGGTTCTTGGCCGAGTGCTGCTCCTTCAACTAATAGATGAGCTGGTGCGCAGTTACCGTAGCAACGAAACATGGTCCTTGCGGTTGCTGAACAGCACACGCATCCACATCCTGCCGACGATGAACCCAGACGGCTTTGACGTAGCAGACAAGGACTGCTACAACAGCCAGGGCAGGTAACACAAACAGCTTTACCTCTGTTTTAAGTTCTGAGAGACCTGCGGCACACCCTGTGCTCATCAGCAGCTAGTAAAACATTAAGACGGCAAACAGACGTTTCCTGACTGGGAAGTGGAGACCAAAAACAGAACTAAAAGAGAGATTGAACACTGTTGATTGTGTTGCTCTCTGTGTGCAGTGTGTATTTTAGCAAAAACCCCTAATGATGAACTCAAAGGCATGAACTAACCTCTTAAGTGAAACAGTAGGAAGTGAAATTGTACAAGAGAACAAATGAGCCGTTGTTGAGGACTCAGAGCTTTATTTGCTGCATGCTCATGCAATATGCATGACTCCCTCCTGAGGGACATATCTGCTTCTGTAGCTGCTAAATGCTCTGCTGTGTTCACCTGCTCGTCTTTGATGTACCCTGCTGTTGGCTGCTCAGCAGGTCACGTACGGTGGCTTTTTAGAGCCTCGACAACTGAAAGCCGCTGCCTGCTGCGGGAAAAACATTGCTGCTGGCTAAAAGCATTGCTGGACAAAGTATACAGATCCTCTTCTGTAATTAAAGTACTGACAGCACGCTAAAAAGGGCTTAGATTAAGAAATATCACTGAAGTTAGAAAAAAAAAGTTTAATATTAAAAATTTTAGAATTTTACTAGACAGTAAAATTAATGCCACATAAACAAAAATAACTGCACCCAAAATCATGTCAGATATATTAAAATGGATTTCAGATTTTAAAAGGCACAGCTTGCACTTGTTTTTACTGCACAAAACAAAATGAATATGTAGGAAATATAATACTGTCCCCTGTAAAGTAAAGGCTGCCCAGCGACTGACCTGGCCTCTGGCCATCTTCTGTCACTGTGATTCTGGGAAGCTGTAACAGCGTATCTTGAAAGGCAGTCTGTTTTTATATGCACTTCCACAGCCGGGAGTCGTCTCATCCACAGACACATGGAGACATTCCAAGTCTGGTATCAACAGATCTGCAGTTGCAGTTTTCTTCCTCAATCAGCAGCGGAGCATTGAGTGCAGGAACACCACCTGTCACCACGATGTGCACTGTGTTTCAGGACATCCTGTTGTTTTCCTGCACCATCTCCAGTTGATTAGGTTTGTAGTCCAAACGAATAATGCCAGATTCCAAACTGAAATAGCCCGTGACTATGGTGACTTATGAGAGGCTGTCTTATTTCATATTTTTAGAGGCAAACCTACAAATTAATGCAGCATTTAATAACTATGAAGTAGTATTAAAAGTTTACATTCCTCAAATTTGTGAGGAACATGCTTAAGGGCAGTACTTGACTTAAACCACTTAGTTACAGCTGACTGGCTGTAAAGTTCCTTGGATTAGTGAGGCTACGCACCATCAGCAGCCCTCTTCACGGGATCCACTGTTAGCATAAACACGTTGATAACAAAACATGAACGCTGGAAAATATTTCTCACACTTTAACTTTTGCAAAGAATAATTTTGCATGTGTGTGCGTGTGTGTGTGTGTGTGTGTGTGTGTGTGTGTGTGTGTGTGTGTGTGTGTGTGTGAGTGAGTGAGAGAGATTAAATGCCAAGTTGACACACAGACATAATCTTGCAGTCACAGCTTGTTTGTTTTGTAAAGCCTAAGCTACATTGCTGCACCCAAAATACTTTGATTGGCAAGAGAAACACACACACACACTGTAGATCTATATCACACACATGCACACACAATTATACTCTGTAAGCATCTAATTATGATTGTTTCGTCGTCTTCGTATATTCTGTTTACAGTAGACTCATGTCTGCAGTAACTGCTTGTGGGAACAGTCTCATTATGTGGACTTGCCTCCCATATAGGTTTAGTCCGTGTGTGTGTGTGTGCGTGTGTGTGTGCGTGTGCGTGTGCGTGTGCGTGTGTGTGTGTGTGTGTGTGTGTGTGTGTGTGTGAGTGTGTGTGTGTGTGTGTGTGTGTGTGGTCTCTTTGGGGTCACTGCTTTCCAAACCTTATAAGGAAACATTTCACTTAAGCACATGAAAGTGAGTGAGATGACAAATGAGATGGTGAAGTCTTGTTTTAATATGCTGGCACTAATTCCTACAGAAAGGTGCCAGAAGATTTGGGTCGTCCCATTGGATGAATTACTTTTCTTCTAGAGTTCAGGTAGATGAGAGAAGAAGTTCTCTTTTGAGATTTCAAAGAAGAATTGGATCATTATTTGGACATAAGACACTCAGAGCAGGCCTTTTATGATAAAAGGTACATATTTCTACTCTTGGACTTCACTACAGCGGCTTTACATGATTGACAGATCAAAATAATCCTTATTTATCTCATACTGAGCCTCAGTGCAACTACTTCGCTCATCCACGGTCTGAAACTATAGTCAGTAAATAAATGATCGGCACGACCACAGTGACATCACCGACTGGTTTCAGACTCTTTGGCATTTTTGTTGCTTCCATGTTGGTTTTTGTGAGAAGTGACCATTTGGGGTTTTAGTGCTAACCTATCACTAATGCTAGCTAAACTAAACTGTGCAGATGCAATATCAACAATATAAACAAAGCAGCTAATATCTGCTAATTAGTGCTAAGTGACAAATTAGAGGCTCTATAATGTATTTGTACATTTGTCTTACTTTGGCAACAGTGGGAAGGAAAAACGTTTTTTTAACAGGAAGAAACCTCAAGCAGAAACAGGTTTAGAGAGGGGCCGCAAGCAGTTAGGTTTGAGAAAGACGGGCGAGAGTAACTAGTTATTGTCACAAACCTCAGTATAAATATGCGACATCATACAGAGCCAAAAGAAAAAAAAATGTATTATGCAAACCCCGACTTATCATGGTAAATGGCCTGTATTTGTATAGCGCTTTACTTAGTCCCTATGGACCCCAAAGTGCTTTACACGACATTCAGTCATTCACCCATTCACACACTGGTGATGGTGAAGCTACATTGTAGCCACAGCCACCCTGGGGCGCACTGACAGAGCTGCCAGACACTGGCGCCACCGGGCCCTCTGACCACCACCAGTAGGCAACGGGTGAAGTGTCTTGCCCAAGGACACAACAACCGAGACTGTCGGAGCCGGGCTCGAACCGGCAACCTTCCGATTACAAGACGAACGCCCAACTCTTGAGCCACGATCGCCCCGTCTAATATGAACTTCCACCATTGATATGACAGAAAATAAGGGACAGCACAATGACAAATTGTGATGTGAGAGAAATGTGATTCTAAATAAGTCAGTGCTCTGAGTTCCGTTAGAGTCCTGTGAGGTCATGCGATCGAGATCCCCTCGACGGCCCTCGCTCTGATCTGAAATATAACAAATCCCAGTAGAACACAGGATGTTTGTGAGTTTGGATTTCCTTTGTGTAGTGTTCAAATAAACTTGACAAAATCAGATCCTTCTGTAAATGTCTGAAAACAGCAGCAGAAGATGGCAGTGACAAGAACAGCCTGATCGCAATGAAAAAGATATTTGTGATCTCTTATCGTCAGTAATTAACAGGGAACTGATGGCAGCCTGTCTGTGCACAGAAATCATTTTGTGTCTCAGCAGCTGCTCTTTAAATAGAGACACTCTCATCCTGCACACTCAGAGTATCATGGAAACTATTTTTAACACGTGTGCCTTGCTCAAGGGAGCCTTAGCAGCACTAAATGACTTATAATTTACTGTAAGTTTTAAAAAGTTTTCAAAGTTTGTTTTTTAAATAGACAAGAAATATAAGAGGTAAACTATGATTAGCACTAAGAGGTGAAGTCACACCCCTCCTGATTTCACTGTAATTGCGCAGGCAAGGGGGGAAGTCCACCCAAGAAGGCTGTGTGCTCTGACCTGATACAGAAATGAAAACAGCATTTTCATGCGTGATGTGACCGTTTTTCTCCGTCAGGTACAACGGCAACGGCATTGATCTGAACAGGGACTTCCCGGATGCTTTCGCTGGTCTCCAAAGTCAGCAGCTCTTTGAGGAGAGAAGGGAAGCTGAGGTTGGTTTTGCTTTGGAACGAGACAGCGTTTTTAAGTTTCCTCTGTCATCAGGATGCTATCATGTGTTTCAGGTCCAAGCAGTGATTGGCTGGTTGAGGACGGAGAGTTTTGTTCTCTCTGCAAACCTTCATGGAGGCGCTGTGGTGGCCAGTTACCCCTATGACAACAGCAATGGCGGTAAGCGGCAGATCCAGCAGTCTGACTTTAGCTGGTCGTCCACAACAGTCCCACAGTCGTGTTTTTGTGGATCTTTGTAGAATGTTTTTGGAGCTTCTTATTTGCTTCATATCAGCATGTGAAATGGAAAGTGCAAAGCAGGAAATAGGCCCTCAGACCCACCAGACAAATATACAAGTACAGAGAATGTGTGATGAGTGCACCTCTACAGAAGAGCGTAGCTTTCTGTCATGTGCTAGATGTGGAATATTTATAATTTTCAAAGATAATAGAGCTGGAATAATAATAAGAAAAGATATTAATTTAACAGTTTGTTACCTCATGGCCACGGGCTCACGGTACTGACAAAAAGAAAGAAACTACAAATGCAGAGACGGGAGCGCTCAATCATTAGGGAAGGCTTAGACCAGAAGGTATATTCACAGGAATATTAAACACCAGTTTTCAGCATGAAATAAAATATTTGTTTGCCATTCTCCCTTTATCTGAAATAATAATAATAAAAATCTAATAAAACACCTGAGCTTTAAAAACCTGTTGGAGGAGTCAGTTGAGGTATTTTAGGCACTAGGATACTTTCAGGACTCGGATAAGCTGCAGAAAAAAAATGTGCGGCTCATAAAAAGCTCATTCTCTTGTTCTGAAAAAGAAAGAAAAGAGATTTTGAGTTTGAATAAATCTAGCTTCTCATAATCTCTTATTTGAACAGCTAAAACTCTTTAAGTCCTGTACTTCAGATGTTTATGTGGGAACACATAACGCTATGGCTTAAAGCCTGTTTGTTTTGTATTTGTATTGTTTGAATTTGTTGTTTTGACTTCAAAATGCAGAAAAGGAAGTGTGTTAATCGAGATAATCAGATTTATAACTGCTCAGTAGAACTATTCGATTAAAAACAGTCATTTAGTCAGAGTTACTGCCTTAACTTTACCAGCCTGCAAACTCACACACAGAAAAACTTGGGGAAAACTTCAGGAAAAGGCAACAGGAAGTGCTACTGGAAACAAAATAATTCTAAAGCTCAAATAATCACCACCAATCACAGGCTTTTGCTCTCATCATTTAAACAGGTAGTGAACTGGTGGGCGGGGCTAGCATCGCTCCTGATAATGACGTGTTTGTTCACTTGGCTAAGGAGTACTCCCACAATCACGCCTCCATGTACCGAGGTAACTTCTGTATGGACAGCAGGCCGTTCCTGGAGGGCATCACCAACGGATTCCAGTGGTATCGTCTGGAAGGTCAGTGAGTTTGGCTAAGCTTAGCTTACAGAGAGACTGGAAACAGGAAACGTTCATCTGGTTCTGTCAAATAGTTCATTTACTACTGAAGTGTTTAGAGAAGGATAGCAAAATGATCACACAGGGATTTGTGATACTATAGAGAACATACAGAAGATTAGCTTCTGATTAGCATTGTAGAAAAACCACTACAATAACCACTACTACCTTTGCTCCATGATTTATTTATATTGAAGTGCAGTCCTGTGAAAAATTAAGTGCATCCTCACTGCGCCAATAGGAATTATTACTGTAAGTAGCAGCCAGGTGCTGATAATCAAATCGACTTTATTACCTGATCATCTGCGAATAAGCACCAAAGAGCTAAAGTTTTTGCAGGTTGCAGGTCTGGAAAATTCAGGTTTGTGTTAATTCAGTACCACATTCTCCCCAGAAGTGGACGTCTGATCAGATTTACCCCATATTTTTGTATTTACTCTTTAATTCCTCTCAGAAGTAAAGAAGTTAAGACCGTGTAAAACCCACCCACGCCATCTCAGATCCTACAGGCCTCAGTTAGCATGATAAAGGTTAAAGTTTGGAAAGTATCATCTGAACAAGACACAAGACTGTAACAAAGTGGAAATGTTTATCCATGATGCACAAACCGAACACCTCATACCAGCTGTCAGCGCAGTGGTGGAAGAATGATGGTTTGGGCACCTTGCAGTCACTGACTCGACCATCAACTTTTCCCCAAATTGGATCAACAGGATAATTATCCAAAGAACAGCAGCAAATCTCCAATCAGAATGACAAAAAAATAATGATAATAATGATAATAATCAAAGTGCTGCAATGGTCCAGTCAAAGTCCAGACCTCAGCTTGACTCAGGTGCTGTGGTGGGGCCTTCAAAGACCTATGCACACATGAAGGCTGCAAATGAATGAACCTAAGCAACGCTGTAAAGAAGTGTGGACCAAAATGTATCTATAGTAATGACAGAGTCTGATAAAGTCATACAGAGAACCATTACTTCAAACTTTTGCCACAAAACAGCTTTACAAGCTGCTGAATCACAGAGTGCACTTGTTTTTTCACAGTGCAAAAAGTCATGACTGTACAAAGCTTTTACAGGTTCTCCAACTTCACTCTTTGACTTATCTTGAAAAGAAATAATAGCCAATTTCTTTAATTTTCTATTGCAGTTGTTTGATCAAACTGAAAACCTGAGCAAAGCAGCTTTTTTCCTGTTTTAATAAAGCAAGACATTCATTGCTTGTGTTGCTTGGAAAGTTGGGTGAATTTCAACTTTAAATGCTATCTTGGAATATTTTTACAGTGTAAGCTGTAAAAATATTCCAAGATAGTGGGAATGTGAGGTTTATTGTGAAAGTGGAGGACAAGCATCCCAGCAAAACTACAGGACAGGAAATACTCTTGCACTCATCACTTTAGCTTCCCTAAAATTTTCTAATACCTCAAAGGAGAAGAAAGTCCCTGGCATTAACATCTCTGAGTGACACATAAAGAATCACTTCTAAAATAAATCCTCTTAAATCTTGGATAAACTCATATATTGCCTCACATGAAACTTTTGGTAGACTGTTTTTGAGCTCTTAATCTGTGACAAACTTCATGCTTAATTTCAGCAGTAGAGAAACTTTTTTTTTTCTTTAATTGTCATGAATTTGAAACTCGTTACCAGAACCTTTGGAAACTACTGCAGGTTAAACAAGACCAAACAAATACGCCGAGTCACCATATAATAAAAGAAAAATCCCCTAGCTAAGCAGCTTTAAGACTAGGAACAACCCAGAATGCATCTCTCACAACTAAAAAAGAACTTCCTGCGATTTTTCAAACATAATCTTCATTGAAAAATAATCTCCTCATATTTGGAGAGAGTTTCTAACGACAGAAACTCGATGAGGAGCTGCTGAGCGCTCAGCGCCCGTGCAGCCCGCTCTGGTGTCATCCTGCAGAAACCTGATCGCAGTAACCTTATCACGTATGTGGGAACTGTGCACGGCTCGAGGGGTTCATTTGATGGTCACAATGGAGATTTGACTCTTGTTGTGCACATTCATTAGAAACCGACAGGGATCCTGTTTTACAGTCATGAAAACCTGGTTATTCAATCAGGACTACTCCAATAGACAGCTTATCTGAGGTTACTCAAAATTAAGACATAAAGATCAAATGCCTTTTAGAATCACATTTAAAAAGATTTTGAATTTCCTTAATCTTCTGACAGTTCATGGACCAAACGTATTAACTGATGTTTAAAATGGTCAGTGAAATATTTGTAAGAGTAACATCTGACCATCTGTGCTGCTGCAGCTTAGTCTCAGCATCAGTGTGGACCTGAATGTGTTTGAATGTGTGCATCAGGTGGGATGCAGGATTACAACTATGTGTGGGGGCAGTGTTTGGAGATCACTCTGGAACTGTCCTGCTGCAAGTATCCTCCAGCCAGAGAGCTTCCTGCTTTGTGGAACGACAATAAAAAGGCTCTGCTGGCCTACGTCCAGCAAGTCCACCTGGGTCAGTATGTCTCTGTCTTTGAGTCCACCTGTCTCTATTGAAGCAGTATCAGTACTTGATAATAACCCGGTATGTGGTGTTCAGGTGTCAAAGGTCAAGTGTTTGATGGTTCAGGCGAGCCAGTGGAGAACGCAGTGGTGGAGGTCAGAGGTCGCAGGAATATATGTCCATTCAGAACCAATCAACATGGGGAATACTACCGTCTGCTGCTACCTGGGAACTACACATTCACAGTAAGACTTTACAGCCCAGTGCAGCTTATTCTTCAACCTAAATAAACATTCACTGCCACATGATGTTTGTTTTGTGAGTTATGGTCATGTTAGAGTAAAAACTAAAAACACAATAAAGCAGGGTGTACTTAAGGTTGGGCATACATAAATAAAGCTGGGTATCATCTGCATAGCAATGAAAATGTATACTGTGTTTCTAATGATATTGCCAAGGAAGCATGCATAATGTATGTCCTGCTCTCCCATATCTTTTATTGTAGGTAACATATCCAGGTCACGAGGTTTTGACAAAGACTCTCAGTGTCCCGTATGGTCCGGATCAATACTCTGCCCTTAAACACGACTTCCTGTTACGACGCATAGCCCGAACGACTAGACGGACTGTGGGTAGCACTACCCAAACTGATGCCACCCCTACCTGTAACTACACTTTACAACAGAAGGCGGGCGGAGCCATGAACAGGCCCACGTGGAGCAGCCTGGCTATAGGGCTCAGCATGGCGGCAGTGCTGCGATCCCTGATCGACTGAAGTGAAATTGCCAGCCAGGTTCAGTTCCTATCGACATCAAACCAAACACGTACATCAAAACTGTGACACAATGTCAACTGCAGCCTTCTGAGGAGACACATGGAGCAGGAGTTTGACAATTCCTGCAAGCTTTGTTGCCCCAAACAAATCTGAGACCATGAAACCATGAGATGAAATTTAGTGGAGAATACTGTGATGGTCAGAGCTAAAGTGGAGCACCCAGGTTCATAAGCATAGAAGTTACATACTTCTGATATGGATAACAGGAAACATTTGCAAAAGACATTTTCACATGTAGCAGTAGAATGAGGACCAGACTAGAAGTTAAAAACTTATATGAGCCTTTATGTTATATGCTAGCACAAATTTTAACCAAAGACCCAAACAACCCAAATGGCTGCTTTGTTAAGATCACTAATGGGTGGTGCCTCAAGGCCCCTTATTATACATAGCTTTTCCTTACAAAGTGTACAATGGCATGAATCATCACTTAGCTATTCACGTGCATTATACGCACATAACTTGTCTGCTATTGTACGCAAAGGGAAAATGTGTATTCCATGATTGGCTGGCAAGCAGTTTCTGCATGTTGCTGGCAGTCACATTGGTTCCAAAAAGAGGGCTGTATAAAAAAAACTCTCCTTGATATTGCTTTGATTTGTATTTGACATGGTCACCTGTATTTTTCATGGAGGACACCAAATGGTCTGCAAACATTCAGCAACTACCAAGTGTGTGTCACATTGTTAACAGTTTGCTCACAGAGTAGTTGGCAATTGTTTGCAGACAAATTGTCATCTTTCACGCAAGCTATGGAAGACCAATGCAATTGTAAGGAGGTTTTTGGTGCAGCAGCATAAACCTCTTTACACAGGCCTTATTCACTCAACCCTAAAAACACCACATATCAAAAATGTCACACAAAACTTGAATATGGGTGCTAAGCTATGTTTCAAAGTGCTGACTGTTATTTGTGTTTTCCTTTTCAGTGCTTTTGTAGATATCTTGAAGTACTGTTCAAGGCATATCAGATTGACTACAGCTTTCAGGTATATGGAAATTTAATATATGAAAAATCCCAAAATAACAATTTCATGGCTAACTGGCACTTTAACCACCATGCCATTAGTAACATCTCTGTTTGCACCACTGTTACAACCCTAAAAGCTAATAGCTAACTGTCTAGCCAGAAGTGAATGCGCCCCTCAGATAGCTGACTTAGCTTGGTCATTAAAAACACAATCATTTCACATTTAATATAAAAAATAACTAGACCTTTTGGAACAGTTTATGGTTCATCTTGGAAGATTCTAAAATGCAGCTAACAAGGCACAATAGTTTCTTCAGTTTTATACTTTCGGTTGCCTTACTTTGAGTAATGCAGCTGAGCTTTCAGTTCATATGTTGTTGTTCATATCAAAGCAAGCACTTGCACAGATTTACACAGTTTTCACACCTCAAGGATGTTTTAAACGAGTAATAAATATCTGTAAGTATCTTTTTTATTGCCTTAATAATAATTGAGAAAATAGTAAAAAAAAATCTTATGAAGGCTAATTGTTCAGTGAGATGGGATTAAAGAGAAATGGGTGTTTTTATTAAGATTTTGAAAAGAAGACAGAGTAGCAAAAAATATTTCCTGCACTTCAACAGGAATAAACAGCTTTTAAATGTAGATTTATTCAAATGGCAGCTTTCTGGGGTTTTTTTTTTTAACAATTAACATTTACACAGCAGAACAAAGTAGGAGGATTCAACCTCTCTGGTAAGATGTGATTTTTATTTTGTATGTGACTGTAATTTTATATACGAGGAGGTGCAGGGGCACTTTAAAATTAGCACTTGCAGGGACTAAATGCTGTTTTTAGAAAGGGGGCAGTGTTCAGGACATGGCAGTGTGGAAATGATGATTTTGTGTGCTGAAGTGTTTCCAGTGACGCTGCGCATTACTCAGATGGTCAGGCTGTTTTCATTTTTTTCTGCTTATTCCATTCATTGTTACCAAAGCAAAATTAAGATGTCACAAGATGATTTATAATATATGTAAAACAATTCAAATTCAATTCTATTAGTTTTATGCTTATTCCACTGGCCTCTTTATTTCTTTTATTTATCGTGTATTATTTAATTAATTTATTTGTTTTAATATTAGATTAAGAGATTAGATGAAGAGTTAGGTGGACGAAGTACAAAGTATAACCTGAAGTGCAAACAATTCAAAAGCACCACCTGGTGGAGCCAATGCGCAGCAAATCTGTCAACTTCAAATTCTCTTACTGTGTCAGTTATGATGAGGTTTATTTTACATAAAGACATAAAGACTTATAATAGTTGTCCTCTTTGAAAACCAACAGGAGGTTAGTGATGCTGATTTGGCTGCTCAGTGACACAGTTGGCGATTATATTTGCAGCACTGCTTCCATAAAGCTGTCCTTCTCCGACTCATAACACACAGTAAGCAAAAATGAAGAAATCCTCTAGCAAATGAAAGAAAAAACGATACTCCTTATAAATGCAGAATTTGCCTTAAAATAATCCACATTTTAGATTTTCTTCTGGATCAGAGTAAACCCGAGATACTTGTGCTCACAGCCATGACAGCACTGCAAACAGGAAGTGTTAAAAGCTAATTTGGCACATTTTTGATGGCCCAAATTTCAAAAAATACAGCATAACATGGCTCAGACTTTAGCCCAAACATTACACTTCCTGTTTGTATCCCTAAAGCAACCAAATTATGTTGCTTTCTAATATAAATATTAGAAGGTTGGGACCCAGAGTTCTATCTAAAACCCCAGGATTTAAACCTGAACCATCAGCCTCAGCACATACAGTATCTGTACACCGTTTAAATTTATATATTTATATACAGTCTGTGACACAACAAAGACTGTAAATCGATTTAAACTCCACACAGAGCAGCTCCGAGTCCTTGTACCCACCCTCAGGACACAAACTCAGCATCCTTCTGCAAGTTTTTTTCCCCCAGATTTAAACATTATTCCTGCCAAATGTCTTCTTTTTTCTCACTTTTGTACTGTTTTATATTAAACATGCTTTATAACAGTCCTCTGTGCCATGTTGGGAGTGTTGTGACTGCAGGCTTCGGTCACTTTTTTTTTTCTTCTGTTTCAATAAAATTAAAAAGTAAATTCTGTCTCAAAGCCGACCTGAAGCAAACTTGTTCAAACTTGTTCTTGATGGAAATGGTTTTTACGTCATCTGCTAGTTTTATTCTTATCATCTTCGTTCTCTTGTGTGGCTTTTTTTTTTAATCTGTATGGAAGCCAGGAAGTGGATAATAAATAAACTTAAATAAATATTTTAATGATTTTATGAAAACTGTAAGACTGAAATATAAAACATTTGAGATTATTAAAGTTTTTTTAACACAGAAGTAGGGGTGGGCGATATAAGCGATATGCGATAGAAACGATATAAATTTGGCCAACGATAGAGATTTTGACTCTATCGCGATAGCGCATGTTGATGATGTCATCAAGCTGCGCCTGTTTTGGTCGAAAGCATTGCAGCGGCTAAAACCATTATCATCTGCAAATTATGCCGGGCGACAGTCATAGCAAAGAGATGAAGCACTTTTGAAATATGAGGAAAGCCAAAACCTGCTCTTCCTCCACTTCCGTAACATTGATTCATTAATGTTGAATTCTCTCGCAGCTGTTCTATTTCCATGTCGTTGTAGTATATTAATAACTAACCTCGTATTGTGGATGAATAATCTTAGTTGTTCTCCTGACTGAAGTTTGCCCCGTGTATAGAATCCCTCACGTTAACTTTTATCGAGTGGAAAAAAAGTTTCCAGCTTCACTGTGCCAATGTTATGCTAACATAGCTGTGTCGCTAGCAATCACGTAGCACAACATTATATACCAGGTAGTCCAACTTCAGTAAACCTACAAACGCCACTGCTGTTTAGTTTTCTGTCTTCATTTATGTTGAAAGTGGTAGCAGAGCTGTACGTTTTAATTAGTTTCAAAAATCTCTTTCAGAACATGGTATGAAATGTTTAGGTGTAAATTAGCGAGCTAACTTCCTGTTAAATTTAAAAAATTCTGTTTTCATGGATGTAAAACTTAATTGTTACACCTGATAAAGCAATGATTTAATTAAAGATGAAAGAATTTAGACCGTTTTTAACTCTCAGTGTTCGTTTGACTTTGGGACCTGAAGTAGACGGAGTTTTGGACCCAGATTACTCCGCGAAGCTCCTCACTACAGCAGCCGTAATGCTCTGACAATCCATCAAGCAGTGCGGCTTACCAAAGTTGTACTAAAACATTTTTTAACAGATTTCTGCACGCCAAAATCAGTTCGAGATCAGTAAGCACAACCAGAAGTCATACATAAGGCACACTCTCAATTTTTGAGGAAATTAAAGGATTTTAAGTGTGCCTTATAGTGTGGAAAATACGTTATACAGAAGAAAAGAATATATCGTGATATATATCGTTACCGCACGTGCTGCAAATTATATCGCGATATGAATTTTAGGCATAGCTGGACTGGCCATCGGGCATACCCGGTGGGCCTCTGGCGATTTTTTGTTTTTATGGGCTGATCGATTTTTTTTTTTTTTTTTTTTTTTGGAAGGGTATAAATAATGAAAGGTGTTGGATTGGCCAATTGCTCATGATCGACTCTGGGCTGGACCAATTACAGCCGAGGAGGTCGGATGCACCCTCCCCCTTGTTTAGCAATCTTATAGACGAACTAAAGAAAATGGAGAACAAAAAAAGGAAAGGAGGTGCAGAAAAAATTAGGGCCAAAAAGAAACAAGCCCTTCAGGCAGACGCTGCCAAATGTGTAAAAATAACTGAAGTGTTTGGTGGTAGCTATGGCATAGCTTCCACAGATTTAGCAACATCAGCAAGTGGTGGACCAGCAGGTGGATAAGGGAAAGGGGAGGCAAGAGGAGGAGAGACCCGAGGCGGCCGCCGGTCATAGTGGCAGAGGAACTGAACTTCAGGTAAGAAGTTATGACCTGCTGTCAGATATAAACCAAGTTTAGTTGTAGTTTGTTTTCGTTGTGCTGACTTTTTACAGTCACTTAGAATAACTGGTACTGCATACTAGCTAGCATGACGATGTTTATATACTGCTGGGCGGGTGCTATGAAGTTACTGATAGTAAATTTTATTTTATGCTTAAGGTTAGTTTCTCAAACTCCTCAAAATCTTAACTAATTGTGCCAATCCTTACATGTTGCACCAGGCTGATTTATCATCAAAAGTGGAGAAGTCTGTGACAGAGGAGACAGAAGAGCAGCAGAGAGAGATGGAGCAAGAGAGAGAAATAAAAGAGCAGGAGAGAGAGATGGAGATGGAGAGATGACTTTATGTCATCCATGAGGGATGCATTTGACATATGTTTCACATATTATAGCCCAACAAGTTACTTATAGCAATTTAAATGCAAGCAATCAGTTTTTGGCAAATACCGGAAATCACTTTTTGGCAGACAATCACTTTTTGGCACAACACCGGCTTTTTTTTGTGTTTCTTTTTATTGCTGTGTAACCGAGTTCAATTGAAAGCCTGCATGCGCTAGTACCTCTTGCCACAAGTTCCCAGAATCCTTTGCGGTTTTACCCCTGAATGGCGTCACATTTTTGGTGGGCCGGTCTCTTGTCAAAATGCCCGGGCCGATTATTTGTCCCAGTCCAGCCCTGATTTTAGGCCATATCGCCCAGCCCTACACAGAAGGTTAATATATTTTAAATCACGTTGCCCTCATTACAAAATTAAAAGATATAATTATTATTATTATTGTATAGTTAGAAGAGGTAATACTTTGATGTAAATTGCCTAATAAAATAAAAATAAAATTACATAATTTTAGAATTATATTTTACTTAACTGCATGATAATTTAACTTAGTTAAGAAAAGTTTAACTATGTGGTTACAATTTTAAAATGTATTTAAATATTTCAGACATTTCAGGTCCATTTCTTCATTTTTGGTTCAAAAAATGTTCAGTTTAATCCACTCAACAAAAGTCTTCTTTTAATCTGCTTTAATTAAAACTACAGGGTGGGCGTGGGCAGGTGAGGAGCAATATGGCGTCTCTGGCACAGGTGAGTTTAGCCGTCTATATTTGAACACAGTTTACTGAAACATAAAAAAAAGAAAACATTAAACTTGGTGAACACACTGGTTTATCTGACCTATATTTTAGGTTGAAAGATGAAACGAACATTCAGGAGTAACTTCTCCTGCTCTGCTGCTACTTCTTTGAAACTAAAATATGCTGAATTAGCCAAAATTAGCCTGCAGTGTATCCGCCCATGCATAGACAGCTGTCTGTGGACCCCAGCAGCAGAAAACTTAGAAATGTGATGATTTCCAAGCAACTTCTGAAGCCTCTTGTTTTATGATTTATGTTTTTGTCTGTGATGATATTTGTGGAGACGGGACCTCTGTTCACTCAGATCTTCTTTCACATTAAGTGAAATTTCTTTGTGTTGAATTTGTATCGCTTTAAGCTGCTGAAGAACTGTGCTGACGGGCTGCCTGCTGGCTACGACTGCCAAAATCATCGATGACTAATTTCATAGCTGACACGAGGTATCTAAACTTTAGTAAGGAATGTGTGTACTTTTGACACCTCTGGTTAGCATTTAGTGATCAATTTCAAGCATATTTGTTTTTTGCTTGTTATTGAACAAATTCACTTCACTACTTTTCACTATCTGTAACATCAATGCACATTGTTCCATTTACTGCATATTGCACTTTATTCATGTCTCTCATTCCACCTGCATCAACATTGTAAAGTTTGTCACAAAGAGATTTATATATTTATAAATACTAATATTTTCCATTCCATTCTGTTCTGCTTTTTTATTGCCCAGATTTTAGTAAGCCTTTGTTAAATTGTCTGTTATATGTCAATAGATACATATGTCACAAATAAAAGTGTCTTGTAAATTATGTTTTTGTAAAGAATTTTCTCCCAAAATCTCTTACATGCTAACTGTAACGTGTTATTTCTGCTAAAACCTGAACTTAAATGTGTATATGGTGTTTATCTGTTTTTCTCTCTGTTTTAGATGCACATATCAATTTGGAATTCTGCCTCCAAGCCAGAATTGCAGGAATGCACAACATGTTTTTCACTGCCCTCTCTGCCCACTGTCAGCCCTACTGTCAGGGAAAAGATTAAGGAGCATATAAGTGGACACATTAAAAAATGCTTTGCCTTTCAAAGGTATGTTGGTATTAAATATACCTCATAGTTAAAGTTATAAATATAAATATAAATTTTCCTGTTCACCACATTTCTTGACTGCTCTTGTGATCCACACCATTTTGCTTTCATTATGAGGATGGCTTGGATGTTTTTGTTAATATGTACAAACTGATTGTGAGATAAACTGATTGCATTCTGTACAACTACATTTAAATTATATGTCGTTTTTTTTCTTCTTTTTTCTCTCTTACAGACAAAATGATATGCCAGTTCACTTTCACTGCCCTGTCTGTAACATGACGGTCATACAGCATGAGGCATTTATTGTCATGTCAGCATTCAGGCCTGCTCCCCACTGAACTCTCCGTGGAGCCCCATCTCCCTCTCGTTGTCTTGTCTCCAGCATCTAAACCATTTTCTGAATCTTCGGTAGAGCATTCATGTGTTCTACCCTCTGTGCTAAATGGAACTGTGGCTTGTGGAAAGTCCATGAAAATGAAATGCCCTCACTGTGGTCTTAGTCTTCTTTAAAAAAAAGAATTCAAGGCTCACACGATGAGGAGACATTCAAACAGATCAATACAGTAGATGTTTGCCTGGCCTGTCATCTGCAGTGTTTTTGTGTAGAGGGACATCTTCCTCTTTGTTTTTCAGTTTGCAGAGGTCATGGAGCTCTTTTTAAAAGCATGAGCTGACGACCAGGGAATACAGGTCAATGCGATGTTTGACGTTTAACAGACAGATGAAGGCACTGGCTGTTTGTTTGTGTTTTTTATGTGTTGGTGGGGTTTTTTTTCTAGTGTACAGAATTCCAATTAAACTTATTATAAAATGTTGTTCACTTGTTTCCATTTCCATACTTATAGTAAAAAATTTAGTGTAAATGTAACAGCATTGTTTATAATTGTAACTTCAAAATAAAAAGCTTACAGTTGCTATTAACATTAATGTATTACCCTGTAATCAGTAATATTTTATACATTTTACACATTAACCCTCTGGGCTCTATCCTGGCCATTTGTGGCCACTTCTTCTTCTTTTTTTCTTTTCTTTTTTTTTTTTTTTTACCATTTTTGCTGTGTTGATGCAAATGGAATGAAAGGGTCTAGATTGTTTTCAGCTTTTGGCTACTTGAAAAGCATTATGACATTTTTTAATTCCTTGTTATTGACAGTGCTAAATCATGCAATTTAGGTATAATTGCTTTTATTCTAAACTCAACACATAAAAATTATGCTTGTTGTTTTGGGGTTTTGTTTTTTTTTTTTACCAAATGACATCATTTGCCCATTTTTAGCCAAACAACCAATTTCACGTAATATTCTTAGTTTCAAATAGGGTCGTTTGATGGCTTACTACACTGTAGTGGACCAAAAGGAGGACACAGGTTTGATCTTAAGGATCTAATAGTTGCGTGTGTTTGTGCATGACATTGCAACGCAAATATGTATTTGCAAGATAGACTGGAATAAATTATGACGCATCAAATATTACACAGGCTGCAGTCAATTTCTGTTGATACGGGCTATTGAGCTTTGGGTTTCCCAGTCAAATTTATCTTTGAAGCACATGCTAAAAACACTTTTACTCAGGTACTTTTCATAACAAGACACCATAGCCAAAATATTAACTCTCAAAAAAATTCAAAGCAGCAGCACATTCAGCAACAAACACTGTTAGAAAATGTGTCCTGGAGTTTATACAGGTGCAGAAAGTGCTACTGCTGTAAGTAAGCCTAACAGCTTCCAGATCACTTTTTTTCTGTAAAGATGGCAAGAAGGGCATTAATGCTCATTTCTACAATCTCCCAAATCTTGGAATACAATGCCTTTGTCCCATGAAAACCACTTCACAGTAGTAGGAGTTCACTAAAACCTACAAATGAAGAGTGATCCTGGAAGAAATAGGGTGCACGCTAGTGACCTCAACAATTGTAAGACAGCCTTGTCCCCAATGCTCATATGAAAAAATAAATAAATAAATAGGAAGATTTATGAAACCATTAGGACTTCACTTTTTTTATCTGAAAGGTTACTGGTAATACATAATAATAATAATAATAATAATAATAATAATAATAATAATAATACATTTTATTTGAGGGCGCCTTTCAGAAACCCAATGTCACCTTACAAAAAACAAAATTAATAAAAGGAACAGTAGTCATAAAATACATAAAATAAGTTAAAATTACAAAACAGAGCGTGAAAACAGATAAAATCAGCATTAAAGCGCTCAGCCTTACAGACAGCGCTCAGCTGCAGCTGCACATTATTTTAAACAAAATCCAAAAAGATGCATTATAAAATAAATTTGCTCTCTGAACAGCTGTTATGAAGAGAACTGTCCACAGAGGTTAAAACAGTTTGTTTATTCTGCTGTAGCCCTCAAGTGGTCATTATAGGAACTGCAGCTTTGGCTTCATTTTGCAGGTCTGAAGGTTGTTTGTTTCAGACCTGCAGAGAAAGAGTGTTTTCATCAGTGAACATACAATAGAGCTTGTAATTCCAAATTATTCACCCTTAAGACATCCTTCCTTCCTTTAATTTTTAATTGTTCTGACCTGTTTCTCTGGTTCACTCTAATGCAGCCGCTGAAGGAGCGTGTCATCCTTGTTTTATTATAGTAGCAAAATCTTATCATCAAATCTTCCAAACTCGGCACGCTGAAACTTTTTGGTGAAGATGAAAAACTCTCAGCACGAGTCCAGAAGTCATTTTCCACTTCCTGCTGGAGACGGCGGGAACAATAAATTATTTCCTGAAAGTCACTTTGCTGTCGCCTGTAATTGAGGTGAGAGCAGCAATGAGGCTGGATGTGAGGTTAGAGTGTGGGTGGCATGACTCATTGTAGGTTTAAGCACAGAAGGAGCAGTGAGGAAGGAGGCTGGAGGCCAAGAACAATAATAAAAGTACTTCCGAACAGACTGCTTTCTTCTCGACAACAGCTGACGTCAAGAGCCAGACACCACAGATCCAACCTGCTCAGGGAACGCTAAACACTCTTCTGTCACCGCTTTCCTCTAATCCTGTTTCAGCTCCATTTGAGCAGAAATGCACCAATTAAATCAATTCTAGCTGACTTTGATCTGCTTCCTCCAAAACTGTGCAGAGATTTTGAAGCACACACACTCTGAAACACACACTTGAAGTTCTACTCCCTCAGCAGCAGGGGTCAACACACTCTCCGTCTCTCCTCCCTCCCTCCCTCCCTTGCCATCATCTAATCCTCTCTATACTGGGAGCTTCAGCTGAGAGTAAGAGCGAGATAAGAGACGTTTTTGTCCTCACTCTTCTCGCCCCATTTCTCCTCTCGCTACTGTTTTTTCCTTTTCTTTCTGAAATGGGATGTGGAAATTCCTCTCCAGCCAAACACATGACTAACAACAACAGCAGCAGCAACCGCAGCAGAGGTGAGGACACTGAAAAACTGAACATACTGTTAGTCATATGGAGCAGCTGGCAGGTTTAAGGTGTCTTATTTTGCTTTTAGAGTTACTAAAGGTGCTTTAGTAACTTTTTTATGTCCTGCAGGTGTTAGCGGTCCAGTCTGTAGAGTTTTTGACTTTGGAAGCTGTAGGAGGTGAAAGCAGAGTCCACGTCTGTCTGCTCAAAATCAATTAAAGTTTTCAGGGATTTCTGACACTCCTGGAAACGCTGGAAAGCAATTCATCTGTAAGGTTTCAGTTGCAGTTTGTGGTGTTTTGCTGTTTCAAAGTTCACTTGTGCTTTTACTTAACTATAATTAAAAGCAATCAGGATTGACTGATTGTACTTTTTTATTGTTATCATTTGGGTTGTTTCAAAATAATTTAGTGTGTGATTTTAGTCATTGTGCATGTCTTCAGGATGGTTTTGTGAGTAATTTTCTGTTAGTGTCTGGGTTTTTTTATTATTATTATTTGTTTTCGGTCTCTTTCTGCTGATTCGTCTCCCATGTTGGTTGTTTTTAAGCGTCATGTGAGTCACTATCTGATGGACTGATATGTCTTTATCACTTACCTCATTTTCCATTTCATTTTGGGTTGGGTTTTTTTTTTTTTCTTGTGCATTTTTTGAAACTCCTGGTTTGTTCTCTGAAGGGAGGGAGAATCATTTCCATTTGTTTATGTCTGTCTGGCTGTTTGTTAGAAGTATAGCATCTGTGGTTTTCAAGATATTATGTTCAGGTTTTATCTGATGATCAATACCAATAACAGCTCGAGCTAATTTAATTTTGGTGAAAATCTAGTCGAGGTCACACCAGATGTACAAATCTGTAACAACTGTATATTACCCACAATTTTTCAAAGATCGTCTTCAAACTTCACAACATTATACGAGGTCTTGGAGAACTTGAGTAGTTAAGTTGGCTAAGGATTTGACCTTGATTGTTAGTGCCCAAGGTCAAAGTTGACCTTGAAAAAAAGAATTCAAGAAACAATATCGAGTAATGTATCATATTAAAGAGCATGGTGGGAGCCGTGCAACACACTTTTTCATTTTTTTAATAAGACATCCTATGATGTCATAGTGATGTCAAACTTTCACAGAGTCACACACTGCATGAATATAGATTAAAATCTCGAAGCCAGTTCTGCTCAGTCATCTGGGTAAAGATAATAAAAAATCTACCTTTTAAGTATATAGAGCGTCAAGGTCATAGGTCAATGGTCAGACATCAGTGTGGTTTTTAGAAAACAGGCTGATGTTGTCATGAAACAGTTATGATATAACCTTTGTGGGGTGGGTAGGTGGGGGTGGGTTGGTGTTGTCTTTGAACTAATTTGTCTCCCCCTGGTTGTTTTTTTTTTTTTTGTAATCTTGTGTCTCCTTTTTGCTGTTGGGCATATTTGCTACTGATGCACATGTTATACAACAGTTTAATGTGAAATGCTTCACATTTATATTCCCAATAAAATATTAGAATTATCTGAGGATTAAGTATGGGAACCTCATACCCTAAATTTTGAACATAAGAACATTGGAAAGGAAAAAATAAGGTAATGGGGAAGGGAACAAGGAAAGAAAGAAAGGAAACATGGAAGGACAGGAACAAGGAAGAAAAGGAAAAAGGAAGGAAACAAGGATTGCAAGAAGCAAATGAAGGAAAAGAAAAAAATAAAGGGAAGAAGGAAGGAAGGAAGGAAGGAAGGAAGGAAGGAAGGAAGGAAGGAAGGAAGGAAGGAAGGAAGGAAGGAAGGAAGGAAAGGACGGACGGAGAGAAATGAGAGGGAGAAACTTTTAATAATCAAGATTTAATGAGAAAAGTTTATAAAACACGACAGGAAGATGAATGTGTCAAAGTGTCAAAGATCATTTATCTGGTGAGGAAATTATTGGTGATTGTTGAGCTGTCACAGCTGTTTAAATCTGACTTTTGAAAAACAAATCATCAGTTTTTCCAATTTTACAAAGTTTTCACCACAAATACCCAAAGTAAAGTTTTCATGCCTGTCTACTTTCTCACTGTAGCTCTTTGCTCTAGATAAAACAAATACGGAATTTTCAGTGTGTGAAAATGTCAAAATTGTTTTTTTACAAAGTGATTTCAGTGAGCAGGAATGAATTTAACTCTCGATTGATCTCGTTTCTGTCACTGACTTCAGATCCTGCTGAGTTTTCATCAAAGCTGTGAGTAAAGTTTCAAACATATTTTCATCTTGAAACATGTCACTGTTGTTTGACCTTTCTCTCATGTTGTCTGTTAACGTAAATCAGCTGACTCTGTGTGTGCGTGTGTGTCGACAGATCAGTTGAGTCAGTGCCAGAAGATGACAAACGGAAGTCAGTCATTCATTTTTGATTATAAAATCTTTTTATCTCATTCATCACAGCCATCCAATATATGTCTAATGAGCTGATCTGTGCAGCTGACTCTCTCTCTCTCTGTGTGTGTGTGTGTGTGTGTGTGTGTGTGTGTGTGTGTGTGTGTGTGTGTGTGTGTGTGTGTGTGTGTGTGAGATCAGGAACTATGGAGGTGTGTACGTGGGGTTGCCTACAGACCTGAGCAGCATACCCCAAGTCCAGATTGGCTCACTCAGAGGTAACACATCCACAGTATCAGCTGATAGCAATTTCATTTTTTTATACTTATACATCACCATTTCACATCAGCAGTGATCTCCAGACACTTTCATAAGGGGTAGATTCTGCAACATCAGACTGAGAACTCCAATGATCTCACCCATGAGCAGCACCTGGTGAAAGTGAGGAGGAAGGACTCTTTTTAAACTGGATAAAATTCGTGTAGAGAACTCAGACTGTAGAACTAGTTTGTCTTTGCAGTTTAGCAACCTCAAGATATCCAGATCTAAGCTAATGTTTTCCCACGGGAATCTACTTTGGGACCTCTTTCATTTCCTATTTTTTGGATTTGAGTAAGGATGTTCAAGCAGAAAGACACCTCTAAGCTGATTCTCCCATTTATAGACATGTTTCATCTATCCCACAGCAATGTCACATTGCATTTCATTCATTTAAATTGGATTAACTTAAATGGTTTTCTACACCTGGACTTAGTTTCCAATGGTCTACAGCTGAAGTGCTTGCTAAATACAGTACTGTGCAAACGTTTTGAGCCACCCCTCATTTATTTGTTCTGATAGGAAAATGGGTGCAATTATTTATTTTATCGTCTGTATTCATTTCTGTATTCATTATTCCACCATACTCCAACACCAGTGGCTGATCACTGTTACACCTCTCTCCTGACCTCCTCTGTATATACTGATGACGATTAGAATCAAAACCTTCTGATTTGGGTTCATCTCTCCATCAGGTCTTAAATGGTTTCACGTAGTCCTACACCTCTACAGTTTATTCTTCTGGTTTAAGGACAAACTGCACTTCTGATGAGGTATGCAAGTCTTCAGCTATCAGTTCTTTGGGAATCACCTAGTTGGTGTAAAAATATTATTTTATGTCTGTTAAATTGTGTTATCTTTGGCATTTTTTGTAAACTGAACTAAATAAATGAAAATGAATGTGTCTCTGTAACAGGCTGCTAGTAACGAGGTGTCTAAAGATTGGTTTCTTGCTAAGTTGTCTCATGAGTTAGGTGGCTTTTTATGCTTAAATGATTAATAGGTCAGATTTCAGAGGCTTAACAAACAAAACAATTCCTCTGAAAATGTCCATGTACAAGAAGTGGACTGAAAATGAGGAAAAAAGAAGCCAATGTCCAAAGAAAAATTTTGAAAGAATTTTTCGCAGAAAACCTGGAGAACTACTGGTAAAGGGCACCTTCCAAGTCTGACTGCTTGGAAGGAATATATAAAGAAATGAGTGGTGGCTCAAGACTTTTGAACAGAACATAATGGAAGCTGTTTCAAAACCAGGCGTGTTCAAATCCAATAAACTGTGACATACAGGTGATCTAAACCAATTGAATATAATGACATAAATGATTACCAGACTAAGTCTGACCTCCTTTGACCTTGTATGAGTTTCTATGCTCTGCGTCCTGGTTTGTTTGCTGTGGGGTTATGATGGAGCTATTGTTCTGTTTTGAGTAGGAGCAAAGAAAATGAGTGCAATGCAAAGTCTGAACACATAAACAAGGAGGAACCACAGTGCCATAAACCTAATGTCTCTGCCCACATTATATCCCAAATATGATCAGAACTCATGACAAGTAAACAAGCACATCCTCAATTTCCTGTTGGATCTTCAGGGTCACGAGAGCCTGGGAGAGAGAGAACTCTGGGCACGCTGTGTGTTCGTTAGCGTTTTATTATTAATGTGTGTGTCTGTGTGTGTGTGTGTGTGTGTGCGATGTCAGCTCCGTATTATATAATGTAGTGATGCTACGAGTGGATTAACATATTGTTTGAGTGTGTGTGGAAGTTAATTAATGAACTCATCCTCTGCTGCAGAGCCTCCGAGAGACTCGCTGTCCCTCAGGAAACCGCTGTGGGGGGACTGACTCTGGTTTTAATGAAGAGCCAAGCCTGTGCATGCTTCACTGTGTGAGTGACGACCTCCCCTGGTTCCTCTCCGCAGTCTCATTAATGAGAGCTGAGATGTTACATCAGTGGTAAAAGGGCCAGTGTGTCTTTGCATTGTACAGTTTTTCCATCATGCACCATTAAAGAGTGATGTGGATCCTCAATTCAAGGCTCGGGCAGTATGATGATACATTAGGGTATTTAAAACATTTTAACGCAGCCAAAAAACAGATATGGACACAGTGTTATGCACTGTAGTGCATGAAAACACCATCAGAGGGCAGTAACACCGCAGCTGAGCTCAGTAAGCTGTGAAAGACTTGTGAACAAAGTATAAGAGGTGAACTGTTCAAGAGTAGTGTTAAAAAAAATATTTAAAAAAATAACAACATATATATAATAGGGATGGGTACCGGTATCCGGTGCCATAATGGAACCGGTTCTGACATAAACGGTAGTAGCCAGACTGAAAAGAAGCGCACATTTCGGTGCTTTATTTCGGTGCTTTTTTTCCTGAGCTGTGATACACTTTAGATTCTAGCCAATCATTTTACGTTTCCGAGGATAGTAGGCGGGGCCAGGTACGTACGTTCTTTTAGAGCAGAGCTACAGATTAAAATGTCCAAGGCGAAGCGGTCAAAAGTCTGGCTGTACTTCACAGCAAAATATGCAAACTCAGCAGCCTGCAACAAGTGCTTTAAGCTGATACTGTGATACTGTCAAAGGAGGTAACACCTCAAATCCGATGAAACACCTGGCGGCGCATAGCGGTTTTTTTTAAAAAGCCGAGAAATGTGCGTATTTGATAGCTTGCTGCGAGACCTCACACCGAGCACATCTACTGGGGTGTGGTGCCCCCGACCGGAGTTTGCAACATCCCCCAAAAATACGAAGAGGAGAGTCCTGGCCCCTAGCCCTGCCAGTGTAGCAGAAATGATGACGGATGATGATGCAGCAGCAGCCGTTCTTCTCTGCGTGAGTAGCTTAATGTTGTTTGTGTGTAATTTATGTTGAGTAGGCTAACCACGTTATTACATTAATGCATGTAAGGTGAACTAGCAAACATCATCACAGCTACATGCGGCTGTCTTCTTGTTTGATGGCAGATACTCCCTTCACCCTGGACAAAAAGGCTAAAATGACCAAAGAAAAAGTGGGAAACGGCTAAACATGAGAAGTTTTTGGATAAAGTTTGTGTTTTTTTCCATTGTCTAAGCACTGCTTCCAACCAAGAGTGATACCATATATGCCCCATAGCTGCAGAAAAGTCTAACATTGTTATCTTTTTACAAAAAAAACAGCTGAACATGAGAGGTTTTTGGACCAATTTTGTGTTCTCCATTCTTTAAGCACCGGTTTGAGCACCGTTTAAGCACCGGCACCGTTTCAAAAGTACCAGTATCGGATAAAACCTAAACGATACCCATCCCTAATATATAAAATATAGAAAAACTGTTTTTTATACTTTATACTGTATGTGTAAGGTATAAAAATAACACCAGTAAAGACCTGAAAAGTATGGAAAAACACACTTTGAAATATAAAGACATGGCAAACAGACTAAAATAAGAAAGAAAATACCAGTAATGACCTTTAGGTCACACTGACATCCAAACTAAGAGCTCTGTATAGATTGAATGCTGCCCATCGAAGCCTATTTCAGTCTGTGCTTCTCTGTGAACTGATAGGTACAGAGGAAGAATGACACAGTGTGAGAGAGTTTGTCGAGTGAGGAAAAAGAAACCCTGCAGGCGTTCATCAGCTCCTCTGTGTTGTCATCAGGAACCCACCGAGTCTCCACTGAGCAGCAGCAGCACCCAGCAGAGCCAATTTCATCTCTCAGCGTCCCCTCAGAGGCTTGAATGGGATCAACTCCACCTGATTCAGCTGACTGCGGCGACCCTGACAAACTGGTTAGAGAGTCCGGACGTAGATTTGGACCTGGACATTCAAATTGGTCACAGTTTGCTGCTCAGGCGACGTAACGCTGCAGGCTTTTTATTCCAGGCAGATGCACCAGTGGGAGCTCAGCATTTGGCCTCATTGGAGTGATTGGTAGCTGTCATCTGTCCCTATTACTTTTGTTCAGTTTTTGTGAATATTATGGCATAGCTCCTCTTGTCATTGAAAAATTAAGTCATTAGGTATGCTTTATATGTTTTTGTATTGTCAGCCAATGGCTTCAAGATTTTTGAATGATTCACGTGAGATTAAACTGCTCACAGAACACGATATGCAGCTTACAGCTCAGTCACATTAGAGGAAAAAGGATGGCAACCTTCTGGCAGATAGGGAAATTTGTTAGTTGAATTGTTTGTTGCAAACTAAAAGACTACCCATAAGTTAAGCATACAACACTCTCAACCTCTGGGCAATTACATTTGATTCCAATGCAATTGCACAGGTAGCCTTGTGGGATGGAACCTGTCGGCAAACATCTTGATGTATGCTCAATCATCCAGATAAGTAAATCCCCAAAAGTTGATTCTGTTTTTCTGGATGTAGCGTTTTCAGTGGGAGAAACTTTTCATTACCCATCCAAGTGAGTTCTTCAGTCTCAGCTGACTGCAGGTTTCCCCAACCTTATAAACAGTATGGTACTCATGGCCATTGATCAGTGGTCTTCGATCGTGATTTTTGATCAGTGGTTGTTGTCATGAGAATTTGCATATTAATGATTAACGAACTGACCTCACAGCCCATTGTTACTTCAGTGGTGCTAGTTTCAGTCATTATGCAAATGTATTGTCTATAAGGTTGGAGAAACCTGCAGTCAGTCACTTGGATGAGTGACGAAACGTTTCTCCCACTGAAAACGCTACGTCCAGATGAACAGAATCAACTTTTGGCGACTGTCTACAAACAGTTGCAGTTTGACTCAGACTGTCTGCAGTTGCTCTTGGATTGATTGGCGAAGGTTTGCAAATAATTTGACCGATTGCCAATACAATGCTATCATTCAGTCATTTTGCACCACTTAGTGCAATTCATCTGCAATGCATCTCAAAGCAGCACAGGACTCAGCTGGTTGCAGAATGGTTATGTTCCTAATACCAGGTTGCTCAGCGCCTGTTTCATTCTGCTGTTAAATTGCCGTCCTGCAGCAACTACGTCACTATTTGTGGAAGATTTTCTGTTTGAAGTCTATGAAGTGCCTATGTGGCAACAGATTTTTAATGCTTCACTACAGTTAACTGCCTTATCAGCACAGACTGCATGTAATTGGCAACTTCAGCCCATCTTATTTTCATGATTTCATTTTAAAGTTCACTGCACACGGCCACAGTAATGCTGGCCTTGCTGTGGACTCCAACCAAACTTTGGCATACTATGACGTAAATGTTGCCTTCTCCAGTTGTTGTAACCACAGATGTAAACTATAAAGAATGGGCGTGGCTCCCCAGGAACAAGAAGTGGAATATACCTGCATTCTTTCTTATGGCCAGCAGGGGGCAACCCATCTTGTAGGGGAAAATGAAGTTTAGGGGAAATTGCTCCACTTCACACTTCCTTTATGACCTGCTGATGATTTTATGGTCTCAGGTGCAAACCTAAAGTTTGACTGAATAAAACATGATGCTCATTTTATATAGGTTTTGATCCGCTTGGGGTAAAAATGGTGCAGTCTACGACCTGTGAGTAAGAAGTTGCTGTCTATCTTACATGAATAATACCTTAGTTACCTAAAAACCATACTATACAAGTTCAAGGAAATTCCCTGGAATTTATACGCCTCCTCAGAGTATTCACACATAAATGAAACTGAGCAGGAAACCTGCCGTCATCCAGCTTCAGTGGTGCCGGTGTTGTGCCAAAAAATGATTGCCTGCCAAAAACTGATTTCCAATGTTTGCGTGTTTTTTTTGTTGTTTTTTTTTATGTGTAATATCGTTATGTATGTTGCTAAATAGACTTTGGTGAACAGGTATTACAAAGGGGTTATATATAAAATTTAAAAAAATTACCTGTTTCTCAAGTATCTTTGTGACTGTGTTACTGCACTTACATTATAATCAATCAGCTCCCTTTTGTCCACTTAAAATATATTTACAGAACTATTTTCACATTTGTTGCAATTTCAGCTGTCCTCTTGGCCAGATTACTCTTAAAAGAGACATTTTTAAAGTCAACAATATTTTTTTAACTGCATACATAAAGGATACATAAAAGTCACTGCCAAAAAGTGATTGCGGCTTCTACCTTGTTACAGGAATGTTGTTTGTTGCTCAAGATAATGTGATATCATTCATGAGGGATACATTTGACATATGTTTCACATATTATACACCAACAAGTTATTTATAGCAGTTTAAATACAAGCAATCAGTTTTTGGCAAATACCGGAAATCAGTTTTTGGCACAACACCGGCTCTCTCCTTCTCCTCAAAGTTTCAGTGGACGACATCTTGATCCACATTCGGCAGTTATTATTTTGATTTTCTAATGCAGCTCTTCCAGCTTCTAAAATGTGAAAATCTGCCACAAATCTTTGATGTTGGGCAAAGTGTGGTGGTAGTCGTGATGAAAATTTTTCTAGCATTCACTGTAAACCTTATGAACTGCATTCATTTATGGTGTTAATTACCTTTGAGTTTTAGATCAACTGTAAAAAGCTTTTTTGTTTCTGTCTGTAAATAAATCAGACGACCATGTGTCTAAAGCCATCAGGAGAAAACCAGCAGTTAAGTTCACTTTTAACCCTCCGTGTTATATGTTGGAAGCACGATACAGACAATAACTGTCCGACTGTCGCTCTGACAGTCGATAATTATTTTTTCTGAGTTCCAAGTAGATTTTATGAAGCATGTAATTTTCGAAGGACAAAAGCTTCAGGTAAGTTGGTTCCTTTCCTTTATTTCCACTGTGGCTTCTGGAGAAACAGAGGAAAACTCCAGGGCTGGAAAGATAAGGGAGTTAATCTGATCCATGTATGTGTTTGGACCATGGAAAGAAGCCAGAGTACTTGGAGATATCCATCCAGATAATAGGTGGAGCACAACTCCACACATCAGGACAAAGGCTGGATTCAAACTCCAGCAGCAGTACTCAGCACTGTGCAAAAGTGCTGAAACGTAGAAAAAAAAGCACTTGAACACACTGAGTGAATAAGGCTGGTAGCAAAAAAGTCCTTTGAGTGAGAGTCCTCACTTGGTTACCTGCTAAATTAGCCTAGAAACTAGAATCATTGGTCAGACAGTTGCATTAAAAATCCTTCAACAACACCAACAAGGTGCAGACGTCCAGTTCTGGGACTTCAGTAAGCTGAAGTGAAGCTGAGCAGATAGTTAGCAGCTGTTTCACATGCAGCTGGAAAAACCTGGTTTAAAGCTAAATGATTCCAACTCAGTTTCTATAGAGTAAAGATTTGCTTTATTATTGTTATACAGAATATATTTGTAGTTTTGGAATTTTTGATGATGTCATCATGGATAGTGATTCAGTTTGAGCTGCAGTGTATTACACAACCACAGCTTTGGTCGAGCAGTTCTTCCACTTATTTTAGGAATTATTGGGGGAAAAAAACTCGCAATGTCTGGCATTCTTACTGCTTTTTCCCATCAAACACAACATTTGCCTCTGTCAGTGCGCCCCAGGGTGGCTGTGGTTACAATGTAGCTTGCCATCACGTGTGTGTGAATGGGTGGATGACTGGATGTGTAAAGCGCTTTGGAGTCTTTAGGGACGAGTAAAGTGCTATATAAATACAGGCCATTTACCATTTTGATTTGAATAATCAGCCATAACACCTGAGTTAAAAATAAATATTTTATTTGTTTCTGGAACAAAACTTTAGCTTTAATGCAAACATTCCCCTCCTGTTGTCAGCAGCTGAAGCAGAACAAACCACAAACTGCCAGCAGAGAGGGAACGAGTGTCAGCTGTGACCTGCACAGGTGCAAGAATCCACCAATAGGCTTAAAGTGCGCAGGAACGAGTGTGTGGTTTAACAAACTGAAGTCTGTGGGGTTTGGAGGCCAACACTGACGCTGGAGGAGAGGACGTTTCACCTCAGCCTGCAGAAGGAATGTGACAGCTTAAGGGTCTAAGTGAGAATGACAGGTCTGAAGAAAATTACGTTAAAGTTTGGTCTATTTATGCTCTCTAATTAGGCTGAGAAACTCTTCATGCTGGAAGCAGGTACTGAATGCATGTTAACCTCTCCTCCTGCCCCAGTGTGCTAGTGGGGGATCTCAGAGCTGGAGGTTCGTCACTAAAACGGAGGTAGCTGTGTGGTTTGCTTGTTTTGGCCTCGTCCGGCTGCTTTTTAAGGCTTTACTTTTCTAGTTTGCACAGTTTTTTTAGGAGCTCCCCATTAATGTTCGGTCCTGTAGTCCAGAGCCCTGATGTCCTCTCCTGCAGCCAGCTTCCTGTACAACTGAGACAGCTCATCACGCCGCGGCACCTTCGACTCCGGCGTGCAGGGAATATCAAAGTCTGACGACTGCTGAGACTCCGATTGGATAATTCCATCATCCCCCTCCTCCCTCTGCTTCTGCCCATCCAGCTCTGGTTGGATGATCAGGGTGTCGGGTAAACACGAGTCCATGTTCTGAGAGGAATGATTGGACTGCGAGCCGGACAGTGTCAGGCTGAAGCCATCGGGGGCAGTTTCTTCGTCGCTGAACAGATCGGGTGTCTGCGAGCCCGTCATCTCAGAGCAGCAGGACTGTGGTTGGCTCCTGAGGCTGTTCTGGCTGTCGGTCAGAGTCTCGGTGGTGAAGAAGTCCTCCCACCTCGGAGGCTGAGATGAAATGTCCTCCAGCTGTCCGGCTCCAACCTTTTCCTCGTCACCTTGCTGCTCCTCCTCCTCCTCCTCCTCGCCGTTGGACTCAGTGCAGTCGACGTAGTTATGAGCAGCAGGCTGGGCATCGGTAATGGTCAGCGGTAAAGACTCCTCCACACACACAGGGAGTGCTGTTGTTTCGAGAGTTCCCTCTACTTATAGAACAAAAGAAACAAAATCAAACAAACTGTAACAGTGAAGTACTCAGGGCAAAAAAATACTGCAACATGACATCACTTGTCACCTGTCGTGACATTCATATCCTACAGCGCTCAGGAAAATTAAAGGGCCTACTCGATCATCTCAGCTGAACTTCCTCAGACTCCGTGAATCCATTTCAGCTGCTTTGGTGCAAATCAAAGTGACAGCAAGTAACTTGCAGACTTACCTTTTTGTACTCCCAACTTCTTCCTCACTGGTGCCACATCGAGCCCATCAAACAGCTCATCATCGCTCTCTGAGTCTGAACACACAAACACACATCAGCCTTGTTTTAATGACTGGTCTATCTTATTGAAGCAACACAACACATTCCTGCCTGTTGTTCAAACGCTTATAAAAGCGTCGCCTCCTGTGTTTGTGTGAAGAAGCTGAATGAAGGGCAACGCGTGAGAGGCAAACACGGGGCCAAGCAGTGATCTGTAAACAAGCGTGTGGCGGCAGGCCCGCGTGCTGTTATGGAGAGCACCTGTCATTACGAGTGTGTTTGTGTTACCACAAGTAGGTCGCTGCACCCTGCTGCGTTTGAGGACTCCCAGAGGTTTGTAAACAAACGCCGCCTCATCAGACTGCTTCCTGCACATCAGCTTCAACCTGATCAGACATGCAGAAATGGCGTCGTGTTAAACTGTTAGATTGTTGAATAAAGACAGCAGTAAAACCTTTTAAAGTTACCACAAGTTACATTTGATTATAAATCAAGTAAAAGTAAGTTTAGACTTTTACATTTGTACAATTAAAATGAAGTTGACTCACATCTGTGTGACTTCAGTCAGTGTTCGACCAATGGGGATGACACTGGGGTAGATGTTCACCGGCTGGAGGTATGACAGGAAGTCCTTAATCTGAAAATCAGGAGAAGCATAGCAACAGAAACAACATGAAGTCCTTTTAAAGTGGACTACTCTTCCAGCTTTGACTCTGATACAGCAGCTTTGCATGATTCACAGTTCAAAATAATTCTTACTGATATCATAGTAGTTCTTAGTGCAGTCTTCTTCTGATTGGCTCCCCCTCATAAACAAAAGGTTTGAACAGCAAATGGGTGGGGCTTTGGTTTCATTGTCCAAACAGAAATGAACATGGCCTCAAACATCAGCACTGATGCGACACAAGTATATATCTACTCATCATGGGCAAGGAATATTGAGATAATTTTGGGTTTTTAATTCTCCGAACTGTTTTCCGAACCAGAATGGAGTGATTGTTTAGCACACAACTTTAATGACTTCAAACAAGAAGGTCCAAATACAATACTGTGTGAGTGGAAGTGCGTTTACCTCGGAGTAGGAGGAGTGGAAGCTGAAACAGGCTCGGTATGAACTGCCTCCTGTCCTGCATAAACACACAAAAATACATTTGGAGCACAAAACCAGACTTTATTTCTAGTGAGTGCATGACGCTGGAGCTGTTCTTACTTTATTATGACGCTGGTCTTCTTGGTTCTTTCTCCAAACCACATCGTGGACGGTTTGATGCTGATGATGCGAAGAGGCGTCCCATCAGCAGCCGTGCATCCACACGGCAGCCGATTTCCTTGGAAAAACTCTTCATCCTACAAACAAAAATCCCAGATAAAAACGTAGTGTCGCAGGAACAGAAAGAATGAAAGAAGAAAAGATTTAGGTTTTGTATCAGAAGTGGAAATGGTTCATTATCATAAACGCAGAACTACCACAAAGTTGTTTTTCAGAAATATTGAGGTTCAGGAAAACAAATCTAAACTTCTGAAGTAAAGGAACCACGAATTTGTTTGTGAGAGACTAAAACGGGACCTTTGGGTGTCGACAAGCGTGTATCTGAGTCCTGCGGTCGGTTGTCACGTAGCTTAGGATCTCCGGCATCTTCTTGAACATCGCCAGAGTGTTGACGTGGATCTGCAGGAAAAACAGTGGACTTCATGTTACAGTGATGATTATGAGGTTAATATTTCCATCCATGCATCAGTTTCTCCCCATATTTGATGTCTGTGGTTTACCAGCTACTGAAGTTTTACCCACCATGCCTCTAAACTTTTCATTAATAAATACTCAATGTAGCTTCCATAAGTGTGTTTTAACATGTTTTATTTTATTTATCTTATTTTTTATTTTACTTTGCTTATGCTATTTGTATATGTACAGCACTTTGTGAACCCTTGTTTTATGTGAAAGTGCTTTATAAATAACGCTGGTATGGTATGGTATGGTATGGTATGGTATGGTATGGTATGGTATGGTATGGTATGGTATGGTGATGAAGGAAAGAAGGCTGACAAAAGAGACCTGTGTGTTGAACTCCTCTCCCAGGTTGATAAACAGGTACTCGTATCCATACGCAGCTTTACAGTTGAGCCACACAACGTGATGAGGACTCTGACTGATCCAGTTTCCAACCAACTCAGAGATTCCGGATAAACAGACCTCCTACGAACAAACAAACGAACACACCCACACACACACACACACAGGCTCAAATACCGATTAAAATCATAGAAAACTGACTGCTTCTAATTCATCATAATCATCCTGAGTTATAACACAAGTTATAACAAACAAGATTTTTTAATGGAGGAAATGTCAGTGAGGTTATGACTTATTTACAATAAAAGGTTCATGTACTAAATATTAAGTTTGAGCGAGGTGTACTTAATGAACTGGCACCTGTCCCTGTGTGTTAACTGTATATCTCAGCAGTGACTGAAAACCAGCACGTACCCGCGATGGGATCTGGTAGAAGCGCGGGTCATAGAAGGTGGAGTCCAGATAGATGCTCTGAATGTCTTTGACCCTGTGAAGCGCGACACAGCGGCGTGAACTTAGTGCTCCAAAACAATCCGCATCTGAAGCTTACGTGAGCTGTCCAATCACAGCTCAAGAAGAAAATGCATTCCAGACACAGCGAATCAGAGAAACTCAGGATGAAACGAGGATGATGGCGATGTTTGGTGACTGACCTGCTGCCCGAGTGTAGGTGCTCCATTCTGGACACGTCTCCGACAGGCAACCTGAAGTCTCCTGTATACAACACGTTTCCATGGGAACCCTCAAACAGGAACCTGCGATACAAACAAACTACCAATTTGTTTGGTCTCCGATTTTCTCACCTGATCATGTGACCCCTTTAAAGTGTACACAGAACGCATTTTTGAATTCCTCGAAGTCACAGATGTTAAAGAGTGAAGTTTATTTAGCCGATTATGGAAAAATTAACAAAAACGGGAGCTTCAGACTGAGCAGGTGGGAGGGGAGGTGAAACTGAATTGTTTGTAGAAGAGATGTGTTTAAGTTCTCCTGGGTCTCCTGGTGTTTGTTATACTCTGTAACAAACCCACAAGGTTACATACTTTCTCTGTCAGTGCGCCCCAGGGTGGCTGTGGCTACAATGTAGCTTGCCATCACCAGTGTGTGAGTGTGTGTGTGAATGGGTGGATGACTGGTTGTGTAAAGCGCTTTGGGGTCCTTAGGGACTAGTAAAGCGCTATACAAATACAGGCCATTTACCATTTGACCCTGAAGTCACCTTATATCATATATTTCCTGACCAGCTGTAACAAAACCTCAATAAGTAAAAGATCAGAAGATCTAAACAATAGATTTCTCTGTGTGAGTTGTGTTCTGAGTTGTGATTAAAGTTTTGGGTGTTTTGTAAAGGATCCGCATGAAGCTTGGGAAAAGTGAAATCCTCCAAACATACAAATGTTGGTGAAAAATTAAACTCACATGACGGAGCCGGGACAGTGACCTGCTGGAAGCAACGTCACCACGACCTCTTCTTTCTGTCAGGGTTAAAAACAACAAACTCACACATATGGATGACAGGTTGCATCTACAGCTACATGTCTGACTTTTAGTAGTTTCAAACTCGACACAGAGCCAGACTCAAACCGATGAGCACCCAGTACCTCTCCTGATGCTTCGTCCACGAGAGAAATCTGAGTCGGGCTCTCGAGCTCAAGAGGAACCTGAACAGATGATTTAACAGGAGAGATAACTCACGTTATATATCTTCTGTTTAAATATTTAAAAAACAATCTGATAAAAGCAGAGATGTGTACTCACGATGTATTCCTCCCAAAAAGCGTACTTTGGATTGTTCAGCAGCAGCTCTTTGGTTACAAAGGAGCAGTAAAGCCTCACAGTGCGACTGCAAACAACAAATTTATATTCAGCCCTGAGTTACATGCTCATTAAAGCAGTGTTAGGTTTTAATTTCACAGCAGGAACAATTCATCTTTCCGATCAACCATGGGGCTGCTTGATGCCCATAACGCCCACAACAAGCAGCTGAACTGCACCCTGTGTGACATAGTAACGTTTCACAGTAAGTTTAAAAGATGGTAAATTAGTGCAGAAAGGTCACAATTGTAATTCTTCACCCGAAGTCTGAGACAAATCTCAACTTTGACTCAAATATCTGAGCATCACTGGATTAAATATCAGTTTAACAGCACCCAGGCTTCACCTGAACTGCAGCTTCCTCTTCAGCAGAGGTCCTTTCAGCCCTTTCATGTGATCTGTTCAGTGAAACAGAGAGGACACCCGCCATCAGGAGGCCACACATGTAATATGTACCGTTTCTAACAACTGTGCAGGTGCCAGGCTCACCTTTGTGACAGTGGGAGAGGAAATATGCCCGGGCATGTAGGTTCTCCCTGTCGAACCGGTCCAGAGAGATGGTGGGGTACTCCTTCATCCGACCCGCAAACGAACTCATCTTCACTGCGACTATTTTATTTCAGTTTCCTGTTAATTGTTCATGCGTACTTAACTTAACGAAACCAACATATTTTTATTCCCAATACCGGTTTGTTTGTTTGTCCCGCCCACGGAACTGAGCTCCCCTTCTTCGCTTTATTTTTAAGACCATTTAGCCAGTACTACCGCCACCCAGTGTCAACTCGAAGTCCTATATTCCTGTCGAGCTAGCGAACTCTTATCCTCTGGTATTTCATCAGAGTGAGTTTAAGATGTTCCAGTTTCTCATTTAACATTAATATAATTTTTCAGCCACCATCCCAGACTCTCTTTTCTTAATATTATTATCACCAGTGAGATGGCATGTCGTTTGTGGCCATCTAATGAAACTTTGTGACCGCTGCCCTCCAACGTAGAAGAAGAAAATTCATGGTTACCAGGTAACCAACAAGCGCAGGGTCCGTCCAAAAGTCGTCTACAGATCTTTTACTTCAAATAAAACGTTTTGGTATCTGTCGCGCGTCTGTTGGCAGAACTCCATTTAAAAAAGCCAAATTATAACATTTTTCTAAATGCAAATGAATTATATATTGTTATTTACTTGTTGTTGTTTTTTGTCTCGATCTTTCAGCATGGCTTACATATGGACATGACGTTTTTTCTCAGAATTCTCAGAATCAGAATCAGAAAGGGGTTTATTGCCAAATGTTGAGCAGGTTTACAACATTAGGAAATTGCTGCGGTGCTTCAGTGCAAACATGCTGTCATAAATAGCACTTAAATAGACATGAAAAAATAAAAGTAGGGATAAGAATTAAAAGTGCTACGTAGAAAGATATGTGCATGAGCTATACATGAGATATATACATGAGAATAAGAATTAAGAGTGCTACGTTGAAAGATATATACATGAGTGCAGGTGGTGATCAGTGCCAATCATGGAATGATGCAGTGAACAGCGTAGGGTCATGTGTTAGTGGCGGGTACAGTCATATGGTTATTGTTCATGTGTCCAACAGCAGAGGGGAAGAAACTGTTCTTATGGCGAGAGGTTCTGGTGCGAATGGACCGGAGCCTCCTGCCTGAGGGGAGCAGGTCAAACAGACTGTGTCCAGGGTGAGAAGGGTCAGCTGAGATCCGAGCTGCACGCCGCAATGTCCTGGAGGTGTACAGGTCCTGCAAAGATGGGAGTCTGCAGCCAATCACCTTCTCAGCAGAGCGCACAACACGCTGCAGTCTCTGTTTGTCCCTGATAGTGGCTCCAGCGTACTACACGGTGATGGAGGAGGTGAGGATGGACTCGATGATTGCAGTGTAGAATTGCATCATCGTCCGTGTTGGCAGGTTGAATTTCTTCAGCTGCCTCAGGAAGTACATCCTCTGCTGGGCTTTCTTGATGACGGAGGTGATGGTGGGCTCCCACTTCAGGTCCTGGGTGATGGTGGTACCCAGGAAGCGGAATGAGTCCACAGAGGTGATGGGGGTGTCAGTCAGGATGATGGGGGGGAGTGGGGCTGTGTGCTGCCTGAAGTCCACAATAATCTCCACTGACTTCTGGGCATTCAGCACCAGGTTGTTGTGGCTGCACCAGGACACCAGACGTTCAACCTCCCTCCTGTAGGCAGACTCATCCCTGTCCGAGATGAGTCCAATAACGGTGGTGTCATCTGCAAACTTGATTAGCTTGACAGACTGGTGGGTGGAGGTGCAGCAGTTGGTGTACAGGGAGAAGAGCAGAGGAGAAAGAACACAGCCCTGAGGGGAGCCGGTGCTGATGGTCCGGGAGTCCGAGACATTCTTTCCCAGCCTCACATGCTGCTTCCTGTCCGTCAGGAAGTCAGTGATCCACCGGCAGATGGGATCAGGCACATTCATCTGGGAAAGCTTGCCTCGGAGATGGTCTGGAAGGATGGTGTTGAAGGCAGAGCTGAAGTCCACAAACAGGATCCTGGCGTAGGTTCCTGGGGAGTCCAGATGCTGCAGGAACAAAACAATATGGCCACTTTTTTCCCCGGTGGCCTAATCCTCTTCCGTACTTACATGTAATACAAAAAGAAAAATGTAATAGTTTGGGGGGCTATCCCAGCTACGACCGAGAGGCAAAGGGTTTTAAATTATTTAAAATATTTTTAAAATAAAATGGAGCTTTTGGGATTATTTCAATGCCGATTACCGGAGGAACAGAATGATACGTTTAACATCTTCTGCAGTATCTAAGGAGCTACTTTTTAATAAAATCTAAAAAGAACTAAAATGATATTTAACCACTTTGTTAAGCCGATACCAGTTTTCAAGAAAGTCCAACAGAATATTTTTTATAGCATTAGTATATACATACATACACACTTACATAAATAATACAAACTTAAATTTACAAAATACAGTATTTAAAATCCTGCTTGTAGGTATTAAATCGACATGACTTACTTCCAGCAAAATCCGATAACTAGCGGGGAGATCTGTTTGTATGGGCTTTGCTGACTGCAAATCTGGAAAAACGGAGCACCAAAGAATACAGATCAGATATTTTAGTAATTCAATCATATATATATATATATATATATATTCTTTAACAGATGAATTAATTCAGCACTGAGCACACAGTTTTCTAACCCTGTAAACCACCTGAGCTGATATAATATGAAAATAATAGGGTTTTTATTTCCACGAGAGTTAGACAGTAGTTAGAAAAACCGATTTAATTATCAAACAATCAGTTTTACTGATGGTTTATAGATAATAATGCTTGTGTAAGAAGTTAGACTCAAGGCCCGAAAGTGAGTCACGTTATCTTGAAGTGAAGTTGTATTCTGAGAAAATGCTTCAGTTAGCCTACGTCATTGCAGGAATTTATTTTCTAGAACAGATTTCAAGCAAGCATGAGTTTCTCTTTCTTTGGGTCTGTTTTGCTGGGGTTAATCTCAGGGCTTGTCACACTGCCCTCATGTGATGCTAACATGAGGGGTGAGATTATGTATGGGCCCACTGCTTCTCAGATCTCAGGCTTCCCACCTCAAATCAAACCCAGTGATTATTTAGCTGCCCCTGGAGTGTGTTTATGCTTATTAACTTGTAATTAAAGAAAGTTGATCCGGCCTTGCTACAGGCAGGAGGTGAGTGAAATACCATTACTCATATTACAGGACTGCTTTAAGTTGCTATGACAGAAGTCTTTTATTCTTCACACCGAATTCCATTCAGAGTTTGAGTGATTTAACTTAGCAGGGTGCTGAAATTATTACGGGAAAATTTTGCTTTTAAATATCCAATTTTTAAAAAATCGTTTTTGTTTACCTGAAATCGTTGTTTTTTTTAAAGAAATGTTTTGTATAAAATAATATATTTACCAGGTTAAACTGCAAAAAACTTAATTTAAAAAACAATTTGTTAAAATAGCGTGCCTATTAGTGGCCACTGTTACATTACTCTTACTTTTTTTTAGACACGGCGCTTTTGGTTATAAACGGCCAGTTTTGTTTGTGTGTTTGTTTGTTTTGTTGGTTTTTATGGAGTTCGGCCTAAGCGTCGGCCCAACAATAATTCCACTCGCCTTTAACAGCAGAGAGCTTTTAATGGAAACTGGAACTCCCGACATTTTGTGTTTGCTGTCTCTTAGAGGGCGCTCGTGAGCTAGTCCGCAATGGACGGCGACACAAAAATGTAAATGTTGCCTTGTTACAATTATCTTCTAAAAATTTTCATCGTATTTTTAAACAAATATGTTTTTACAATGACAAACATCATTCTACTTTAATTTTTCACAGATTTCAAGTGCAGTTAAAAAAGTATTTCTGTGCTTATTAGGGACGTCACAGCACCATTAGCAACTTTACGGCAGCTGCCATTTTGATTTCAGGCAAGAAGGCGGCAGCATCAGAGAATTTGTAGCAGCTACCTCTTTGTACCATTACGTTCACTCATCTCAGTCAACTAAATATTCCGAACACTTAAACGTTTCCACTATGTTTTATGTACGCATGTTTATCGTCCATAAATATGTGCCATCAAGAGTTGCCTACTGTCGTAAATACCTTACCAGGCAACTCAGCAAGTATTGGCAGAATAGGTAAATTTGTTTCACAGCGTGAAAAACTAAAACGTAGTGCCGTTTTATTTCAATTCAGACGCAGAATAAATACGGTGTTAGCGAATAATACAATAAAATGTGACCTTTTAAAGCTATAAGCAAGTCTAAGTAACTATTTTAGCCGTGTATCTACACTCACTCCTGCTCACTGAGGAGCGCCCCCTGTTGCGCTCCAGGGTGAAGTGCAGCCATTTTGAGTACAGTGGGACCGACAGGAAGTGGAATGGCTATCTTACAGATCGGCTGTGATAACAGCTCGATGCGGTCCTGCCGGGCTTTAATTCCCTTTAACTGTGACCCTGATCGCTCTGAAGTTGATTCCAGTAGAGTCAACACAGAAGTGGGAGGCAGGTATGTTTCACTGGAAGATTTAGATTAGAGGAAGATTTTTTGGTAAATTTGTGGGCACTTCTCGAGCAGCCGGGGAGCAGTTGTTTGGAGTTAGCTTAGCTCAGATCACCCGCTTCGGTGCTGGCCCTATCACGGGTAAATCTCAGGTTAGCTTACACTACTGAAGGCAGCTTTAAGGTTACCGTCTTCTTTCCATTTCTATGCATGCTTAATAATATTAATGGCTAAGATACGAGCTCTTCTCCAGCGTTTTCTCCTCGTAGTGCTAACATATGGTCGTTAACCCTCAGGTGAAGCTACTGAGCTGTTTTGAGTGAACTTGAGCGATTACAGACACGATAAGCTATATACTGAGCCCGCAGAGTGCACAGCATCAATTTGAGTCAGACTATGTTTTCAAAGCAGATTAAAGCTCTTTAATTTCTCTGTGTTGGAGGACAGTTCAATGCTAAAGACTTTGAGATTTCTGGAAATTGGTATTTACTGAAACAATAATAATTACTAACAAGTTATTTTCAGTAATTCCCCGTGTTTTTATTTTTATGCAGCTTGTCTGTGGTTTTATGTCCCTGTAACTTGAAACCAACCATTACTGACAAGAGAGACGTTTTTGACCAAAACTGTGGTCCTGCTAACATTTCAGAGGTAAATAATCAAACCTTCATCACATGGGACTTCGCTGTCAGGCTGTTTGTGCTTAATGCTTTTTTCATTACAGTAACACACTGTTTAATTTATTAAGCTCTGAGCTCTGTAAAACGTGTAGCACTCTACAAACATTTGTCCAGGTTAAAGCTGATCGATCACAGCTGTGGGAACGTGGTTCCTATCGAGAGTGCTCCTTGGAACCTTTCTGCTGGTGCCACAGTTGCACAAGAGCGGGATGATTGAAGTGTGCACGACACAAGCAAAGAAAGGACATCAGATAACACCCGTGTGTTTGTACCGTGAAAACGCAGGCGCACTCAACTGTCGCGCCACATTTTGTCTGAGATCGACACAAGTGATCTCAGAAACGTGGCGTTTACAGTGGAATAGAGTTTAAAAATCAGTTTTAATCATGTTTGATGAGTTTAAAAACTTTCTAAAGTCAGAGGTTTGTGAGAAAATCGTACATATTAAAGCAGCACACATTTGACAAAGATTTTACAGTTTTTCTGCTCATAAATCTGATGTTATAGCCTTATGCTTTTTCCTGGCAAATTCTCGCTGTACTCTGAGAATGACCACTGCTTTATGACTACACAACCTCTCTCTCCTCCTTAGTTTTGCCTGTATCAGTCCTGGTGTGTCTTCATGTGTTTTAAAGTGCAGATTTCGATATCTTCCTCTGATTTGTGTTGGTATGAAGCTGCTGTGTTTGTATTCTTCCTTTATCTGGATTTATCGGGGTGTCATTTTTGTTTTTCGGTGCCTCTGTTCAGACTCAGGGTTTCTTGTTAAGCGGCCTAGTGAATCACAAGGCTTAGGAGGAATGTCGCCTTGGGCCGACCGTACGCTCGGTGATAAAAGAGCTGTTGTTTTGCACTCTTGTTTTTTCTGCTGAGAAAGCTCTGCTGAGGGTTTTATTTCCTTTCCTGCCGCCTTCTCACCCAGAAAAGAAGAAATGTCTGCAGCCGCCTTTATGAAAGTGGTGCTTGAATCTGCTGAGAGGATGCATCTGTGCCCGTGTGGCGATGTCGTCACCCTGCAGGCTCACATTTTGTAGCTTTAGTAAAGTTTAGCTCCACATTGCCAGTATTTCCTGTTAAGGCCCTCAGACTGCAGAGGAGTGACTCAGTGATCAGTGGGACAGCCACTGTGGGCACCACAGTCTAATGTCCACATCTGGCTTTTGTTCATTTTTCTAAAACCAGCTTTGATGTCGGTGTCTGAAGAAACTACACCGGATAAAATCTGTGACAGAAACGTGCGCTGGTGCCGCCGACCTTTGACACCAGACTCCTCTTCCAGGATTCAAGGAGCTTTATTGTCATTTCCATCACATGTTAACATGAGGTGGAACGAAATTATGTACACATGGTCCCGGAGCTAAAAGAAACAAAATAATGAAGAAACAGAATTTCTTTAAAAAAAAAGAAGTAATAAATAAGTAGTTGTTGTTATTTTTGTTTTTTTAACAAACAGAATAACAAGTAATAAAACAATACGATAAATAAGTATTGCGACCTCTGAGTTCAAATAATTTCCTAATATGCTCATCCTTAAACACTCATGAACTATATTTGTGTTTTTTCTTTAGTCAGGAACTCTCCTGAGATGAAACTCTTTATTTTTGTAACGTTATCAAAGATAACAAAAACAAACAGGATAAAATTAAAATCCGAGCACGAAACGCCAAGCTGCTACGTGCTTTATAGATGGAATTCTCTAATAAACACTTTAAGTGTTTTTAAAGGCTTTACTAAGGTTCAACACAGGAAAATCTGCAGCCTGGGAGAGCCTGGAGGAGGCCGCTGTGTCACCAGTGTAAAGATTTAGCGGTAAATGTGTCCTTATTGGTGTTTTTATAACAACAGAAAATCAAATGGAACGGGCAATGAGGCTGCAGGAGGGTTTATAAGTCGGGAGGCCCGAGGTTCCATTTTATTTATTTTATTTTTTGTTTTTATCACTGCATCCCTCACGGGGGTTTCAAAGCTTCTGTTATAGAGAACAGGCATTGCTGCTTCTGGGGGGATCAGGTGGAATCTTCTTCCAGATGTGGCTGGCTTCTCTGTGCCTCAGCCACAGCTGTCACTTTGTTTTCTATATAAAGTGAATTCTGCTGTGTATGAAATATTAATGGTGTTCATAAGAACTGTGCAGCAGCAGGTGTTTGTTTCAGTTTCACTGCAGAAGCAGAGCGATGTTTTCTGCTTCTCCTCCCGGTTTTCCGTCACACTGTAAAGTAGTGAGGTCAGCGTGTGAGCAAGCAGCGACAGGCTCATGATCTCACTGAGCGGCCTGTGAACCGCCAGACTAACGACACGCTGTAGCTCACAGCTCTTTAAAGGAGTCTGTGAGGTTTTGATTTGAGCTTCCTCTTTCTGTACCATTCACTGTATCGATATCAGCAGCTGTGGTTTGTTATCTATCCTAAACAAAGAGGAAGTGAAGCAAGAGGAACTACAGTGTAAATCTTTCTGACGTATCCTTTGATTGGCGGCAGCGGCTGACCACTACTGACAGACAATCATGTCGTTCCTCAGAGAAACTTTGACACTCTGATATTTAATGCTTTTCAGGGAGCGCTGCCCACGCTGCCTCTTGTTAACAGTCTCTGTTTTCTGTCACTAAAGTGAAGGAGGAGCAGCAGCCTACCTGGTCCCTTTAGCCCACACCTCTATAATGTCCCCACGGCTCCGCCCACACTGACCGTCTTCTCCCCGGCGTGCAGAAAGACACGGCTAGTATGCAGCAGAACTGTCGCAGCTTTTCCATGAAGTGGCGCTGCTGAGAAACGATCAGTCGGGGCTGTACTGCCGGCGCCGCCATGGATGACTTCACTACAAGGACGTATGGCACGAGTGGCCTGGACAACAGACCGCTGTTTGGAGAGACGTCCGCTCGGGTATGATGTCAGCCATTACTGATGTTTCTGCAGGAGAGCGACTGGGCTGTGTATAAAGAGCAAAAGCTGCTGAGGACTACTTTCAGCAGCGGATTAATCTGAATATTTATTAACTGTTGCTTGTACTGAAGTAATTCATTAGAGTCACTTTAGCTGAAAATGATCAGGTCTGATCAGCAGTGCGTAATCCTCAGGGTGATGCACTCATCTGATCTGTTTCTTGCAGGATCGAATCATCAACACGGCAGTGGGGGGATTTACGTCTGTGGTGGTTCTGGTGAGTTCCGCATCGTTCATACAGACCTAAAAAAATGTCACCACACCTGCTCTGGCACACAGGAAGAAGCCGCTCCTGAGTGGGCGGAGGTGAAACCAGCCAGTCTAGCAGCTGCTGCTCTTCTCCTCTCAGTGCAGTGTCTCAATCTTTTTTTTTTCTTTTTTTTTGTCCCTGAACACATCTGTCCATCAGCCAGAGACCTCTTTGATCTAAAACCCATGCTGCTGGTGTCCTGAGACAGAATTACAAAGCCTGACCTTGCCTGTCTGTCTGAAGCTCAGAGTAAGGAGTAGAATAAAGGAACTCAAACTTGGGATTATTTTCATAACTGTTAACAGCATCATTTAATATTTGTGCAGCTAAATTATCCACCAGGTAGCTGGATATCCTTACGGCTAATGATTTGTCAATCACAAGCTGTGAACCAATGAGCATACCTCAGGTAACCCTCCTTTCAACCAAACCAAAGTTCACCAGCTTTTATCTTTTCTTCAGTGTGCCTAAAAACGTGGGACTGAGCCAGTAAGTTTATCAGAAAAGTGTTTCCCGAGGGTCAGCGACATCTCGCCCTGGAGCTATCGGCCATATTGGATGTGATATTAAAAACAGGTCGTGAGGGGAGAATGTTGTTCCCAGACCTGGTGTTGCTAGGTGAAATCGCAGCTGTCTATGGTTTCCTGTAGGCTGAACACGAGACATCAGCATATCTGCAAACACTCACTGAGTGGAACGGCATTAAAACCCCAAAAAGTGGGGGGCAAACAGAAAATGGAACATTCACCTTCAAAGTAAAAGTTGCACATTTTGAAACATGAGCTCTGAGATGAAACCCTTACTTTGAAGGACAACGCTTTCAGTTTGTGTCGCATGACCAGAATGGACAAGTTCATGTCAGCTGACTGCAAAACGGTTGCACGACCAAAAGTGTTAGCAACCACAGCTATCAGAAGTCTTTACCATCTCTGGCTGCGACTGTCGCTTCATGCGGGTTGTGCTCAAAAGAACGTACAGAAGAGTGACGTATGTTCACTAGCATGTATTTTTATTCACGAGCATTTGTTTTGCAGGTGACTGTCATCTGTTCCTTTGTGTTTCCCACGATGCCTCCGCGGCCGCTGAACATCTTCTTCGCCGTGTGCATCCTGCTGACCTGCAGCTCTACGTTAGTGCTGGTAAACAAACATGGCCAAATGCTCACGCAAAGGTCGCCGGGTCACAGAAGGGAGCCTTTAAACGTCTGTTCTCTGTCTTGCAGATATTCTGGTACCGGCAGGGCAACCTGGAGCCCAAATTCAGGAATCTGATCTACTTCATGCTGGCGTCCATCGTGCTGCTGTGTATATGTGCCAACCTCTACTTCCATGACGTCAGGTAAAGGCAGGGCCAAGGAAGCGGGAACAAGGGAACACGTAGCCTTCATGAGCAGGACCAGCGTGAAGGAGTCACATGACCAAAATAATAACTGTTACATAAACTTGAACCTGGTGTGGAATCAGCACCAGTGGGAACTGTGCACAGAGACTTGACTCAGTGTGGGATGATGATGTACTGTAAGAGGCGACAAACTGCTGGAGCACAACACACAGTCGACTGTTTATACGCACAAAAAATCCACCTCTGATTCTCAGAGTCGCTTTAAATCTGACGTCTTTTACATTTATCTTTCCTTCACTCTCACGTTTGATCTGCAGTTCTTTAAAGATATGAGTTTTGATCATTAAACTCCAACAAAACGCCATCAAAGGTCCCATTAACAGGACAGCAGGAGGCAGGAATGCAGGCTGGATGTCAGAGAGCTCCTTTACTCACCAGCTTCGCTCTGTTTTTTCCCAGGGAGAAAGTGTCCAAAAACAAAACCTGTAGTTCCTCTAGTGGCCACTAGAGGCTGGCACCAGCAGTGAGTCGGTAGACTCCCTTGTTAAAACACAGAAATAAACATATTTTTATCCTGATACACTGTTCAAACCTTTAACAGCTGCAGCAGAGATGAACCATGGTGGTGCCCAACAAACCTGAGACGTCACAATGGCCATGTCCATCTTTTATATACAGACTGTGGACATTATGAAGGCATAAACATGTTTTATCCTAAATCTACTTCCAAAGTGGACTCTTCAGAACAATTCAAACATAGACAAGCTCACAAAGGGAACAAAGGACCAGGCCACTGTCATACCATAACCTCATCTTATCTGTTAGTCTGAGAATCTGCTAATTATGGATTATAGTATGCCATGCCACCACCACCCCTTCTCAGGAGAGAAAACGGAAGCTAATGGTGGTGTGTGTCGTCTGTTACCATTAACTAATATAAAAACCCATAGTGGTGCATTCAGGGGGCTTTCTGTCCTCAGCCCAAATTCAGATGTATTCTGCTGCTGTTACCTGCTCAGGTGAGAACCAGGTGGGCTTTTCCTTTAACCTGGATGCAGGCTGTGAGCATGGAGGGAAGCAGCAGTTCAGTACTGTAGACGTTAGCAGGCAGCTGTAGCAGCACATCGGAAATATGCAAACCTGTGTTTTCTCCGTCTGTCGGCTTCTGATAACCGTGTATATAATTACTGTCCACATGTGGCTGAGAGGATTTTAAGTTGGATTTAAATGCCGAATTACACAGACTGCCAATTCTTTGCACTAAGCATTTCTAAATCACACACACTCTCTCTCTACCCTTTTTCTCTCTCAGGCCAGCTGTAGCACCAGTGGAAATGAATGAAAGCTTTGTAAATGGCTTTACCCATAAAGCTGTGTCACTGTTATTAATCTGGCTGTTTCAGATCCATTCAGTCCTCAAGCATCCATTCCTCCTGCTGCTCCTGCTTTATGACCTGTTATTCATATAAGGTTTTCAGTTTTCCAATTTTCCAAAAAACACCATCGAGGGTTTAAAAGCCTTCAGATCCTCTTTTCAATAAAGTTTAAAAAAAAAAAAAAACAGGAGCGGGAGGTTATTTTCCATCTAAAGATAATAAACCTGAGTCTAACAGAAAGAAGACAGAAAACTAACTAGTAGCGACGTTTGGTAGGTTGAATGATGATCAGGTAGAATCTGATACGTCCACAGCACGAGGCAGCATTAGCAACCAGGGAACAATGGCAAGAAGAACCCTGGTGCTTAATTAGTTTGGAGTAAATCCTCCAACCGGCCTGTTTAAAGGGCCAGTTTGCCCAGAATTACCAAACCAGACTATAAACTGGATTCCGCATTAATCATGCAAGGCTGCTTATGTTTACACCAACCGTAAGAAATCACTGCCTCTGTGGGCAGCTATGACTTCTGACTAGTTCAAGCAAAACTCACAAAAAACATCAAAACCAGCAGCACTCCCATCTCTGCGCCATCTGTTGGAATGAATGCTCTCTGAGGGACTATTTTCAGCTGCGGATAAATCCAGCGGGTGTTACAGGCGTTACCAGCTATGAAACAATGGAAACAGAGCTGTGTGTTACAGAGGAACAGGATAAACCTCTTTAGGGCAAATAAGCCCAGCCTTTCGCAATAAAAGCCAACCTGACCACAGCTTCAGGATTATGTTTTTTTTACTTTAAAATTTCACATAAGTTCCTGCTGAAAACAGCAGTTTACGATTTAAAGTCTTCAAAAATGAGCATAAATAAATAAAGGTGTACTTAAGTCATGAAAAAACAGGTGGAAAATGTGTAACATTGAACTATTCCTTTGAGTTCTGTTGATCATTGTCACCATCCCGACAAAACAACTTCATGTAAAATGAAAAAGGATGATTTTTCAGATCCAAGGGTCCATTCACATTAAAGTGTCCAGGCTTTAGAGTCTCTTTGGCACTGCGGTCATTTCATTCAGGGACTCCAAAAATGTTCCGTTTAGTTTTAAAGTGCTTGCATCCGTTAAAGAGGAAACGGGAAGCAGGAGAGGAGGGAGTATCACAGTCTGACATGCCGGGTCAAGCCCAAGGGTGGAGGTGTCGCCCTGAGCGACAGCTGCAGCGGGAAGTCCGACTCAGTCAGAGACTTCCTGGTTTTCCAAGATGGGATCTGATGAAAAACAAAGGAAGTGACGCTCAGGTGAAATTCGTGCAGCAGTATGAATACTCTGATTACACACTTGGAGAGAAACTTCAGGCTATATTTTTCATGTTAAACAATTCTTGTTTCTTTAATTTATTTTTCTATTTTTAATCATCAGAATTTCCAAGTGCACCACAGGGGTAGAGGGCATCAGATTTGGAAGCCTGGGTATTTTCACCACCCCGCCATACAGCTGGGCGGCGTGGACACTAAAGCACAACCTCATCATTTAAAAGACACGAAGGCTTGAAAACCCAATCAAACAGTGTGAATTTAAAGCAGCGCACGCAGCACACAGGGACTCGTCTCTGAGCAGTAAAGGAGATGCTGAGCCTCGTGGGTCACGGTTGCCATAGTTTCACTGACAGGAGGCAGAGCATAGATTCGCAGTTACGTTCTACTTTAACTGTGTGTGCGTGTTACCCGTTAGTGTGCTACTGATGTTGGGAGGAGACACGATCAGCACGGCACTCCCAGACGTTATCCCAGAATGCACCATTGGAGCCTCCATCGGGGGGGAACGCAGGCCCTGACACACACACAAACACACACTGTTGTATTGTTCAGTCATCATTGTGTGCTCCCTCTGGGTACAAGGACAACACAGCTGACTTGGTTGTGTTGTGACCCCACCCTCCCCCCTTGTTTTTTCTCACTGTACAAATATATTTATTTGTTTTGTTTAAGTTAAAATTCTTACATATTCTGGTCATAAAAAAGTTTTAATCCACAAAACTGGCTTCTATTATTTTGTCCACCCCTTTATTTCTCAACAAAAACAGAACGATACTAACAGAAAGCTTTTCGAATTAAAAGCACGCAAACAACGTGTGAGGAAAAACTGAAGCTTCTACTTTGTCTGTGTCACTGAAGCCATTCGTCATTGGCTCCTGAGTTTCCGTGGCGACACTCTCCGACCCCTCCAACAGACTTGCGGCGTCGAGACGATCGTCCTGGCCCCGGGTCTCAGTCTCCACCACCAGCTGCTGCTGGCTGAGGGCTTCAGAGGAGGAGGAGGCGGGGTCAGAGGTGACAGTCTGGATGATGACGCCATCGCTGGAGCAGAGACTGTCGGCCTGGAGATGGAAAGCATGTGAAAAGACGCACACACACACGTTTACCCTCAGCAGGGCAATAAACTGACCGACAGACTGTGGAGGATAATGTGTTCATGAGATGAGGGCGAGGAGCTCGTCGTCAGGGTAACGGTGCTGTTATTGGCTAAGCTCAATGGAAGGCCCTGATTGGGTGTCGTCTGGAGGTAGTAGGTTCCCGGGGTGCCGGTGGGCTGCAGGTGGAACGACTGCACAAAGAAAAGGTTTTAAATTCATTCATATTCATGTGTTTTATTGTGAAAGGCGCTCGTGGTGCTTACCGGCAGGATCTCAAAGGTCTGCAGCGCTCCAGCATTCAGTGTGATGGTCTCGCTGTCGCTAGCTGCTGCCGCTGAATCTGACGCTAACACAGAAACACAAACAGAGCAACAGTCAGAGGTCTCGCTGTCAGGACAAGAACATCTTCAGCTGCAGGCAGCACACCTGTTACACGCTGTCCAACAGGTAAACCTCAGTCACCTTCTTCTCTGATTCATCAGCGTAGTCTGGTTCTAATTCTTCTTCTTCTATGGTGGTTTAGTATCTCCATAAAAAAAAATAGTGTGGCCACAGCAGCAGCACACGCAGAGGAAGTGAACATGTGGGTGGTGTAGTGCAGGCGTGCGAGGCTCACCCAGGTGTGTGATCTGCAGCGGGATCTGTAAGGGAATCTGCAGTGCGGCCACAGAGCTAGGGGCGGGGCTGGCTCCGCCGCTGTTCTCGTCTAATCGGGTGAGTCGGATCTGAAGGGAGGAGGGGCTGCCCGGAACAGATGCTGACTGCGAGGAGGCCATGAGCTCCTGGAGGCCCTTCAGGAGGACTAGCAACGCAAACCACATCACGAGATTTTAATAATAGAAGAAGAGAATCAGAAACATGAGGAAATAAATGACGGTATTAATTTGTGTGTGTGTGTGTGTGTGTGTGTGTGTGTGTGTGTGTGTGTGTGTGTGTGTGTGTGTGTGTGTGTGTGTATCCATACCACTGAAGGGGATGTCCTTGTGATTGGCCACTTGTCTCTTGATGCTCCACCACTTTGATCGGAGCCACTGGGGTGATCGAACGCTGCTCCATCCGCCGGCGAGATCCTCCCACTTAATTTCATTCTCATCATCCACGTCAAGCTCTGATATCCTGAAACACGGTATCAAGCTTACACATGGTTTACTATGCTTGCTCACACACACGTGTGCACGCCCACACCGCCGTACCTGCGTACAAGATTCAAGTCATCTTCCTTCGTCCACTCAGTTCCTCCACTGTGCTTCCAGTTCAGGTAGTTCAGCCATTTAGACCGACACTGCTTTTCTGAGCGTGTGCGGACTCGATCAGCCACCGTCGCCCATGACACGCCTCCTGTGACCGCCGACCCCGGTGACACCCCTGCCATCTCGTATACGACCTCGGCAAGCCGTCGCTCCTCGTCCTCGCTCCATTTACCTGGTTTTTAAAAACAGAGCGAATTTTAAAATAAAAGCAAGCATTTAAATATCTCTACAAGTACAAACGGCTGCTGTGCAGTACCTGTGTTGCACGTGTCCTTCATCAGCCGGCAGCGATCTTTCACAGAGGATGCACTGCGACCTAGTGCAGCACCGATAGTCGCCCAGTCGTTCCCGTGTTTCTCCCTCAACCTAAACGCATCACATATAAACACGGGTTAGTGTGAAATCCATTTTACACCGTCATCAAGCGCTCGTTAAAACAAAGTTGTACTTACGCCTTCAGCTTCTCGATCTCATCAGGAGTGTACCTAAGACACAAACCACTCCTTAAACAAAAACCAACAAACTTGCACTGCCTTTCTTACACCATCTTTTCTCTGTGCACTCACTTGCCGACATGGTTGCGGTTGTCGTACATCCGGAGGACTCGTCTGTAGACGGCAAACAGCGGCCTGTTCAATCCCAACGCCACGGAGCGGTAGAAGTCCTTCCTCTCCTCTTTGGACATCTCAAAGATGATCTCTGCCGGGTCCTCGATGCCGCGGCCCTGAGATCGTGGCCACAAGAACAGTTTAACGTCATCAGACGTCACAGAGGCAGAAATTATGTCAGGGACCAACCCCACGTACCTTCACGTACTGGTCGATGTTCCTCATGAGGATGTCGATCTCCTCTTTAGACCACATGCCCTGTTTCCACTTATGACCTGAAAAGGAAGAGACATGAAAACCTGCATTGTTTCTAATGAACAGCAGGGGGTGACTCGTCTGGACTCCAGCCATATGAAAGTCTTTCCTGAGGAGTTCATGGTTCCAGTCGCTGGTTTGAGTAAAAAATTATGTTTATTTTATACATTCTGGTTTCATTTAAAGTCAAAAAGGAGAAGAAAAATCAGCTTTTAACCAGACTTTTTTTTCCCTTTGTTAAGTTTGGCTTTATTAGAACTTTTTATTGTGTACTTTGCTGCTGCTAACGGACTCCAACATCCATCGAGGCGGACTACGAGGTGTGCAGTAGGAGTCCTAAATAAACATCATGCTGTCTTCAACAGGACTCTAAACTAGAGTCTGACACCATGAAGTCATCAGGAAAGAGTTCACTGAGCTCATTTTCACACAGACTTCCAAACAGTCGGACTTCTTTTGGGCCGTGCTGTTTTCTCTAAGCCTCTCAGTGAGCTGCATTCACTGTCTGCTACAGAGGTTCTGGCCTCGTTGGTACCTTTATTAGCCAGCGTGTCTTTGTCTTCTTTAGTTGTGAACCAGGCCTGACTGACAGGCGACACCTCCGTCTTCTGATTGGCTGAGAGGGAGTCTTCATCTTCCTGTAGGATCTGCAAACACAAAGTGATCAAAATGAAAACCTCTGTTCAGTCACACCCCGTTCTCTTACATTTAATCCATTTCATATAAATAAAACTCCTTTTTGTTTTCCGTCACTTTGTTTTTATTAAAGCAGAAACAGCTCACTTTTAACTGGTGGCTCATCCTTACAGGAAACTACACAGAGCAAACACAGAACGCTTAGAATAAGAAAAAAGGAGCCTGAGCACCACCTGAATCTGAGTGACGCTGTCCTCAGAGAGCTCGTCCGCCGTGGGCGTCATCGTCACCTCAAAGGTCTCCGCCTGAGTGTCCGACACTGAGAAACGACACGGAAAATCTTTTACCCTCGAACCTTATTATCCCGCCAGAAACCCAAACAACTTCACATATCTGAAGCTTTATTTGTGCCATTTAATGCAGACATTAACAGCAAACACCATAAACCAGCATGAGGATGATGACGTCACCAGCAGGTACAGTGGGGCAAAAAAGTATTTAGTCAGCCACCGATTGTGCAAGTTCCCCCACTTAAAATGATGACAGAGGTCAGTAATTTGCACCAGAGGTACACTTCAACTGTGAGAGACAGAATGTGAAAAAAAAAATCCATGAATCCACATGGTAGGATTTGTAAAGAATTTATTCGTAAATCAGGGTGGAAAATAAGTATTTGGTCAATAACAAAAATACAACTCAATACTTTGTAACATAACCTTTGTTGGCAATAACAGAGGTCAAACGTTTACTATAGGTCTTTACCAGGTTTGCACACACAGTAGCTGGTATTTTGGCCCATTCCTCCATGCAGATCTTCTCGAGAGCAGTGATGTTTTGGGGCTGTCGCCGAGCAACACGGACTTTCAACTCCCGCCACAGATTTTCTATGGGGTTGAGGTCTGGAGACTGGCTAGGCCACTCCAGGACTTTCAAATGCTTCTTACGGAGCCACTCATTTGTTGCCCGGGCGGTGTGTTTTGGATCATTGTCATGTTGGAAGACCCAGCCTCGTTTCATCTTCAAAGTTCTCACTGATGGAAGGAGGTTTTGGCTCAAAATCTCACGATACATGGCCCCATTCATTCTGTCCTTAACACGGATCAGTCGTCCTGTCCCCTTGGCAGAAAAACAGCCCCATAGCATGATGTTTCCACCCCCATGCTTCACAGTAGGTATGGTGTTCTTGGGATGCAACTCAGTATTCTTCTTCCTCCAAACACGACGAGTTGAGTTTATACCAAAAAGTTCTACTTTGGTTTCATCTGACCACATGACATTCTCCCAATCCTCTGCTGTATCATCCATGTGCTCTCTGGCAAACTTCAGACGGGCCTGGACATGCACTGGCTTCAGCAGCGGAACACGTCTGGCACTGCGGGATTTGATTCCCTGCCGTTGTAGTGTGTTACTGATGGTGACCTTTGTTACTTTGGTCCCAGCTCTCTGCAGGTCATTCACCAGGTCCCCCCGTGTGGTTCTGGGATCTTTGCTCACCGTTCTCATGATCATTTTGACCCCACGGGATCAGATCTTGTGTGGAGCCCCAGATCAAGGGAGATTATCAGTGGTCTTGTATGTCTCCCATTTTCTGATGATTGCGCCCACAGTTGATTTTTTCACACCAAGCTGCTTGCCTATTGTAGATTCACTCTTCCCAGTCTGGTGCAGGTCTACAATACTTTTCCTGGTGTCCTTCGAAGGCTCTTTGGTCTTGGCCATGGCGGAGTTTGGAGTCTGACTGTTTGAGGCTGTGGACAGGTGTCTTTTATACAGATGATGAGTTCAAACAGGTGCCATTCATACAGGTAACAAGTGGGGGACAGAAAAGCTTCTTACAGAAGACGTTACAGGTCTGTGAGAGCCAGAGATTTTCCTTGTTTGAGGTGACCAAATACTTATTTTCCACCCTAATTTACGAATAAATTCTTTACAAATCCTACCATGTGGATTCATGGATTTTTTTTTCACATTCTGTCTCTCACAGTTGAAGTGTACCTCTGGTGCAAATTACTGACCTCTGTCATCATTTTAAGTGGGGGAACTTGCACAATCGGTGGCTGACTAAATACTTTTTTGCCCCACTGTACTTTCTGGCTAAGGAGACCAGGATCTGAACAATCTGAGTTACCTCACTTGTATTTTCTGTTATTTTTGCTGGATTTGAGTAAATTTAGAGTTTGAGTAAATAAAAACCCTGTGATCAGGATGCAGCTGCAGCAGCTGTTAGCAGCAACCGTGTGAGGTGATTTCAGTGTGACTCACTGTAGTCATGAACGGGGAACGGTCCAGAGCTCGTCTGACCTGGCAACGTGACGACGGAGAACTGAGGCGTGTCCGAGTTTTCCTGCTCGTGTGTGGAGAGTCGCAGCTTCTTCTGGAGTGGCTCCGAGTCCTCGTCTGCACACACACACACACACACACACACAGGGCGACCGTGGCTCAGGGGGTTGGGAATCGCATCTGTAACCGGAAGGTCGCCGGTTCGATCCCTGGGCTCTCTGTCCTGGTCGTTGTGTCCCTGGGCAAGACACTTTACCCTACTTGCCTACTGGTGTTGGCCAGAGGGGCCGATGGCGCGATATGGCAGCCTCGCTTCTGTCAGTCTGCCCCAGGGCAGCTGTGGCTACAACTGTAGCTGCCTCCACCAGTGAGAGTGAATGAATAGTGGTATTGTAAAGCGCTTTGGGTGCCTTGAAAAGCGCTATATAAATCCAATCCATTACACACACAATTATTTCTATAGCCTTAATCTGACAAAAACATCATCTAAAGTTTTTGTTGTTATTTTTAGTTTCACTTTTATATTAATTGGGGTTTTTCTTACGTATACGTTTTAAGAAGTGTCACATTTATTAGAAAAAACAACTTTTTTTTTTTTTTAAATTGGGTAATTTCAAAACTTGGAAAATTATCAGGAGAAAAATTCATTTATGAGGAAAAAAAGACAAATTATCAGAAAAAATGACCAATTTACATGAATTTAAAAAATTCAAAAAAACTTAAAAACTGAAAAATATGAGGAAAACGCTCAAATTTATAGGAAAAATGACAAGAAAACATCACAAATTTGAACCCTGGCTGTTCTGTTTCCACTCAGGTGCAGTGTAAGAGAAACAAACCCACAGGAGCAAAAAAGTAAATAAATAAATGTGACAATTAAAAAAACAAAAGTGTTTTAATTTAATCAAAATCACCACACAGAATGTTAAAATTAAAAACCCTGAACATACTTTAAGTGTACTGATTAGTTACTGATGGGATTTTTGTGTGTGTGTGTGTGTGTGTGTGTGTGTGTGTGTGTGTGTGTGTGTGTGTGTGTGTGTGTGGACCCACCAGAGGGAGGACAGTGCAGTATGATGCTTCCATCACTGTCCTGAGTGAGCGTGACAGATTTGACGTTTTCTAAAGCGCCGGCGTCGTCGTCCTCTGCTGCTAAACTCATCCTGCAGCTGCAGAGAGACACAAAGACGAACTCAGAGCGATTTCACAGCCACAGGTGTTCTCAGGTACTAATTTCTCTACGAACACACCAAATTATCACAATTTGGTGTGTTCATAGTAGGCTGCAAAGCGGCTTGTAGGTTAGAGGCGCCCTATATAGGATTATTCTCTCTTTTTTCTCGATCAGCGTCTGCTATACTCAATGATATAATAGAAGAAGTGCTGAAGCAGCTTCTTTGGTATTTACAGGGTTCAACCGGCTGTTATTTTGGCATCAAACACCTCAGGGTCACCTCAATCAGTTAGAAACCTTCATAAGAAAAACTATTTACAGCAAAGATCTGCAAGGACTGGGACGGATTTCGACTCTGTGGGTGCCTGAAGATGGGAAAATCAAGATTTCTACACACTAGATCTGACTAATGACTAATCTCAGTCCTGATTAAGCTTGTTAATTATTTGCTTCTTTAAAAAAATAGTAATAAAATGTCACTTTCCAAGTGAGTCATTTTTCTGTCCAACCATCAGGGTTTTTCTAGCTCCAAATGGGTCATTTGGGTGATTGATCACATAATTATATTTTTTAAATATGTACATATATTATATATAGAAAAAAAATCACACTAACTGCCTAAAACTCAAATTTCACTGACAGTGATAAAATAATAACAACAACAATAATAATAATAATAATAAAAACAATGCACATGGCACAGTTAGCACCCTCTTAATAAAAAGAAGCACAACACGGTAAATAAAACATCATTTATTAATTTTAGGTGAGGTATAGAAGTGTTGCTTTTGTAATTTTTAAGACATGTTATGATGCTGAGTTTGCAAAAATGAAAGTATCAAATGTTTTAGCAGATGTTTTTTATAATGAAAAAGAGCTGATAGGCAACTAAACTAAAAATCACAGTCAGAACTCCCTTCTGAAATCTGACACTTTAAGCTAAGCGCCATCACTGTGACTCAGTTCCAGCAGTGTCACTGTAGATGTGTGATGCATGTGATCTTACACCGGTTTATGAAGACAATAAATACTGTAAACCATACAAGTTAACATGTGTTACTTTTATTGTGTACACGCCAAGCTGCTTTGAAAAACAGAAGGATTAAAAGAAAAATTGAATGCTCACAGACAGTTCTTTTCCCCAACAATAAAGTATAATAACATTTGTTATTATCAGATGCGGCCGGTAAATTCAGGGGAGTACCTATCATTTTTTACGTGATTTATAAAATGTAATAATTCTACCCTGCTCGCTGCCGCCCCCCACTGTTTTGAGGGGAAATATAACAAACAAAGAAAGGTGTAAATTATTTTCAAATATTCCGCATTTCTTTGACAGCGAGTTCACAGAATTTAAGTCTTTAATGTTTTCCTTCAATTTACGATCAATGATATGTTTACTGGCATTTAATTATCAAAACTCTATCAAATTTGGAGGTTTTTAAACGGAGTTTGGCGGACGCTGCTGTGCATCGTTATTTACACTGATGAAAAGATCGATTCTGCGCAGACTAACGCATCTTTAATGGTACGCTTACATGAATATTAGAAAAGAGACCAGCGCTGTTCTAACGCATAAGCTGTAATGTGATACGAACAAAGACCGGCATTCCCAACACTCAGTGACGCTGACTCCATGCTAACCGTTAGCCTGCTGAAAGCTAAGCAGCTGAATGAAAGACGAAAACTCTCCGGCGCCATGTTAGTCGACAAGCTGCAGCTTATGGCGTCTGTGCAGTTTGACACTGTTTTTGCGCTTTATTCTCGGCTTTGGTGCAGTTTTTATGGCTCCGAGTTTTCTCCGCACCTCTCACTGGCTTCGACTACCAAACAGACGGTGAATTTTACTTTTGATTTGGCTACTTACTTCCTGTTTTTAGTCCGGGAACTTGCAAGTTACCAGGATGAAGGTAAGTGCCAGGATGGAGGCTCGGCTGCGCGAAGGCCAGCGGGCTGCCAGGTCCGTACAGTATCCGTAAATTGTTCATGCCTATGTTAATTATATTTCATGGTTTTTAATAAACGACATCTACGACTGAAGCGCCATAAAAAGGTAAAAAGGAAAACACATTTTTGTTTGATTAAAACATGTAACAAATCAATAAAACTGAAAGTTGTAAGAGTAAAAAATATGAGGTTGTCTTTCCCCTCGTGAATTTTGCATTTTTCTCTGGCAAATGTGTGATGAGTTGTTGTTGTTTTTTTTAATTTAACAAGTTTTTTTTTCTCATTTGTGTTTTATTGGTTTTCTTATTTATACAACATGTACAACAATACAACTTAATCACAGTGTGTGTGTTGGGCGGGGGGGAACAAGACAAAAACAAACAAACCACAAAATACAACGAGATTATACAAAATCGGGCCTCCCATTTTGTACATAGTTCAACCATTTCGAGCAGTATTCGTCAAATGAGTCCGCCTGCAACTTTAGCCTAAAAGTTATTCTTTCCATAACAAAAATAGTATATATCACGTCAGTCCACTCATTTATAGTAGGAGTATCCTCATTAAGCCAACAACGGGTTATGGCCTTTTTGGAAGCTACCAACAGCACACTGAACAAATATTGATCCGCTTTACATAGTTTAAGACTCTAACTTACCTAGGTACAATACTGCAAAATTAAATTGTATTTTCTTTTGGAAGATTGTTTCCAGGACCTTATGTATTTCCTTCAAAAATGGAGCCACACAAGGACATTCCCAAAAAATGTGGAAATGATTTGCTGCTGCATGTCCACACTGCCTCCAGCATGTTGTCTTATGGGAATAATTGGATTTTTGAGCCGGGGTATTAAAATAATGAATTACATTCTTCCAACTGAATTCCCTCCACGAGGAGGCGCTTGTTACCGACCATTGCTGCCTACAGATCCCATCCCATTCCTCTCCTGTTAGGGATAGATTACCCTCTGTTCCCATCTTGCTTTAACATATCTTGTATCATGACCCCAGGTTGGTCAGTGAACGATATAATATAGAAATAATTTGTTGATAGGGTGCATCTCTAAATGCATTCTCGAATATGTAAATAATTTCTTCATTCCCAGTCGATAACTGGTGATGTTTTAGCTTTTATTCAGGAAGTCCCTCAGTTGCAAATATCTAAAAAAAAGTCTTGATTTTGCAACCCAAACTTATTCTTAAGGTCCTGGAAACTCATCACTTTTCCGTCTTTCAACAAGGTACTGTATGTGGTGAGACCTTTATTAGCCCACCACCTAAGAAATCCAGCTCTGTGATTTAATTGATACTTTTAAGTACTCTTTTCCATGTCTGTATTGAGCTTACCATCCAATGGTTGCCCGGGGCTCCCAGGAGACGTAACTTTGAGGGATCTCCTATCAGTGCCCCGATAGGGAAGTTGCCTCCCAAGGAAAATTCCACTTCCTTCCATCTTGAACAATATCCAGGTTTACACCAGCCCACCAGAGTCCTTATTTGGGTGTTCCTATAATAAGTCATGTAGGCAAGGGAGGCCCAGTCCTCCTCTATCCTTGGGAAGCTGAAGTGTTTTAAACTTAACTCTTGGCTTTTTACCTGCCCATATAAATCTGGAGAGGATCCTATCCCATTCTGCTATCTATCAGTATCTATCAGGGCTTTCTATAGAAACTACTGAGAACTTGTGTTTTTTGTACATTCAGTTTGTATCCCGAGTAGGACCCATACTCCAGTTAATTTAACTATTTAAAGTCTTAGAATTTTATTTTTATTTGCTTATTTTGTTAGTTAATGCTTGATTTTACCTCCCTGGTGAAGTCCTTTAATTCATTCATTCGTTAGTCTTCTGTCCCATTATTGATATGAATTATAAATAAAATAAACAAACACACTGCAGATTTAATAATTAAAACAGAGTAAAATCAGGATTACAGAGCTGAGTGGATTTAAGAACAGGTGTAAACTACAGAAAAAACAGAAACAACGTACTGAAACACGGCAGCTTCTTCAAACCACTCAAATCAAACCTGGCAACAACTATTTCCGCACTGAAATCTGTCCGGGTAGCCACATGGAATATTTCTTACTGTTTGAGCTACTTCTCTTGTAGTTTTTAGAAATTAAAATTATCATTTTTAATTTAATAAATGTTTGTCTTTCTTAGTGTGTCTCGCGCAGCCGCGTGTACTCCCGCTTCGTAAATTACAAATAGTTCCGCCTTTGTTTTAGTCGGACAGTTACTAGCGACGGGCGGTTAATGGAAGCTGCTAAAATCCAAATCCCACATTTTAAGATTTAGAGTAAAAATCTGCTCAGGGACATGGAGGAGCAGCCGCTCAGAGTGTAAGTCTGCTCAGTGAACACAGGACGCAGCGTCCGGTTAAATGTAGCTTCTGGTTAAATCGATGCTGTTTATGTTGTCCATGTTGATTATGTTGTTTCAGCTATGATGTTAGAGGATCTCCGTTTCTAATACAAACACGTTGGTAAAAGAAAAATATGAAAACCCTTCCGTTAACAGGCGTGTAAACCTCACCGGGTCAGGGTCTTGTAATTGTTGACTTTTTCGGAACGGTTTAGATGCAAAAATGTGACCACTCTCATCAGACTTAAAACAAATTTCAGAAATTTTAAGCGTTTCTTATTAACTTCAGATTTATATGTTATAAATACGCGTTTCACTGCTGAACGTCAGTGTTCATCCACCCCCAGGATGGGTTCTAAAGCCGTCCGCCTAATGTAAAATGTGTTTAAAGGTTTGAAAATATACGAGGTCATCACTTTTATTTCGGCATAATGTATTACACTGAAATATACAGAACCTCGTTAAAAACTTGCATGATTAAAGGTTGCATTAAACAGTCTCCAGACGTAGAGGCATGTTTGATATTTGCAGTTTGTGGTGAAAAATCTGCACTTTACCAGAATATATTAACGTCATTTTAATTAAACAGAATGATATCCACGAGTTCTGTTGATTTATTTTATTTTAATGTTATTTTAATACGAACTCTGCTGCTATTGGTCCAATCGAAGTATGCTACAAAAGAGCATAAAAAACCTTTTTCATATCACCATTGTCAAATTTTAGAAAAATACAAGTTTTTAAATTTTACTAATTTCAAATTATTTAAATCTGCCTGTCTAATATACAAAGTTATACATGGTCTGGCACCTCCACCAATGAGTGATTTTATTAAACAAAAGTCTAGCAGGTCTCGACTGACTCGAGCCACTGTTAGAGGTGATTGTGAACTGGCATTCAGGCGGACCACCTTTTCACAGAATGCTCTGTCAGATCAGGGGGTGAGCTTCTGGAATAGTCTTCCACTGTCAGTGAGGGAAAGTACAAGTCTACCCATCTTTAAGAGTCACTTAAAAGGGCGGCTGAGGGACACGCAAACATGTGATCATGTTTAATAATCATGCTTTATATTGGATGGGAAAAAGAGTTAGCGTATTACAAAAAGGTAAAAACAACTGTTAGTGCAATGGGTGAACGCGATATCACGACAGTCAGGGCATGTGCAATACTGGGGTTTGTGCAATATAATTGATGTGTTTCCGTTATTGTTGTCTATACTGTCCTCTGTGTCCACTCTTCTTGTCATTGTTTGTTCTAGTATAATGTGATCACTGTTTTTGTCCTTGTCACATGACCTGTAAATAGTGTCTCTGTATGTTTTTACTAACTTGTGTTTAACACCAACCTGCCAGAGGGTCTGCAGATGGAAATTAGCCCAAGGCCATAATCTGGCATATTTACATTTGTTAAAATGTTCATTAATATGTATTGTTCCTCTTTCTAAAAATAAATAAATAAATAAAAATAAAAGAGGCACTTTGTGCTATTGATGTTTCAGTGTCCAACTTTACCAATGAGTAAGGCATCATTCAAGTCCCAAAAACACAACAGATGTTTGGAGACTGTCTGATGTTTTCCAGAGGAAATCATCTATGAATTGCCTTGATTGTTAAAATATTAAAACATGCGTGTTTCTAGTTTGGCGTGTGGGGACGTTGAAGGCCGTCTGAACGCTTTGTTCAACCGAGTCCAGGCCATCCAGAAGAAGACTGGGCAGTTTGATGTGAGTCAGATGCGTCACATTATCCAGTTATCATTTAATTTTTTTTAAATGATTTGTGGGGTTTTATATCTGTTTAGTTTTTTTTAAATGTAAATTTGACAGTTTTTTCTTGTTATACTAGCTGTGATTTTAGCACGGTGGCACGGTGGTTAGCACTGTTGCCGCACAGCAAGAAGGTCCTGAGTTCAATTCCAACATCAGGCCTTTCTGTGTGGAGTTTGCATGTTCTCCCTGTGTTTGCGTGGGTTCCCTCCGGGTACTCCGGCTTCCTCCCACCGTCCAAAGACATGCAGCTTGTGGGGATAGGTTAATTGGATAACCCAAATTGTCACTAGGTGTGAATGTGTGAATGAATGTGAGTGCGAATGGTTGTTTGTCCTTGTGTGTTGGCCTTGCGACAGACTGGCGACCTGTCCAGGGTGTACCCCGCCTCTCGCCCTATGACAGCTGAGATAGGCTCCAGCGCCCCCCGCGACCCTAAAAAGGATAAGCGGAAGTGAATGGATGGATGGATGTTTTTCTTTTTTTAAAATTATTTTAATTTATTACATTTTTATCATAATTTGTTTTTCCTTTTTCCACATAGACTTGCCTTTTTTACAGTAAGCTTTTTCTTAGAAATTTGCCATTTTCTATTCTTTTACCAGTTTTCCTCTGTAAGTTTGTCAGTTGCTTTTACATGAATTTGTCAGCTGTTTCTCTTTTTTTCTGGCAATTTTGCGTTTTTTCTTCTAAATCAACCGGTTTATTTATTTTCAACACACACTTGTTTATAGACTTGTCCTTACAGACTTTTTCTGGTAAATATCTCATTTTGTTTCTCATAAAACTTTTTATTCTTTTTTTTTTCCATCTAAGTTTTCCCCCACCCATCCCCTTAAATGTTTTCTTGTTACCTTCAATGACCTGGTAGATCATTGTATAGAACTGTGTGTTAAGTTACCATATTAAAACACCTGTAATCGTCTTTAAGTTGTGGTGATTTTCACATCTGTTTTCCACCAGTTGCTGCTGTGTGTTGGAGAGTTTTTTGGAACGACGCCGGAAGCTGAAGCCGAGTGGCAGCTGTACAAAACCGGAGCCAAGAAAGGTGAAAAAATCTGGAACATCTGGGCAGATGCTCATCTTTATTGTTGCTTTTGACCACAGGGGGCGCTGTTACATTAATAGCATTGCATAAGAACTCAACAGCGCCTCCTATGTTCATGCTGAAAGCAAGCATGTTTTTTGGCTTTTTCTGAGGAAACTCAAAAGCCTCTTTTTTTCTCTGCGCCTCCTCAGCTCCCATCCACACTTACATCCTCGGAGCAGCAAGCCAGGAAACGGTAAAGAATTTCCCAAACGCCGATGGCTGTGAGCTTGCTGAAAACATCACATATCTCGGTAAGCGATCACACATATTCATGACCTTTTAATAAAAACATGAAACCAAAATGTGACACAGTGCTCTCATCTGTGCGTTACAGGCCGGCGTGGTGTGTTTACCGGCGTGTCGGGACTGCAGATCGCCTATGTCAGCGGTCAGGAAGCCCGGCAGGAACCAGCGCCGGCTCATTGCTTCACCTCCAAAGATCTGGTGGCCCTCATGACTCCTCTGACCAGCAGCTCGAAATTTAAAGGTGTTGACATCCTGCTGACATCGCAGTGGCCCCGAGGAGTGTGGCACTACGCAAACAACCCGGTAATGAAGATGTCTATGCTGCTTTAATTTTACTGCCTCTGACCCCACGAGATGCTGAATGGATTCTTCTGAACTCTGTTCGGCAGGAAGTGAACACAAAACTTTGTGGAAGCAACTCGATAGCCAGCCTCGCAGACAAACTGAAACCACGATACCACTTTGCAGCACTAGAGGGCGCTCACTATGAAAGACTCCCATACAGGTAAGCTGCAGAGTGGTGAGGGAGCTCACTGATGACCCTGTTAATTAATTTCTTCTGGATATCAAAGAGCCTTAAACCTGCATTATTTTGATTGGCCAGTAGGGGGTGACCCCCCTGGCAGAAGTCAGATTGATTCGAAGCAACTGTTTGGTTCTTGTTTTATGTTACTCCCATCTTTCACTGTGTCTATCGGCAGGAATCACATTGTTCTTCAAGAAAATGCTCAACACGTCAGCCGCTTCATTGCTCTGGCGGCCGTCAACAACCCCGCCAAGAAGAAGGTGCGTTTCCCTGCAAGACAAAGAATCAGTTACATGGAGATTATGTGCATAGCTGCATTTATTAAAACTTTGTGTCAAGGTTTTCTTAAAAGTTAGGAAAACATCAAAATCTGTGATTAATAAAGTCCTTAAAAAATGCTTAGAAACCACAGAGAAGTTAAAGTTTTCTTCACTGACCAATGTTTCCAGTGCAAACAGGAAGCCCTAATAGCCAATTCAGCTGAACTAAATTTAGACTCTCCCTGTTATTTTAAAACTCTAATTTAGACCCTGGTTCTCCTGCAGGAAATGCAGGTAACAGAGCAGATCTGTGCTAAAAGGTTCCTGCTGTGAAAAATTCTCCAGATGTGTCATGACAAGTGAAAACCTTCTGTCTGCAGTATCTGTACGCCTTCAACATAATCCCCATGAAGACCATGGACCCCGCAGAGCTTGTGAAGCAACCGCAAGACGTCACAGAAAACCCGTACAGATGCCCCACGAAAGACAAGATGGACACACAAAAGACGGCCTTCAGCGCCACAGAGGAGGAGGTTTGTTTGGAGTCCTCTGTGGAGATTCATAGTCACTAGAATTCACCTCGACTCTTATCTAAATCACCTTTGAATGTGTATTTGAGGTTTTAAAGTACAAAATGTTGTTATATGTGTGCCAGGAGCCAGCCAATCAGTACTTCTTCGACCTGAGCAAGAAGCAGGGTGGAGGCTTTCGGGGCCACGGCAGGAAGAGGCACTCTGATGGAGATGGGCGAGGGCGAGACCAGCAGCATCATCAGGGGCAGCCCAAGCAGCCCCGCCGGCACCGTGAGTCCAGCCACACTCTGTTTATATCTGGTTTAAGAAAGAACTCATTAGTTAGTGTGGTTTTGTGAGGTTACACAGATAATTTGTTTTTCTGTGTGCAGCTCAGCCCTCGGGTCCATGCTGGTTCTGTCTGGCCAGCCCTCAGGTGGAGAAGCACCTCGTCATCAGCATAGGAACACACGTGAGTTCATGCTGTTCATAAATCTACATCACAGAAGCTCCTTCGAGACTTCACGTAAAAGCGTTAGAGCCGAGTGAGGATGATTTGTTCTGCAGTGTTACCTCGCGCTGGCCAAAGGCGGTTTGACTCCTCGCCATGTGCTGATCCTCCCCATCGGACACTACCAGTCGGTGGTGGACTTGAGCTCGGAGGTGGTGGAGGAGATGGAGAAGTACAAGTCAGCCCTGAGGAAGTTCTACAAGAGCAAAGGAGAGCGCTGTGTGCTGTTTGAGAGGAACTACAGGAGCCAGCATCTGCAGCTGCAGGTAGAAACACGACCAAGAAAACATGTTTTAATTCAGTGTTATTCGTATTGTTTTTTAATGATACTGTAGGGTGAATATTTTCTAATTTTGACAGATGCAGTGTGTAGAAGTGTAAAAAGTCATATTTTTCACTTTAGAGTGCAAAATTTTACATATTTGGTTTTATCGTTTCAAAATTTGAGAAGAAAAGAATGATAAAAGTTGAGCGTTTCATTTGTGCCACTTTTAATCTAAAATAACTAGCGAAAGCTTCATAATTCTATTTTTTAATAAATTGTTTTTTGCTTTTGTATTTTAAATTTGATTATGGAGGTACACAAGATATTTCACTGTAATAAATGATGAAGTAACACAAACTAAAACAAAAAGGTCAACAAAGATGTGGTAAACTTGTGCACTTTATGCAAAGCTGCTAAAATAATTTGAGATTGAGCGTAGAATTAGATAAATATTTTTTTAAGTCTGCTATTGCTGACATACAAGAAGCCAGTTATTCACAAAGTAAGTCACACCTGGGCAATAAATTAGCACGTTTAAACTCCTTGTATCTTTATTTAGAGTGTGATTCCTGTGATCCAAGCGCAGGAAGAGAAACGTAAAATGATTTTTTATTTACTGCCACATTTGCTGATCACTTTATTTATCATCTTCTTGTTATTATTGTCATTCAGGTTGTGCCGGTGCCGTTGAACCGCTGTGCCACAGAGGACATCAAGGAGGCGTTCATGGTCCAGGCTCAGGAGCAACAGATGGAGATGATGGAGATTCCTGAACACACTGACCTCAAGCAGGTACCCGTAAACACACCTGGAGTACAGTGGTTTGGCTATTCTGGGATTTTTAACATCTATTTGAAAAGCTGAATTAAACGTGTGTGTTCAGATTGCTCCTCCAGGGACTCCATATTTCTATGTAGAGTTGGACTCGGGGGAGAAGCTCTTCTACCGCATTCAAAAACATTTTCCTCTGCAGTTTGGAAGGTGAGCATCAGTCCCCATTAAACACCCTTTGTTTGCCTGTAAATATAAAGAAGAGCCTCATAAAATTTCAGCACTGTCAGTGTCATCTTTTAAAGCTAAAATAAAACTGTTTCTTATGAAATGTTATGTATAAATGCAAATGTTGTCCAGATGCGTTTTTAATCACATTTGGATTAGGTTATTAAAATAAAAAGAGAAAGCAGGTCATTCTGTTTATACCTGTGTTCTCTATAAAATAACAGAATTATCAAAACGTCATCAGAAAAATTACGTTATATCAGAAAGTGTAAAAACAAAAGCCTCCACAGGGGGCTCCAGAGAGCTGGACAGTCAGGACTTACCCATTATGTATACACAAACATACCTACAAACCTGTTTAAGTCAGGGAAAAGATGCTTTGGTTTGCAGAAAATTATTTTTTAGTCTCATGTTATTCAGTAATATTGGTAAATAATTATTACCAATAATTCTGCACACTGTTAATGTGTTTTGTTCACATAAATATGCACTGATCTAAAAATGACAAATTGCTGTTTCCAAAATGTCAGTCATGAAATTTTAGGGAAAAAAACTTGATGGGAGGTCAGAATTGCACTGTGGGAGAATAATGTCAGTGTCACAGAGTAACGGTGTGGGGGTTTTTGTGTGCGTGCGTAGGGAGGTTCTGGCCAGTGAGGCGGTGCTAAACATCCCGACTCGAGCCGACTGGAAAGAGTGTAAACAAAGCAAAGAGGAGGAGGAGGAGAGCTGCAAACAGCTGAGAGATGACTTCCAGCCATATGACTTCACCTGGGATGAATAATTTACACACACACACGTACTTGTACAGTTTGCTTTGTGGGGACCATGGATGATGCAATGCATTGTGAGGACAGTTGTTGGTATGATGCATTCCTCTTCATCTATCCTGAACATGAAAATTGAGTCAAACAGCATTTTTAATAAGTCTTCTTGCTTTTGTTTCTACTTTTATGACATTCACTGTCATCTTAACTATATCAATCCACTGTTTCAGGTAGAATGAGATTGCATAGAGTTAAAAGTTTAACTTGGTACGGAGACTGGATACTAATTAACATCTCATTTGTACCGTGTGTTAGCATTAGTTGATTTTGTTACCTTTGGATAAAGCTGTGACCAGTCTTTATGCTAAGCTAACTGGGTTCAATTCTCTGGTGTAATGCTCAGTAAAAACTTGCATCATATCTCAAACAATTTTTTTTTTTTTTTTTTTTTAAATCAGATTTTGTTTTACAAAGCGTGTGTATTTCTTTTTAATAGTCACAGTGAGGAAATGGGAGTATAACTGTAAACCTCACTGCTGGGCTGTCTGTTTTTATTGGTGTTTGGGGTGAAAAAAAAAAAAAAAAAAAAAAAATGATTTCTAGCGTCTAAAATGTGAATAGTAACCTTTTGTTGCCACCCGTTTATAAACACGCGTGTTATGGTTTTCGAAAACAGTCTGTAGTGTAGTTTGGGTTCCCCCCCCCCCCCCCCCTGCTAGGGGGAAAAAAAAAAATTGACAAAAGAGCAGAAATCTTGAGATTGATGAAATATTTAAAATTATGAACCAGCTCAGAAATATTTTATTTCTACCACACATATGGGTAAAGTTACTTTTAATGCCTCTTTTTTGTAAATATAATCAAATTTAAAATGTAATTTTGGATTGATGGTCACATTTTCAGTATTACCATGTAGTTTAACACACCTCCCACTGTGCATTGCCCCTACAGAAATACAAAAATTCAAGTCCAGATAGTTTTATTCGTTATTTTTTTAATGTAATTTTTTATTCAATTGTACACAAGTGTTAGCCAAACCTTATATTACAAATAAATAAAAATTGAATAACCCATTAAGCTCATTTTTAATTTTTTAGAGTATGTTAAAATTGCATTAAATGTTTTCCTAACATTTGTACATTTGACTGTATTGTACCCCTTTAGCACTCACAGCAAGCACTCCATTTAAGACAAATCTTTGTTTTAGTTCATTTATTTGACATCTTAAAGACATGAACTGCAATCATTAAATCATTTGCATAAAACTTATAAAATAAAAAATAATCAAAGCTTTTAATACGCAGCTTTAAAACAAAACATGGGTCATTAACATTCATTTAGCTGCAAAAACCCTGTTAGCTCAAACGTTTAGCAGATTTTGTAAACATAACTTAAAGGAAAGGATTTAAAGAAAATGGGGCGTCCACCAGGGGGCAGCAGAGTCGCAAAAGTCTCCTTTCACCTGCATATGCTCAAACCTGTCCTATTATGAAAAGTAGGTTTTTGATTTAAAAGATTGTATCAGTTATCACTTATCAGGTTACTTTGGGTATAAATAACTCGCTGCAGACCCCACAGAGTGGAGGAATTAAAGAGGCGTCATTGAAAAGGAGCCATACTCTCACAGGTCGACGAAGCCATCCTGTACGGACCCAAGCAGCACACAGAGGGACAAATGTTGTTATTCTTTCTTAAATGATTTGAAGCAGCAGCAGAGTTAAAGGTGGACGGCGTTTCATGGGTTTTTACACATAGTCCCTAGACCTTTTAATGGCACAGCAGAGCATCATGCTGAAGATCATCCCGAAGATCTGCAGAGAGTCACAGGACACAGGAATGTGGCATTAAGAAATAAACCTCAAAGTTTCCATAATTTTGTATTTTGGTTATTTAAAATTTCACAATCTTGATACGTTCATTTTAAATATTTTCTATGATAAAAATGGACCAACCCTGAAAAAAAAAAAAATTACCAATTCCACCTTCTTGAATGTAAATATTTAATATTTTTCTTGTTCTTCTATGAAAGAAAATAGTCCTTGGGGATTGATTTTTTTTGGTGGCATCAGGGCAGGCCAGTCAAATTTCAGGGGCCAAACCAAGTAGAATGTCTAGTTAGTGTGAAACTACCACACAGTTTGGTAGCTAGCCAATAAAAATCATAGCTAGTCATCATCAGACTTCATATTTAGCATTCTGTACTCATGACTGAGCCATAAACTCACCAGTAAAGTGTTTATTGATGTCATATATGAAGTAAGTAGTAATGTCGTTTTTCATAGATTTCTACACATATGAAAGTGTCTTTGCAACCACAGATGTCGCCCCTACTGGGGCCAGGTTTACAACATTTGTGAATTGGCTTTGTTTTTAATAAATAAATCACGAGCCAGACCCACTACTAGAACAATGAGACACTTGGCTTTTTCTAAACCATTTCTAAACCTGACACATTCTAGGCTTTGTGCCAGTTTAACAACCATATGATAGCTTTACTTAAGGTTTCAGTACATGTGCATTAGTGGCAGACTCACCATAATGACTCCAATGCCGATGCCAACTCCACCAATGATGTGCAGCTTGTTGTTAAACACCTCGTCAATAGCAGCGGGACAGCTCTGCAGGAGGGAAGCAGGACCGTGAAGCAAAAACAGGTGTGAGCTCCACATCTTATTTTAAACCAAATGTCTGATGCAAATCTGAGCTTGATTTCTACAAAGCCAGAATACCCTAGAGAAAAATGTTAGCTGTAGCACTTTTTAGTACAAATCTCTTAGATCTTAAAATGTTTAAGTAAAAGTTTACATGATGTGACATGAGAGGTCATCTCCCTTTTGTTGCAGTCTGCCTTACCTTGGTGACGAGGATCTCCAGCCCCTCCTGCTTGGGGCAGATATCTCTGGCAGCATCGATCACCGTTCCTGTTGGACCGCAGCAGTCGAGCTGCAGGGGGGGGGGGGGGGGGGGGAAATAGTCCACACAGGTTAGGCAGTCATCTGTTCTGTTTCAAAATAAGGAAACAAGTTGCATAAAAGGTGTGCAGGTGTGTGTTCTCACTCCAAAGTGGATGAGGCGGAGGGTCTCCTTCAGCGCTGGTTGTTTGGTGTCCTTGTAGTTGGCGTAAGTCTGTTTATAAAACTCTGTGATGTCCTCCACCACCTGAAGACACAGACAAAGTTAACACTCCTGTCAATCAACAAAGAATGTGTGCATACATGCGAGAGACAGAAGGGGAGAGTTAGTTACCCGGTCGCTGTTGGAAAGACCCCAGATCCCGGCAGCCACTTCTGCAGCGAAGATGAGAAGCAGGAAGAAGAAGAACTAAACCGGAAAACAAGAAGATTTGGAGTGTAGACATGATTTTGTTTGGTTATCAGTCCTGAAAGGAAACTGAGTGGGTTTTTACTTTTATCTGTCACTTTTGTCCAAAGTTTCCTCAACCAGTGGTAAAAAACCATAGATTTATGTGTGGTGAACATAACATCAACACTTTAAGTTGTTGTGCACCAGCTCTGCTGTTCACCTTTTCTGTGCACAGAGCTCAAATAACAGATGACTAAGGAAGAGATGACCTGAAATGTAAGTTAAAACTAAAGCCATTTAATATTTAAAATGACGGCTCAGAGTAGATTCACATCCACCAATTTCATATGACCATTTCAATCGCAGGACAAAAACATTTTGTAAAAACATAACAGCGAATCGCCACCAACAGTCACATCACACCGGAGCTGCAGCAGCCAACACGCTTGTGGTGAAATTGAGGAGTCTTTCCTGGTGATCGGTGTGATTACAGCCCAAACATCTCTGAAATGTGCCAACTGAAAAATCTGAGCATGAATTCATGATTCACAGCAAAGTCACCCGTCTTTAATGTAATGTGGAGAACTAAAACACAAAAGAAATCACTCACCAGTCCCAACATGCAAGGAGACTCTTTGATGGCTCCGCAGCATCCCAGGAAACCCACCACCATCATCAGAGCCCCTGCTGCGATCAGGATGTACACGCCTGCAACAAAACATTCAGATGGGCCAGAGGAAACAAGCATTCTGGGGTCACCTGTGCCTTTAAGTTCCCAAGGCCAGTTACAAACAAAGGAGACACGATTAAATTAAAATTTATGCACATAATCTCAACCTCAGTGATATCAGCACCACACTGTTCAAAACATTTAACAAAACATTTTTTTGTTTTGTTAAATGGGATGCGATTCACTCTGATGTTCAATTCAACAGTTTAACATTAGAACTTGATGCTCCATTCTTAGGTTTGTTGTTGACACAGATTTAAAAAAAATTAAAGGATTAAGAACAGGTTCAGTTATCCATGTGACAGTGTAATGCAAGCGTATCTGAGCGAGTGGGTCTGTCTGTGTGTGTGTGGCCCCTCGCCATACCATACAAGGCATGACTTCTTATCAACCAGTCACACCCCGTACAGTTTGCGACCTTTCAACAGACTAACGTGTAAAAAGCAGAAGTGACGAGGCTGCTCACTCCATCGTAGAAGCATGAAACCTAATAACGAGAAACATTTTATCAGCACATACACAAGAAATTGCTGGTACCCTTCGGTCAATGAAAGAAAAACCTCAATGGTCACAGACAAAAGTAATAATAAATAAAAATTCTATAAATGTTAACCAATGAAAGTCAGACATTGCATTTCAACCATGCTTCAATAGAATTATTTAAAAAAAATAAATGCATGGAACAGGCCTGGACAAAAATGATGGTACCCACAAATTAATATTTTGTTGCACAACCTTTCGTTACGATTCCTGTAACTGTCAATGAGACTTCTGCACCACTCAGGAGGTATTATGGTCCACTCCTCATGAGCAAACTTCTCCAGTTGTTTCCGGTTTGAAGGGCGCCTTTTCTAGACAGCATGTTTCAGCTCCTTCCAAAGATGCTCAATAGGATTGGAGGTCAGAGCTCATAGAAGGCCACTTTAAAATAGTCCAATGTTTTCCTCTTAGCCATTCTTGGGTGTTTTTAGCTGTGTGTTTTGGGTCATTGTCCTGTTGCAAGACCCATGACTGTGACCGAGACCAAGCTTTCTGACACTGGCCAGCACATTTCTCTCTATAATCCTTGATAGTCTTGAGATTTCATTGCACCCTGCACAGATTCAAGACACTCTGTACCAGATGCAGCCCCAGAACATAACAAAGCCTCCTCCATGTTTCACAGTAGGGACAGTGTTCTCTTCTAGATATGCTTCATTTTTCTGTCTGTGAACATAGAGCTGATGTGCCTTGACAAAAAGTTCAAATTTTGTCTTATCTGTCCACAGGACAGTCTCCCAGAAGCTTTGTGGCTTGTCAACATGTAGTTTGGCTTATTCCAGTCTGGCTTTTTTATGATTTGTTTTCAACAATGGGGTCTTCCTTGGTTGTCTCCCATGGAGTCCACGTTGGCTCAAACAACGACGCATGGTGCGATCTGACACCGATGTTCCTTGAGCATGAAGTTCAGCTTGGATCTCTTTAAAAGTTTTTCTGGGCTCTTTTGTTACCTTTCGGATTATCCGTCTCTTTGATCTGTCATCAATTTTCCTCCTGCGGCCATGTCCAGGGAGGTTGGCTACAGTCCCATGGATCTTAAATTCTGAATAACATGTGCAACTGTAGTAGGGTTGGGTTTTGATTATTGATTTATCAATTAAAATCAATTCTAGCTTGGATAACGATAATTTAAACTTTTTAAAATTATGCAAAATTGCAAAATGCTTAGCTGTGTCTCTAATAAAACCTCTAACTTTGCTTCACTTCAGCAGCATCAGGTAATGTTCATATGTTGACTAATGACTTTCTTTTGTTTTTGATCTACTGCAGAATATTTTTAAGGTTATCTGCTATAAAATCCCAGGCCAGGAAAATCACCTTCATGTTTTTCTGTTTTATCCTCAGTTACTTTGACACAAAGGCATCTGCTGTGATGCTTACACCTTTGATAAAGTCTCAAGTGTCAGCTTTCTTTTTATAGATATAAAAATATGGATATTTGATACGTGATCAGAATTTTAATATTTCTGACTGAGGCAAATAGAATCGATTCGGGACCTTGTGAATCGGAATCGAATCGATTTTAGAAATCAGTGACAATACCCAGCCCTAAACTGTAGTCACAGGAACATCTAGCTGCTTGGAGATGGTCTTATAGCCTTTACCTTTAACATGCTTGTCTATGATTTTATTTCTAATCTCCTGAGACAACTCTTTCCTTCGCTTTCTCTGGTCCATGTTGAGTGTGGTACACACCATGTCACCAAACACAGTGACTACCTGGAGTCCCATATATAGGACCACTGACTGATTACAAGATTGTAGACACCTTGGATTAACATGTCCCTTTGGTCACATTATTTTCATTCTTTTCTAGGGGTACCATAATTTTTTCCAGACCAGTTTCATGCATTCATTTTTTTTTAATAATTCAATTGAAGCATTGTTGAAAAGCAATGTCTGACTTTCATTGGTTTTAATTTATTATTACTTTTATCAGATTAAAGTTACTTCTGTGACCATTGTGAGTTTCTCTTTCATTGACCAAAGAGTACCAACAATTTTGTCCACGTCTATATATCTTAGCACAAATGACAATCTCAAAAGCATCAACTCTAACAGAACCCATGCTTTGTTTCTAATAAAGTGTCAGTGAGTGTACAAGTGCATGTGGAAGGCCGATTGGAAATCAGCCCTGATTTACCTGCTCAAGCCTTTTAAAAATGTAAATGTACATCAGTGATTTGCATTCTGGCTCATAGGGCTGCTGCCGCTCTGATTCGAACAGACACGAAGGCCTGAGAGGCACCAGAAGCTGTTTTTAATGAGTTATTTATCAAAAACACCTTCAGTCACGATCTGGTGAGTGGGAATCAGCTGCAGGGTGATTTAGAGCGATGATTCGACACTTCAACGGTGACTTCATGAGGATGAATCATAAACAGGCTGTCGGATAACAACAACAGTGAGCGCATGAGCCACACACACAAATACTCCTCCAAAGCCGTTATTAAGATGTTTGTCATGTCAGGCCCGTCCTCCGTCTCCTCTCTGCCCACTTCTCTTATCAGTTTGATGGATGCAACGCACAAAGACGGGAGGGTGGGACAGTTCCTCCGGGAATACAGAAGTCTGAGAACAAAGGAGTCCCTGTGCGCCGGGAAGAATGAGCGCTATGTGTGGAGGGATCTGCTGGGTTGGACGAGCCGCCTCGCTGTGGACCAACTTTGGCCTCAGCTGCCCTCCGAGTGCCCCGCCTCTCTGAGGTCAGGTTATATCCACGTCCAGAGCCCGACAGAGCTAAATGCAGCTGTAGTGCATTTAATTTGAAATTATGACTTCCTCCACAAATATAAAGATTTCATTCTAGAAACAACGCTGTGGTTGTTAATAAACAGGACGAAGTGGTTACTGGGGACTATTTTCAGCTGCAGATTATTCGGCACGGTTTCTGCTGGTTGGAGTGAAATGAGCAGTGTCAGACTTTACATTGATAGGACAGCATGATAAAACGAACAGACTCATAATGTGCGTCAAAGCTACACTACAGACACGTCAGCTGTAATTACAACAACACCCACCACCAGCACTCCATGACAGGTTCAAAGACCATGATAGTGGAGGAGGAGCTGATCATTTCCCCGTCTTTCTGTGCAGTTTGAATCTTTGTATGTTCTTTTTGTTATTTTGTGGTTTATGGTTGTGAGATATCCAAAAATGTAAAAGTGAAGCTGCTGCGATTAAGATGCTTCACCTGTGCTCTATAAAGGGTTCTTGCCATCCTCAAGGTTATTCTCCTTCATGGTCTTTTGTTTCCATGTAAGTGTTTTGCATCCAGGGTTTAACCAGCAGGGGCCTTACCCGTAAAGAAGACAGAGGGCGACTCCTCCCCTTCGAACAGTCCTGCCGTCCTGGAGTCAAAACGCAGCCAGAGTCCCACAGCGAGCACGCCGGTTCCTGCCAGCTGCAAGACGAAAAACATGTTTACTGTCTCTGAAGGAGGTTTAATGTTCTCTCCGTGAGACTATATTCAAATACTAGTGTCATTTTGCACATTTGTCCTCATTTACAGATAAACCACAGAGAAACTCATGTTAAGCAAAAAGATACAGAACTAGCAACTGAGCCAAGAAAAGGACTGAAGTCAGAGAGAAACTGAGCCTCTACACTTCTATCCAACCGCAAGGGTCGCCCCCTGGTGGGCATAAAAAAAACCCCAATGCAGCTGTAAAGGCAGTTTGACGCGGACTTCATTTTTCATACAAGCAGAAGCTATGTCCATGTCTGTGGTCTGAACCTGCAGAAATGCTTCTAAAGCAGGCATTGCAGCACGTGTGACCTTGTTCCTGATGTTTGGAAGAACACTGTGCTCACAACAAGGTAAGTTAACAGAGCCAGCACCACCGGAGCACTTTTTCAAATTGTTATTGAGTTATTATCCACTCTTAAAATAATGAAGGCACATACAGCTCAAGTCTGTCGCATTAACAGACACTTTCATCAAATCCAACAACAGCTGTAGGCGCGGGTCGATAATTCCGGGGGTCTAAGACACAGGCAACACATTACCAGTTAGATACAGAGAGAAGAAGTGAAAAGCCCGAATGAGGCTGGATTTGAGAAGTATCACCTGACTGAAACCACAGGGCTCACCTGGACCTGCCTCACAGCACTCCACTGTCATTACACTGTATACTCGAACGATGACCGTAGAAAAAAATAAAGCACACAACAAAAGAACAAAGGAAAAGATGCTGCAGTGTACAGTACATCAGAGGCAACTTTATCCTAAACATCTGAGTTAACTCATAAGAACCAGACTATAACAGCACGATAATCTGAGACGTGCAGGAACAAGGAGAGTATTTGATGTGAACGTTATTTAGAGATTGGGGGTTAAACAACATGCAGAGACATGAAGAGGTGGACACCCACACAGTGGCAGCTGATCGAGTATAAAGCATCCTACCTTAGACAATAACCAGATTAATCCTGCTTTGCAGTGATTTACAACTGAGGTTGTGTTAAAAAACACAGAAAACTACGGAGACCATGAACTCATCCCTGAACTTATGGACCCATCATAGTCATTTAGACAGGTGTTCAAAAACAGCTGCTCAGAGCAAAATGAAAGAACTGGCTTTTGTAAGGTATGATGATGTGATGCTTCACTGTTGCAAAACTATGTGCAGCTAGTATGGAATGCAATGGTTTCATATTCAAATCAAAGTATGTTAGTGTGGATGAATAAGAATCCCTTTCATTGAAGGTGAACATGAGGCTAACGTTTGAGGAATGAAGTTCGACTTGCTGCCCGGCTTATTCTCCTGAATCCAGACCAACCCAATCACAGAGGAGCCATCCAGGAAACATGACTTCAGTACATGTGGAGCCTCTGCACAACGGAGACTTAGATATGAAGGCATCCACAGATAAATAAATGACAGCCATACTTTGTCTCAAACAGTAATTACCCACTACCATGACTCAGAATCACCTCAGCAACCACAAAACAGTTTACATCAACTCTTTGTTGCCACCCAAATAACTCCCATAATGTCCTGCAGCATGACGCTGACGTCTGTTGTTGTGCAACAGGGAGTATATGAAGCACACCATAAAGCATTCAGGCCGAATGGCAACACTTTGCCCCAACATGTCCTCCGTCTGGTTCCTCCTACGGTCTGCTGACCATGATTCAGGATTTTGGTTTTTTGGGGTGTGGGTGCTATCTGTAAATCAAGGTCTTGAATTCTCTCTTGAAAGTTTGACTAACTCAAATATAACTCCAAATACAATTCCAAAATACTTGGCAAATTAAAATTTTGAGATATCAAAAAAAAAAAAAAAAAATTAACTAAATAAAGAGTGAAATAGACTAAAAAATAAATAAATAATAATAATAATTCACGTGGAGTGTGAGGCATAAATTATGATCAGTTATTCTTTTAGGAATTCTAGAAATGGTTGCCAAATCATACAAAAACTCGCCAGTTTCCCCTTTCTATCAAATCTTATCTGCTCCACCCTGGCCACAGACACCATCTCATTAAGCCACCTGTTAAAACACGGGGCCGAAGAAGACCGCCACTGTAAAAGAATAAGTTTCTTTGCAGCCAGCATACCCATTGTAATTATCTGTTTTTGTGAAAAGGAAAAAGATTCGACTGATGCAAATGATCCAAGTATGGCCAATGTACCATCACGTGGTATTTTTTTCCTAAATTGGTTTGAAAACCACATAAAAATCTGGCTCCAAAAAGCATTCAAAACAGGGCAATGCCAAAATAAATGTGCAAGGGAACCTTCACCAACTTTACATCTGTCACATAAGGGAGATACAGAATTATAGATCCGGTTAAGTTTGAGTTTAGAAAAGTGTAGTCTATGAATGACTTTAAACTGGATTAGTTTATATCTGGCATTTATTGAGCCTTTCTGAATATTGGACAAACAATTTGATCATTGCTCTTCAGACAGAGAGACCCCGAGGTCTTCAGCCCATGTTTTCCTAATTCGGTCGGAATCAACTGGGATTGTAAAGCACTTAACAAACTGAGATATCAAATGTTTAAAATTTGCTTTCCGAATTATATCAAAGTATGTATAACTTCGTGGCTTCAGTGGAAAGTCTGAAAAGTTTTGTTGAACAAAATTCCTTATTTGAAGATAACAAAAAAAATGTGATTGAGGTAACTGAAACTTTTCTTGAAGTTGAAGGAAGGACATAAATTTGTCATCTGTATATAAGTCCTCAATGTATTTCAATCCCTTCCCCCCCCCCCAATTCTAAAAACACCCTATCCATTTTACCTGGTTTAAACACGTAGTTATGTATTATTGGCATTCCTACTGAAAAATCAGGTAGTTTGAGAGATTTCCTCATTTGACTTAATATCTTTAAGGAGTGTTTAACAACAAAATTACGACTGAGCGAATTATTACAAGAACCCGTGTTAGAAAACAATAAGACCGGTAATGAGGCTTCAGATACTGTTGTTGCCTCTACCTGGAGCCAGATCGGAAGCTTGTCATGACAATAATCAATAGGCCAACCCCACTGCCAGTACAATAGAGCTCTTGAATTTGCTGCCCGATAATAATGTCTAAACACAGGGAGACCTAACCCCCCGCAGGAAGTGTTTTTTTGAAGATGAGCCATGGATATCCGAGGGGGTTTTCCTGCCCAAATGAATGAGTGAATCAATGAATCAAGCTGCTTAAAAAATTTAAGTGGCAAATGAATAGGAAGGTTTTGAAAGTTGAAGGTCTTTTTCTTTTTTTTTTTTCTTTTTTTTCTTTTTTTCTCTTTTTTTTTCTCCTTTCATGCTTATAAGTTCACAAATGTTAAAGACAGTAATTGTTCTCGGTTGATTTGTATAAGCATGTTATGTTTAATTTAAATGCAGAAATAAAATTTAAGAAAAAAAAAATTTGAGATATCAACTCAAAATTTTAAATTACTTCTGTCTGACAATTCTACCCTGTTGGACAGCTTTATTTTTCTAGCCAGCGTTAGCTCACCAAGGCATACAAATAATATGACAACGAGCGTAGCAGCTTACCTTGTTTTTTAATGTCATTGGGAAAAATTCCCTTTCATTGTTAGTTTTGTATGCTAGCATTAGCTAGTGTACCATCCTTTTATTGTTGTTAACCAGAATCCTTAACAAAGAAACACTTTAATATGGGCGTTAGAGGCAACAGAGGGTTAGAGTTAAATAACAATCTGTTAAAATGTTTCAAGTAGCAAATATTTAATTCATTAAAAAGTATTAGCTAACATGCTGAAGCACAGCTGTAAATTCCCAACTGAGTTGGAGGATCATCACGCCATTGTTTTCTGTAAAATACTAGACGTTCATTAAACCCACAGCACAAGTTGACTGGCTGTACTGTGAACACTGTAGTGCCAGGTTATCAAATAAATGCTCCAACAGATAAAACATGAAGATGAATACTCGTAGGCGAGGCCTGTAGTCAATTGCAAGATAAACTCCCTACAGAGACTAAAACAGCATCAGGCTGTAAACATGTAGGAGAATTAGAGGCATCAGCTGCATAATTCATACACCTCTAAAAGCAAACACCATTGCTTTCATTCACTTTTATCACACAACTGTGCTTTTCAGGCTCCATGTCAGATTAACCTGTAAGTCAGTCATCCAAACTGGGATGCACAGACTTGCCTGAAACATCATAAGGAGGGTCATTTTATATAACGCCTTGGGCTGCTCGACTTAGTGTGACCTCAATGTGAGTAAACTGAAAGTAGAAATCTTCCAGCAATCAGAGCCACACCTGTAACTGTCAGCATGTGACATCATCCCATCGCTGGTTTGTCAGCGTTAAGTCAGCCAGGCACACCTTATGATCATCATCAGTAAATCTTTCCAAACGTAGCCTCGAGCTTAAAGAACGCAGGATCAGTTTGCTTTATTTGCCTTGCAGTCGTTGTCTGATCCAACCACTCGCTCTGTAAAGAATGGAGGTTTAAGCCTCTGCACCTTTCACTAGTGTCACTCAGTCTCAACGCAACTTTCCACTTCATCTCTACACTGCGTTGCAATAAACAGGGCTAGAATAGCAGGAGTCCATGTTAACATGAAAATAGAGCATTTTAAAATATCCGTCATAGACAGCAGAAGTCAGAAATGACCCCATCATGTTGTGAAAGTAAAGTACCACATGTCTGTGAAGGTTCTCAGTCATCCAGGTCATCGTAGTCAAAGGAGCTTGCAAAGAAAAGCGTCTGGACTTCTTTAAGTTACTTGAAGATGTTTCACACCTTGGCTCAGGCGATTAGAGGATCATCAGGGGGTCCTTTTGTCCCTCTGTGGGGGGTTACTCCCACTAGGTTTATATCTGGGACTCTCCACCATTTGACCTTAGAACTGAAGAAGCTTCTCGGATGAGAGGTGAAACGTCTTCAAGCAACTTAAAGAAGTCCAGACGCTTTTCTTTGCAAGCTCCTTTGACTAAAGTACCACATCTTACCTGCTACTGTTTGAATGCAAGTATTAGTTAATGTATGATGGATAACTTTCCACTCATTCTTCATTTAATCATCCCTATCTAATTATATATAGTATATTGTCCAGACTAGTCAGCAGATATTCAAATGAATCTCTTCACAGATCAATAGATTTAAATTCCAGTATCTGTATATGAATATTGAGACATCATCAATGCGCTACCATTAACTGCAGTTCCTCTTGTCCACTTGAGTCGATCCCTGTCTACACTCAGGTTACAACATCCCGCTTTACTTTAAAAAAAAAAACAAAAAAAAAAAAAAACACAAACAAAACAAACAAAAAAAAAAAATCATGTTTACAGGCAGCTATGAAAACTATTTTAGTCTCTGTGGGTAGTTTCAGCTTTCATAACTGCAGGTGGCAACTTTATCACGAACCATGAGCCTCCTAGACACTAATCTGAGGGAGTAAACTCAATTTTCAGCCAAGTTTAGAAGAATGATCTTACAAATCATACGGCTTCATGTAGGGCACGCACAGTCCACTTCAGTTTCAGTAAAGTAAAGTGAAAATCGCTGGTTATGAACAATAGCAGAGTTCATGTGAGAAGCCTTCTCACATCGCTCTCACGCTTGTCTAGTGCACCATTACCAACATTTGCAGAATATTTAACATGAATTAACCCAAATAAACATTTGTCATTAATTTGTAACAATAAAAAAAAAAAAAAAGGGATATAGAAAAAAGGAAAGGACGTCTGGCATCCTGAATGCTGGGGATGTTGGTATTAGTGAACCACAAACACTCTAGGGACTCGACTGTTGTGTGTGGAGGAGATGAAAACAGCATTTTCCCCTGAGGTTCATGTTGGCTCTCATTAACCACAGAGCTGCTCTGCAGCACTATTAGCCATGCAGAAACAACAATAACCATGACGAGGTTAGTTTGGGAGTTCTGGCGATGCACAGGCTGGTACCACCTAACAGCAAATCAAAAGTAGAATTTCTCCCATGTTTTGGAAAATAAAACTGCAGTTTTTGTGAATGGAGTCTGGTGAAGTGTAACTGTAACTGCTTGTGAGGACAGGTGAAGCAAAACTGATTCCAGGTGTGATAAAAAAAAAAAATTAGTGGTGCTGTTGAACCTACAGCTCTTCACACTGTGGGAAACTTCTTCAGGTTAATAATCAGAAACACTCGAGGCCGACTCAATGTAAAATCAGTCTAATCTCACGTTTGTGTTTGGAGGAGGGGGCCAATAGACGAACTTAAATTAGAGGGCAGGGTGGTCCACCAATGAGATGGAGTCCTACAGGACAAAAGACCATTTAACAGCCGGAGGTGACGCACTGCAGAGACACAGATACACATTTTCCAGTCGCCTGGAAGTTTATCACTCACTCCAGTCCTCTCATCAGTGCTGGCATAAATTTCTGACAGGTGCACATTGTAAAATAATGACCTGACATCCTAGCAGCGCAGCTTCAGCACACCTGAGTCATATGCAAATCATGTCTTTTCTTAATATATACACCGTTTAAACTTAGTAGGTCAGACTTACACCTCGGGTTTTACCTCATGTCTAACCGGTTTTTATTTGCATTTATCAAAACCATTTAAAAAGCATTCCAGTTGAACTGTAGTGGTTGAAGCTTCTGTTACCGTCCCTGTATATTCCCCACCTCGTGGTCCACAACCCACAGTTTGAGAACTGTTTCTTTGCAAGCAGTTTTGCTTAAAATAGTTAATGCCATTTATTCACAGTCTGTTTAAAATCTGTGATTTTTAGACTTGATTCTGTAATTTCTGTAAAATCCCTCATCCTGGAGATGAATCAGGAGGCTTGGGGATCATTCACTCTCTCACCTGTATGTGTGTGACGTCACCTTAACATAAAAGTGGCTCAAAGCTACCCGGCCAGTTCTCTTTGTTCTGTCCTGCATGCTGCATGCACTGCACCAAACCACCAAGTCAGGCTGTAATTTCATGCTGCCCTACAGTCACTGCAGTTCTTGAGCAAATTAGCCACTCGTTTATCTTGCTCTTTCATTTTGAGTCGCTCTGCACGTTTTCCAAGCATGTCCATCTGTCTGCAGTCAAGGAAATGACATTCTTCGGTCTCCTGCCCATCTTCATTCCTTCGCCTTAAACTGCATTAACTTTTGAATCAGTTTTAGCAAATATGTCAAAACTCAGATGTGCCGTGTCATTCCATGTCAGTTCCACCTGACCATCTACCTGACCATAAAGGGAAACATTTTTAGGAAATTCCATCTAGAAAATTCCTTAAGCTCCTGCAACAGTGAGTCATCAATCACTCATCCATCTGACCACAATTCACAAGCCCCCCCCCCATCCTTCAGTATGACGTGATGATTTCACATATTTTAATGGCCGTGGTTGCCACAGACCATGTACTCATAATACTCCTGAAGTCAAATCCTTTTGCATCGGAGGTGACCGAGATTGTGACCATTTCAAAGGCACCAGAACTTCTCGACAGTCTTGTGATGGACTGTGAGGTTGATAAACTGTCACAGCACTGATGATTTAGTTTGCAGAAGCAACAAACTGCAGCATTTACAGAGATTAGTGTGGGACATAAAATAAAGACTGGAAGCGAATTAAAAGCAAAGATTTGTGAGCTGAAACTCCCCAGAAGGAAGTGCTACGTGGGTTTGCGTGAGGCCACTTTGATTCTTTCAAAGAGCCTCGATGACAAAAGCACAAATTTAATGATGGTTTTAGAGGTTTGAAGCTCCCAAAACATCAAAAATAGTCAAATTATTAAAGATTTTGTGGCTCCAGCCAAACATAAACTCTGCCTGTGTTTTAGATTGTGAGTCTTTCCTGAAATCTGATCCAGTCACAGAAACCATCAAACAATCAAACAAAGCAGCATAATCCAAAGCAACCAAACCACTTCAGTCCACTCACTAAACCAGGCTACGTACCCAGAAGAGAAAGTTGAAGATAAACACCAGGTACTTGATGCACTGTTGTCTCTTCATGGTGCTCGGACCTGTTTATATCTTCTTACGCAGAAAAATGGAAGAAAAAGCGCCCTGAGTGTCACACAGTGAGGAGGAGAAGGAGAATGAAGAGAGGTGACAGAGAGAGGCAGCTTTTGTTGTGAGCCACACCCTGCTGAGCACTCACCTGGCTGAGGGAGGAGCTAGAGGGGCACACATCCAATCGGATGTGTGCTGCATAACCCAGCTTGTCTAACACAGGTGAAGGCATTTAACACCTCTTGACTTTTCTAAATACTCATGAAAGGTGCCTCAGTACTTCTTGTATTACCTCCTTTAACACTTCCTTTATGAAACAAGATGTCAACTCCTAACTCACTGTGGACCACCATTAATTAAAAACCTTCATATACCTCACATGTGGCTCATAAATGTTAATCGACACTGTGTTTCCCAGTTTGATTGGCTGCTAGACTTGAGGCTGAGAGAAAATCTGCTTCCTGTGTGAAGAACAAAGATTTATATCAAATGATTCAGTTTAAAGTTTGATTATCTTTCATTTATGTGGCTTCAATAACAGCCTTTAAATCAAAGTGGCCACACCACTAATGTCAGTCTTCCATGGGGATGAATTATTACCCACAGTACAATTCATAGAAAGGTTTAAACCATCCATAGAGAGCACAGAGGCTGTAAACATGTTTATTTCTGCTTTTTTTTAGGTGACATCATGCAAATACTGTTCAAGAGCAGTCTGCCAATTTGGACATGATACAACCGCCGGTTGCTAGGGAAATAATGTGGCAGTAGTTCCTGGAGGTTTCTGCCTCTCTCTAAAGAAGCTGCTGCACCAAAAACCTCCTTCTGGTTTCTTTGGTTGTCTGCAGTTTGTCTGCAATTACTCTAAACTACTAAAGCAGTTAAAGCAGTAAAGGTTGGAAAATTGGAAATGGACAAGATTCGCCTTCAAAGTAAAAGCTGTGTCTGAGCGCTGCAGCCAATGTGTTACAAAGGGGACAACCTTTAATTTGAAGGGAAATCCTTTTTTCACTGTCTCACTACAGCTCAGAGAGTAGCTGGAGAGGAAATCTACATGCAAACTTCCAAAGCAACCACAAGGTTTTTGGCAACAGGTTGGGGAATACTTAATTTTCCCAAGCAACAGGTGGCTGCCAGGGTGGTTGTCACTGACTGGTCTCTAGGTCTGTGTAACCGAAGCTTTAACAATCACATTCTCAGCAACCACTGGTCAGGGAACCCAGTTTCCCCTCATGACACGTGGTCTCTAAGTCCGTTTGACTCGAGGTGTCCAAGTTAACATCAAGTGTCTGCAAAGCCTCATTAAAGTTAACCCTATATCATAGAGCGACCATATTTTGATTTCCAAAAAAGAGGACACTTGCGCCAGTCACAAAGAACTTTAATAATACAGTTTGCTTAAAGAAAACGTTAACATATTTAAACTATGCCTTCTCTGTGCGGTTAATGAATGGTGAAATAAAAATATGTCATATAAGCTTTTAGAAGTCAGCGTGTGCAAAAAAAGAGGACAGTTGGTCATCACAATAATGTTGGTGACGCTGCAGCTAACCAATCACATTGTCTCAGCGTTCAATTACAATTAGCCCAGAATTTGGCTCATGCTATTAAAAACTATCTCTAGCAAACCAACATGAGTAACAAAAAACCCCCCAAAAAACCCAACTTGATAATATATTTATTATATTATATAAATCAATAAAGGAAACACTTGAAATGCTTAGCGTTTGTTTCAGAAGAGGTTTATGTAAACAAAGGCACTTCTTTCTCTCGTCCCTCACATTTCAAAGCTATAATATCACAGCAGTTTAATCACGTTATTGCAATGCAGGAATAATGCCAACATGGGGATCTCAGATAAGTTGGGCAGTTTAATACTGGAGTCTGTGGAAACTGCCTCACTCTATAGGGCCTCCAGTGGATGCTAGAGGACTGCAGTTTCTGGGACTTGCTTAGCCGTAACTGATTCTAATTGGAATAAAGCATTTTAAAAGTATGCTCTTTGATTGAAAAGAAACAAAGAGAAACAAACATGTTGAGTGCTGTTTTTAAGATAAAAACACTCTTCCAGTTTAACCTCTGTGCTGCACAGCTGGACTCATGCTGTCAGTTTTACCTCCATACTCCTGCGTTTGGCTTTAAAAACAGATAAAAAAAAAAAAGACGAGCTGTTTCAGAGGAATCACAAACAAAAACTCCACAGGTGTATCCTCACACCTCTTGGGAGACTCATTGTTTGCTGCAGTAACTCAACGCTGCATCGGCTCCCAGTGGACCCAGTGAAACCAACAACGCCGGCTTTGTTGTCGGCCTCCGTTATCTCTCCCCGCCTGTCTTTTGTTCGTCACTCTCATTCTCTCTAAGGATGTCTTTAGTGATAAGCTGCTGTTGTTTGTTGAGCTCAAACTCTGATGGCTTGACTGAACTCGATCATTCATCAGAGAAAGTGAGTGAGCAGCTCGACATAAATGAGTGAAAAAAACTGGTACAAATAATTTAATCCTTAAAAAGATTTGTTCTGCTCATTTTCAGCTCCATGTTTTTATTCGTAGACTCCATCAGAGGAGCTTTGGATGATTCACAGTTCAAAATAATCCCCATCTGTCCTGTGCTGAATGATATGAAGCTTATCAACAATAGCTTACCAGAGTCAATAAGGAAGCACTTAATATTCCACTTTAATGTCCCATATGGAACAAATCAGACATTTGATTCCCTTTAACTCAGTTCATATAGTCCAGGGTGTACCCTGCTTTTCAGACCCTGAGATGGATAGCTAGATTAGAAGATGGTTGATGGATGGTTGATTTATTTCAGATTTTTAACCTTTTCTTTTTTCATTTTCAATATGAGTTTGTAGTGTGGTAGTAAAAATACGTTTTAAAAAACGATAAGATTTGTGAGAGTTTTTTCATTTTAATAATAAAAAAGAAGTTATTTCTTTGAACTGATGGATGAATTTAAAATGTACATCAGGACTTTTAACATGTAAAGGAGTGTTTTACATTCCTGAGGTGGAGGTGTGGACCCGAGGCTGGCCCTTCGACCCTTTGACCTCTGCCCTGAGAAATCATTCAGACTTTTAAGGAGCCATCCTTCAGACTGCCTTAAGCTTCCTCGCTGCACAGGACACCTGAGTAGGAGGTGAAAGCACTGATTAGGCAACCGCTCTGTCTTTGAATGACGTGTTAGGCTCATCTACGCCCCCTACTGGATTTCTGAACTACTGCAAAACCAACGAAACTTTAAAGTCACCAGAAATGAACACCATCAACTAGCAGGCTGTTTAGTACTCTGAGGAACACCGAAGCTGTTCCGGTGGTTTGTCGTGTGTCTGCACTTTATTGACGCTTTCCGTGGGGTTTTCCTTTAATTTGTCAGCTGTCTACAGCTGCTGCAACAGCATCCCAGAATGTCAGAAACAAGAAAACAGAAAAATGCGAAGTGCGGTTTTAGTGGATAGTTACACAAACACAAAATTAATATTATCAGCTTCATATAAAAGAGCACACACAAACCGGAACGACTTTAAACAAAACACACTAGTGTTCAAAATGCCATAGGCTAAATCAAAACAAAACGCTCCTCGGTTCATCTCTGTTAAACACAAACCACATCACACAAAAATACATTTTCATCTTTCCAGGCTCAAATTTGAGAGATGAAGACTTATTTCTGTGCGCAAATGAATAAACACGGGCGGCTGGAGCTTTAAATATTTCATCCCGCGTGTTTAAACTTACCCAGAAGACGAAGTTGAAGATGAAGAGCGCGTACTTTACGCACAGCTCCCAGCTAGTTAGAGCCGTCATCCCTGCGGAGTGTTCAGCCGTGTTTGGACTAATTCAGTCTTGAAATTATCTCCTATTTCTCGCTCAGTGATGTTCGTGGTTCCTGCTGTCGACCTGTCGCCGTTTGCTCGGCTCTGCTCAGACAGCCTCCGATCAGATCAGCTGCTGCTGGGAGGAAACAGACCATCGACTGCTCGACACCCACAGAGAGAGAGAGAGAGAGAGATCTCTGTACGTCTTTGTCTTTTGTTTGGACTTTTGTTCATCACAGGACCGAACATCAAACTTCTGAATAAAACAATTCTCCAGATTTATTAAAAACGAAACCACAAGTCTAACAAAAATCCCGTTTCCGTCAAATCTACAGAGAACAGCCTCAGAAACTGAAATACCACAGTCAGAAATAAACACTGTGCTCTCTCATATTTATTAAAATCAAAATCAGAATCAGAGTTCAAACATTCAAATGTTTGACTGTAAGCCGTGTGAGTCTGTTTACACTTGCCTTTCGAAAAGCTACTCTGGGGTGTCTGTTAATGCTGCAACTGTAAAAATTTACATTTCTGAGCAATTTGGGCAATTTACTGGAGATCTGCAAACATCTAGAGAATACAGATGCAGATGAAACTTTGATCTGCAGCCGGAGTAAGGAGCAGGTGGAGGAGAACCTGGAGAAGTGGAAGGATGCTCTGCAGAGAAGAGGAATGAAAGTCACCATCCAAAGCAACAGAGTGCACAAGAAGAAGAGATTGCTGGCAGGGTGGAGGTGCTAACTAGTAGTTATTAATTAAACCTTAACCCTCTGCTGTGATGTTGGTTTGGAGGCCAAGCTGAACATGTTCAGATATTCACTGGAAGCAAGTGGAGGACAGGGGGACAGCTTGGAGTCAGAGAGCCTGAGATGGTTTGCACATATGCAGACGAGGGAGAGAAGACATACTGGAGGAAGGATGATGAAGATAGAACTGCCGGGCAGAAGAAGGATGCTGGGATAGGAGGAGATGGAGGCAGATCATCCGCTGTAACAACGCCAGAAGAAGAAGAAGACTGGAAGTAGTTTGAACGCGAGTGCAAATAACTAAACTGAACACATCAAGTACAAGTATCAGGATTACTGTAAGGTGACAGTAATTTGAATGTTGTGTATTAAGCAAGACTGAATTTAAATGACAAACACAAACTCATGAAACTCCAGCATCTCCTTTTGATTCAGTAAAAAGACTAGATGTTACAATCCTTGATACTTTCAAAATGCCACAAAGGTCATAACCAACCAAATCCAGTGTGTGTGTGTGTTTGTCATGAGGCTATATTCTCCCTCTGTCTGCTGGCAAAGTGTTTACTTCTTCTTCTGCAGAACAAAGACGGTAGTGTGCGCGGTCAGCCCACCGCTGCTCTTTGCAGCTGCACACAGACACAGTGATGGTGAGGAAGATGGTGCTGATGGTGATAAAGGAGTACAGTACTGATCGGCTCACAAGGACCAGTAAACTAAAACTGCAAGCAGTGACAGCTGTAACCCAACAAGAGAAAGGGCATAATTTTTATGATTTAGTCTTTATAAACATTCACTTTTTTGTGGTGTTTTGGAGTCTATTCAGAGTTGAGGATGCTGAAAACACAAAATTTAGAATTTTTTTAAGACAGAATCAAACAGCAGATTAAGATGAATTTGAATCTTTACCAAACCTCTTTGAGTGAAAAGGATTGACTCTGAAACAACACTGCAAGAACAACAACCTTCATGTTGTGTGTGTGTGTGTGTGTGTGTGTGTGTGTGTGTGTGTGTGTGTGTGTGTGTGTGTGTGTGGTCCTCCGTTAACATTTTCATCCCGTTACAAAACTTCCCTTCAAACCGCCTTTGCGCTTGAAACGGTCATCCCGAGGAAGATGAGGAGGACAAGGAGGATGAAGGAGACAATGCCACATTTTCAGCATTTTTCATGCTTCACACAGACGCAATCTGTCAGCAGCAGCACAAAGATTTATTCTTCACTGAACCGTGTTAGAGAGACAGGAAGAAACTGTGATAATCTGCAGTCTGCCGTCTCTTAGTGGTAAGAGTCAGAAAGTGCAACAACATCGAAATTAAAAGAAAAAATATTTTATTATCATTCAAAAGGTTTAACGCAGACTGTATGTTTTTATAATGCTATTAAATTACAACAATCTAATTTATAGGCTAATATCCATCACAAGAAATTCATAAAACTGCAACCTGTAATCTATTTTAAGCAAATAAAATATGAGAAATTAACAAATATTCCCCCAAAATATTATGAATAAACAGAATCATTTAATTAATAACTAATGTTAAATATAAAATGAGGTTTAATTCCATATCAAACCATTATTTGTATAAAACATGTAAAAAGAGGTACAGTGAGCAGGTTCGAGCCCCAGTAAGTTTCCATCCCTTCACTGGGAGCGACACGCTTCATGTGCATCATTATTTATTCACTCAGACGGCTCAGTAAAACATATATATATATATATATATATACTTATTTATTTAATCATGACATATATTATTTAAGTACAGTAATTACTACATAATTATTGCGTTTGGCCAATCAGCAATGTTCCGCTCCTCTTCGCTGACCAATCAGAGAGCAGACGCACTGACGGCTCGAGTCATTGGCGCTTTACCTACAGCTCACTGTCCAGAACCGGGACAGAACCAGCGGCGTGTGTTCATCTTAACTCGACTTTTCAAACGTACCGGATGGAGCTGGACCTGTGAGCACCTGCCTCGCGACAAAGCGGCGGTTGAAATCTCAGAGGCGTTACCGGCGGCTCCACGGAGCGGTCCCGTCATGGCCCACAGCGGCTCCGGGTCGCTGCTGTGCCGGCGGAACGCGCGGCTGGACTCGTTCCTGCAGCGGAAGCTGGAGCGGAGGGTGTACGAACGGATCCGGGCTTACGAGCCGTGCGTGGTGCTGTCCGAGTCCATCAACAAGGTGTACATGCACGTGGTGCTCAGCGACGAGTGCGTGTACCTCACCGAGTACTCGCCACGCACTCTCACGGCAGCCGTTAGCTTCAGGCGCGTGCGTTACATCGAGCTGGTGAGTTTGAACAGAAAAAGTGATTTAAAAAAGTATTTATTTTTGTTTCTACTGCATTAATCCCGCCCTAATTAACCGACACAAAATCCAAAAGCTGATTTTATTAAACGAAAAAACAAACAAAAAATCTGAACATGACCTGTTATAACCTGATTTTAATAAAGTAAGATACGATATTTTGAAAAAAAATTAGTATTTTGCCGATAGATATTTGTTATTATTGGAGAAAATAAGTGTAAATACTGTGAAGACCTAAGACGTCGGGTTTTTTCAATAAATGATAAAAAAATATATGTATTTTTAATATTGATATAAAATCAACAGAAAAACCTTCTACCATATTTATTGGATTTTCTATTAAATTGGCGTTTAAGGTAAGTTATTTTTAAGGTAAATAAAAGTAAACTTTTAAAAGAAACAGTACAGAGTTAAAGCACTCATTTCCAGTATTTTTATCTTAAATGATGACGTGACTGTTTTAATGTCTGTCATGGATATTGTTGTGCAGACCAAATATTTATCAATGAATCGAGAAAATAGGCATACTGTGAAGTGTTCATGTCTCGTTTGTTCAGTAAAGGCTCGAAAACTTTAATAGTTAAATCCTAACATTGCATTTGGAAGCTGTGTTGTAATGAGTCTACAGGATGTGTTCAGAAGGGATTTGTGTCAAAACTGCAACGTGTATCACATCAGGTGAAAGAGGACAAGACAAGGCCTACATTTTGAAGTGGCTGTAGAAGAAAATATCTGTATTTCTTTTACAAATATTCACCAGATCTCCAATGGTTGATTCTGCTCATCCAAGTGATTTCTTCAGTCGACTGAAGAAGTCACTTGGATGAGTGACGAAACGTTTCTCCCACTGAAAACGCTACATCCAGATGAACAGAATCAACCTTTGGAGATTAATTTACCTGGATGATTGAGAATGCATCAAGACGAAATAATCTCCAGACTGACATCACAGAGTGGATGTTGAGTCAAGGAAAATCTCAGTTATCTTTGAAACCTAAACTGTGAACAAACCAGAGAAGACAGCAAAACAAAGCCCAAAGGGTTGTGACCTGTTTGCACTTTGGTTGATATTCCTGCAGTGAAGTTCGGCTGAGAGCTAGGGCTGAAGAAGCATCACACACATTTAAATGGCTCTGGCCTTTCGTCTAGCTTTTTTCTGACCAGAGCCGTAAAGATGAGAATTTACAGTCAGACTTTAAATCTAAACTTGATATTGACGTTTAACTCTTCACGCTTAGGTTTAAAACCAAGCTCCAGATTTTTAAAGAACATTTAGAGATAAATATGGATGAAGTTTGCAGTTTATAATTAGGACCCCATAGATTTCTATTATTTTTGACTTGTGACATCTTTAAAGCTGAACCCAATGAGGTAATTAGTGGATCTTTAGAGCTAGTTCTATTAGCAGAATATGTTAAAGCTCAATTTTTTCTGTCTAATTTGACAGTAAACTGAATAAGTTTAGGTTTTTGGAGACTTAACTGACATAACCTTGAGTGACAGCCAAACCACGACTAAAGCACGTTAGATTACATGCATGTCACATGATGCGTTCACTGACTAACCGGCTTCTGCTGATTAATCCCTGTTAAACTCTTCAGATTACACACGAGTTAGTTCGATTTATAGGTTTCACTTCTCACTTTTACTGCTGATGGCGAGAACAAGAGCGTAACACCTGCTCTGGTTTGCATATTTCATGTCTGCTCATACTGAGCTGCACTGAGCCTCAGAGCACCTGAGTTGCAGGAAGCCTGGAAACCAATCACGGAGCAGGACTCAGGTATGATTAACAGCTGTCAGTAATGTTGGTATGTACTTATTGTTAGGGCTGCCCATGTGACCGTTTCAAGTACTTCATGTATATCAACCTGCCAAAGAGCAGCACAGACAAACCGTTAATGAGGAAGCTGTTATCCTCAGATTTTAATTAAACTTTAAAAGCTTAAAATAGTTCCAATGCCACATAATACAGAGCTGCAATACATGCAGCAAAAGTCACGCCGAGCCTCTAACTTCATCTCGTTATGTCAGAGGTTTAACTCGGCCCTAACAGAGTTAATCCCATCTGCATTAACTCTAAGATTACCACCTGATGACCTGTGCTGGCCTCTCCATGGCCTCAGCACCACCCTTTAGCCACTTTGTGGAGGATCTTCAGAGCACTGGGAGCTCATGGAAACTTACTGGGACTCGAACCTGCTCACTGTAACAAACAGAAATCAGGTCTTTTGTAACGCGATCTTTGGCAAACGCAAAATTAAAGCCGCTCAGAAGATGAGACGTGCTTTATTCAAGTTCCCGTGACAAAGCAGTCGCCAACATATTCAATGCAACATTGAAAAAGCAGTTAAATAAATTAGAGTCACTCAATAAGATAAAATCTGACAAAATACAATCCAGAAGTTTTTGATTTCTTTGTATTTTATAGATGTTTCTGCTGTTTTTTTAAGTGCTCTTTAGCAATACTTCTCCAGGCTTTCAAAGTAACTATGATCCAAGCATAAAAAAGGATCTTAACTCAGATGAACCAGTGTTGTCTCCACACATAACAGAATATTAGCAAAGAACCAGTTTACTATTTTATGACAACAGCAGTGTGTCATAAAAAACACAATCATTCTTTCTGTCATTAAGTTGCCAAAGATGACACAGTTTCACAGGCACAAAATAATATTTTTACAACAACAACATTATTCACAAAGATCTGTTAGCTGAAAACTTAGATTTAAAATCTATCTTTAGCAGATGATCAATATCCATGAAAAATATGAGAGGAGGACCTTCAGCTGATCAGCTGCTGATCACTGAAGCCTCATCAGAAAAGGTCTCAGTGGAAGAGCGGCTGTCAAGAAGCTGTTCTTAAGGAAGGGAAACAGAGAAAAGGTTGATTATTAAAATGACACAAGAACGACTGAAAATTGTTGAACCAGATCTGAGGGAGAGATGAGATGTTGTCAGGAGGGAAAAACACACAGTAGAGTGATATCAGTCATGGATCGGACCCCCCAGTGCCCGGACCTCAAGATTACTGAAGTAGTGTGGGATTATCCTACATCCTTTTATTACACACAGGATCAAAATCAGTCTACAGCAGATGATCAATATCCATGAAAGATGTGAGAATACCCACTATAAGTGCACAGTATATATGTTCAAAGGTTGTATATGGCACAAAATATAAACATTATCTTTATTTAATCTTGTTATTCTGTAAATATCCGATTTTATTTTAAGGGCTGAAACTCATGATAATGTATAGATTCATCTTTTTATTAATAGTTTGATTAATAGTTTCTACAAAACCAAAATTTGCTTGAAAAATAGTCAATCATTAGAATCGATGCGCTAATGTCAGTTTTCTGTCGACTCGTTTCTGCACCGCTTGGTTTTGTCTTATTTCTGATTCTGCTCCCTCATATTGTCACATTTTATAATCTTTACAGCATTGTCTTTTTTTACAGGTGAACGACATCCCAGATTTCCTCAGTGGGAAGCATCAGGAACGCTGCCAACACATACGGATCGTCTACGTCACCAAAAAACCTGCAGCGAAGCAACGCAATTGGTTAAAGAGAGCCAAGAAAGAGGGCCTTCCTCCTGCAGCCCCGTCCTCTCGCCGAAACAGCCACTGTCCTGAAATAACAAGCACATTACAAGGTAACTGAGACAGTTTATGTAATTTGATGATGCTACGCAATGATATCAGACTGAAGTTTATGCTTTTTGTAAGACGAGTCAGAGACATGTGGAATGGTCTCTTCAGAGATTTGATCCTTTGGAAAGACACCAGTGAGGTTTATGTGTCGTCTTGTTTCTTTATCTGTAACTCTAGCCATCCTGTGTTTCCATTTCCTCCACAGGATTTTCCACAGAGAGGTGAGTAAAACACAGACACACTTCAGAAGCATGTTTTATTTGAGGATACTCACACATAAAGGCTTTTAAGTCCTCCCTGCAAACACATTACGTAATGCCAGTGTTGAATTTGGTTATAATCATTTTAGAAGCTGCAGAGTGTGCAGGAGTGAGGCAGACAGTGAAAGTTTATGTGTGGGATACTTCAACACTGTAATGTGGTTGTCTGTTGTGAACTTGTTAACAGCTGAGCCACTTTACCTGAGTATGTAATGACCACCCCAGTGTCTCAGATAGCTCATGACTTATTTACTCCAGGGACTAGTTTACCTGCTGCTCATTAACATGCTCACAGAGTGACTCCAGTGTTGCTCCTCAATATCACACCTGCAGTGCTTCATCCACACACCAGGCAGCAGGTAACATCCACCTGGTACTGCTGGTCCATCATTTATCCTTTTTCAGCAGAATGTGCCCACTGATGATTGAAATGTAGAGATGTGTTTTCCAAACACGTTTTTATAAATTCCCACAGCAAGAGGACCTGCTGGTTCGCTGCTGGACAGTTTGCATTTTTACTTGGTTGCATGCGGGGCTCCGATCCTCCTTGAGTTCTTCTGTGAATGAGGCAGGAGATGGAGGGAGGAAGGAACAGATTTACTGTCATTGAACTGTTGCCTGGTAACGACGAAGCGCTGTAAAACAGACGCAAACAGCATAAAATGTAAAAGCTGTCTCACGCTAATGTTCCCTGCTGCTCAGCTGTGCTCACCCCCGGTAGGTCATTAAACGTACACACTTTTCTTTCACTGCCACTCCCAAACCTTAGACTGCTTGTAAAGTTGAACCTAAGGATGAGCTGACAGCGTGAAGTCTCAGGAGCACGACTATCATGACTGTGTGAATCTACCTGAGAGCTCTTTCTGTTTTTAAGCTGCAACATTTGTGCAGAAAAACAATAAAGAAGTTCTGAAAAGCAAAGCATATTTTAGAGGCTTATTTGGCTCTAGTGTGACGTTAATTTACTACATGAACCTTGTGTTGTGTTCAGGTAGACTTCAAACTAGCAACCGAGACCATTAGCTGATCAGGAAAGTGTTTTTAATTGTTTTGTGCAGCTGGAATACGACATGAAACTCACACAGTTGATGATGCAGACACTTCACAGAAACCTGATGTCTGCGCTGTTTCTTCTCTCCAGCAGCCAATGGAGGAAGGAGGAGCTCCCCCCAGTGTTAAAGCACACCCGCTCAGCCTCGTGCCCGAACCCAGAGACTCTCGGCCTCACGAGAGTCCCGCAGCCTCCCCCCTTTTACTCCCCCTTAGTCTTACCTGCCTCATCGCCATTGCTCTCAGAGAAAAGCCTGAAGACCCTCGAGAGTGGTCAGGTATAAACGTGCGGCTGTTCCGATGAAGATCTACTCAAATTCAATTTGAAGTAACTTAGACAAGGGTCACACGTCTCTGTAAATTTGGTCGAGCTCTGTTGTGTGTGCTGTTACAGTTACAAAGGAGGATCGGTTCGGTCCTGTCACGTCTGCTGAGACGAGGCTGCGTGGACAGCGAGGAGGAGTGGGAGGCGGAGCTCCACCTGTACGCCGTCTCAGAGAAGTCCAGACTTTACCTCCACCTGCAGAGCTTGTGGAACAGCTTCAGTATTGTGAGTGAAGACTGTCTATGAATAGTATTTAACACATTGACTGTTAGCTTTAGAAATGTTGTGGTTATTTATATGAAAGTGGAGCTTAAAGGTGCCCTGTGGATTTTTGGAGTAGATAAGTAAATGTCACAGTGTGCAGGTTATACAGAGCGTGTCCTGTGTAATGATATGGACTTTAAATGCAGTCACAGAAAACAGGGATTAACTTTTGTATGTAACAAAAGGCAAGCTGTTTGTTACATACACACAGACACAGAAAGGTAATGAGGGAAGTGGAGATAGCTGGGAGAACAAAACACAGCTCAGCTAAATCACAGAGGATGAGACAAAAGAAGCAAAACTGAAAGCAAACACAAGGAACAACTATCAAAATGAAGCAGGAAGTGAGGCACAACTGAAAGGGGGGCGAGAAAGATAAAAGGACAGAATGGGAGCACTAAAGGGAACTAATCACCCTAAAGTAGTCTGTAACTACACTGAGAACTAGTTTAGTTATAACGATAAAGAACTAATACCAAGAACCAGAAGATCAGAAAGGCTCATAAACACAAAGAAAATACAAAATAAGAAAAAACAGGAAGTATAAAATGAAAAAGTATAAAAGTATAAAACATGTGTCTGATGGTGTACTCGCTCAGATTTCTGAGGTGTGTGTGTGTGTGTGTGTTCAGAGGTCCACCCTTTTGTTAGATCCGCTCTACAGAAGGAGGAACTGCGTTTCATTGTCTGCTGCTGCCATCAGGTAATAAACTGTTCTGTGCAGACTGCAGACACACAACTTCCTGCTTGTCCAGTCAGAATAAAGGTCACAGGTCAGTTTGTTACTGTGGAAACAGAAATCATTCACTCATAGACTACACTGGACATAGCCACTGTGACGGCACCCACTGGTTTTGGACTCCACTCTACTGATTAGTGCTGTGGATACTCTCTGAGACTGAAGCCGAGGCGTCCTGGAGTAGCTGTAGATTACAGTATGGTAGCTCCCCACAAAGCTCCAGCTCAGTGACTGCAGTTAGCTGAGGTGAAGCCTATCAGACAGCTGGCAGCTACAGCCGCCTGCATCAGCCACGCATAATCATGCAGAAGTTCACATTCAGGAGAACTGCACCTCTTTTGCATCAGCTCCAGATGTTTCACTGCACATTTAATATTTGCAAACACGCACATTTGTTTAGTTTACATTTGAGTGGAGCTTAAATAATGAGACCATGAAATATTTTTAATGAACTGAAATATTATTTTATCTTGGCTGTGCTGAGCTGTAGCGCTCATATTCCAATATAAAGATTTATATAAAAACATTTCCAGAGATTTCGACCTGCTCTGAGAAACCTCATCTGAGCCCTGAAGGTTCATCACAGCGGACTGTGACGAGTTTAGGCTCATTTAAACTTGTTATTGCTAACAGGCTCAAACGTCGGTATTAATGTTGATGTTATATTTAAGCTGGGAGCGGACGGCTCACCTGTTTGGCCAGCTGAGCTCCGAGCTCCTGCAGGACGGGAGCAGCGTGGAGAGTATGTACCTGCTGCTGCAGGAGCTGAGGACCGCCGCGCACCGCAGCGTTACCCTGCGCCGGCTCTTCTGGAGGGTAAAGTTTATAAAACCTGCTCGGCACTGTGTGTTTGACGTACAGAACGTGCCTGTGAGTTGCAGTGAATGACTCATTTTCTGTTTTCCAGTCCAGTGAGGTGTGTACTTTCCTGCTCTGCACTCTGGAGGGATGTCTTCACGGCCGCCAGAGCCTCGGTGGACTCTACACAGCAGATCAGCTCCTGTAAGCCCCTTAGCAGGTGTTCATAGCTCCACAGAGGCGAGATTTCAGATTCATTAAGGTGTTTCTTTGACTGTATTCAGCGTGGCGATTACAGAGATGATGTGCATTATTTCACAGCTGTTTCCAGAAAGTGGGTTTTGTGAAAACTTCAGATTTTTGAAGCCTGAGATGAGGGAAACTGAGTTTTCTTTAAACAAGCTAACTTAAACTTAGTTTGCATTAACAGCATAACACACTGTGAACCTAACCTGCTCACTGGCAGGTTTCCTCTCTCTGCCTTCTCCTGTCGAGCCTGAAGCAGTTTCACCTCCTCATTCATAAAGTAGATAATAAAGAACATGTAAAGAGCTGAAGTTTACATTATAGTCCCATTAATGTTCGCACTTATCGGTACTGAGAACAGGTCCTGTTATTGTTGCGTGCGGTTATACCAACAACAGCAGTATTCACAGGATTCAGTTTGTTCAGGAACAAATCCAGAGTGAGTGGATGAAGACCGCAATATTACCTAAAACACTGAAAAAATCTGCGACTGTGATAATATTTATAGTAACAATATAATAACTAACTGCAGGTCATATCTTCCTTGCTATGTGTTGCTATGACGATGATGATGAGCATGTGACTGAAGCTCTGCTGTTTGTGTTTCAGACTGAGCTCTCTGATTGTTGACACGCTCGCCATCATGTTCAGAGAGACGGAGGTCGAAGCTGCCAGACTCAGCCTGCTCTCTGCCAAAAAGTAAACAGAACACAGTGTATGTTTGTTCCTTTCATTAAACAGTCCTCATTTCAGGTATGTTGAAATATCTGTTGGCAGCTCCTGTAAAGGCCTAAAAGGAGCTTAGATTGGAATAAAGAGATTTTCTATGTATCTACAAGTGAGGGATCCACATCTAAGGAAGTCAATACACTAACTGACACAGTGATGATACACAATGACACAGAGGACTACAGAACTACTCGAAGGGTTTAGGATCAAAATGAAATGAATACTGGACACATTAAGTTAAATGGGAAGAGAACACTGGCATATCACACGAGGCTGAAGTTCAGGGTTGAGTTCATAACATCCACTAAAGAAGTGGCGAGTAAACATCAGTTGTTTTTTTTAATCATATATCAGGAGTAAATCGTCCGAGTCATTGGAGGCAGTGCAGAAACCAAAGTACCTGAGGAAAAGTTAAAATGCCGAGATATGAGATTCCCCGTACTGCTGAAGTTTAGGATTTCTGCCTTTTTGAAGAGGATGTGGTTACAAAAGAAGACTGGTGTCTTTGTGAAATATTATAAAAGAAAAATTCTTGTAAAAACTGGTATAAATCTGAATCATACAGGCTTGAACGATAGATGGATAATGATGCCAGTGTGATGGCAAAAACTGAATTCAGTCTGAGCTCCAGAGGAGTCTTTACTTATTTTTTTTTCTGTATTAAAATGAGAGAAATGTACACAGATTCATGGCTTATAGACTGATGTGTCTCCAGTGTGTTTGTGAGGTTTATCTATTAACAATAGTAAATAAAAAGTGAGAAAATAATAAATGTGATTATTCTCAGGGAGATTTTCTATCATTTCTTTGGTTGCAGCTGGAGCTGCTTTCCTTTGTTGTAGTCTGGTGAAACCCAGAGAAGAGTTATAAAGCTCATTTCCAGATGTTAGCACACCTTCCCTTTTCTGCATTAACTGTTGTTTCCCTGCAGAGGTGCTCTGGCCTCCCGAATGCTGCTTGCCTTAATATGTGACCCTCAGCCACAAACTCACAGCGGAGGATTTCTGACGTACTCAGAGGTGAGCTGCTCTCTGCTCACATCAAGTGTCTTTCATGTGCCTTCGATGCATTAAACCTTGTGCCTCTTACAGCTTCAGGCCTTACTCCCTGAGTATCTGGACACCGCCGCCTCTCTGCTCTTTGAACTGCTGCTCGTAGGCCACGTGGTGAGTTTGATAAAGCGTACAACGGGGGCGCTTCTCAGCTGTGAGTAAAATGTGTTTATGCAACACCTCAGGCTCTCCTGGGAATTACAAAAACTAAACAACTGTAACACTGATGAAGCACTAATGAATTAATACACGTCAGGTATTAAGCAGAATATTATTAATCAGAAGATTAAAGAACGGCTACTGAAGCTGATGGTCAGTAATCAATAAATACACACAACACAGAACGCTATTGCAGGTACAATGTATTTAAACAAAACCAAGGAAAAATAACAAGGAAAGAAAAGGAAAAACTTAAATAATTACTCCTGGTGCAGTGGTGCCCGGTTTAAGGTGCACAAAGACAACTAAACAGTCTTGTACCTTAGATCAAGCAATACAGTTTCTAAAGTTCAATAATATTCCCCATAAATAACACACCACCAATTCAAAAACACTGGTCCACACTGATGAGAGAAAGTCCATGATTTTTATCTGGGTGTCCATGAGAAATGTCCAAGCGCTATTGTCCATAAACGGGGGAAATGATGTGTTAAGAATCCTGCTCCCTGCCCTTTGTTGGCTCGCCATCCTTTTTAAACCAGAAAAGGGTCACCTGGCCTGCATTAAATAAACAGGGCCAATAAGAAATCACAAGAATAATATGAAAGTGTCAGCCAGTTTAGCTTAATACATTAAGTTATTCTTATTCTTGTGTACACAGTAGACTTATCTAAAAAGTTCAACTGCTATATACAGATTGCATAGCTTTAAAACATTTGTTATTTGCTATGATATGGTCTAAGAAAGCTCTGAATATCCACATAACAAGAAACAAACACAGTTTTTGTTCAACTCTTCGTGTTTCAGACCAGCAGGTGTGTCTCTGCTGAAAACTTCCTGTCTGTCGGTTGGATCCTCAGAGTCCTGCAGCCTCATCCCCACCTGGTAAAGGTCTCATCAGATTTAACTGTGATTTCTGTCAGAATGATAAGAATTACTCAAACGCTGACCCTCTCCGTCCCCGCAGCTCTCCTTCATTGGTTACCAGGTCCAGCAGGTGGTGTTGGTTCTGACGGGCCTGCAAGTGTCGGTCCCCAGTCCCGTTCAGTCCGTCCTGCTGTTCCAGCGCCTCAACCTCCTGCTGGCCTGTCTGCAGTACAACAGCCAGCTGGCTCAGCACCTGCGCTCGCATTTCAGAGAGGAGTTCAGGTATGCTCAAGACAGCCACAACAGTCACTAAGTACATACGTGCTCACGTTAACTTCTTATTATAAAGAAGAAATGTGTAAATGCTCCAAAGTCTGACAGCTCAGATCTGTTTTGGTCCTGCAGATACTCTGTGATGCCGTCGGGCTCTGAAGTGAAGCTGCCACCTCACTATCCTATCAGCCGACCCACTCTGAGACTTGTCGAGCACATTCGAACTCTTATGCTGCTCAGGTGACTGAACACCAGCGTGCTCCTAGCCTTCACTTTACACAAAGGCATCCTCAGGGAAGGAAGCAGGATTTGGAGTCCTCGGGATGCTCGGCTTAAAGTTTCTGGATTATTATATATCACAGACATCTTACTGTTAGACAGAGAGATGGAGATATATGCTTGGCCTGTAAAGACTGTTCAAATGATGTGCACTCCTAATAACCTGAAGCGGTTCTCTGACAGTCCATCAAGTGGTGCGGCTTCGTAGCTTAGCAAAGTCGGACTGAAACATTAGACAGATTTTCGAGCGCCATGTACCACATAAAATTGTTTCGAGGTCAGTAAATACAACCAGAATTAATAAATAAGGCGCACAGGATTATAAGGGACACTGTCGATTTTCAGATTTTAAGTGTGCCGTATTTTCCAAAAAACACGGTAATAACGACGGCCCGCTAGCATGCTCTACCAAAAATAGTGCTTTGTTGTGCATCTGACAGACGAAAGCTAAACCAGTTCCACACCACTGAAGTTGCAGCATTTTTACAAACCAATTCTGGTTCATCCGTTTCATTCAACAATCCGCTTTCGCCCTCCTCATTTTCCGTTGCCGCCATGCTTTTCCCGCCATGTGCGTATGAAAACAAAGGCACTGCGCATGCGCGTTTACCCATATTCTATCGCGATATTTCATTTTCTTATCGTTGCCCAACATTATACCGGTGTTACCATGAACGGTATGATATGCATAGGATCTTTTCCTTCCATATGCATGACTGTAATAATTGCATCCAGCCATGATTTTGGCGTCTCTTGAGTTTAGTGTAGAGTTATATACTTTGCATAATATGGGGGGTTATTTATTGTTTTTAAATTTAGCATTGACTCTTTTATTTTATTTCAGCTTCTGTGATAGGTACTACTAATTTAGTTTATTCCATCATTGATATTTTAGCCAATTTAAGGGGTTTAAGGAACTCAATTTTTTTTGTTTCCGAGGTTTTTGTGCTTCCTCCTTTACAACTGTCTGTAATATTTTACATAAGTATTGAATATTTCTTTAGTTTGAGTTTCATTTCTTGATTTCTGATCTTAGGAACTGTGCTTTTCTGAGCTGAAAGGCCAATAACAGTTTTTATTAATATCTGAGACCCTCTTCTGCCTTGTATGGTAGTAGCTCATCTAATTGTTGTCTAGCTTCTTTTAGCTTTTTAAATGTATATTGTTGATGTTCTCTCTCTAGTCTTTTTACTTTGTCTTTAAATTGTCATTTGATCTTATATTCATTTTCATAACAACTGGGCTATGGTCAGAAACAATGATTGATTCAATTGTCATCTGTTTTATCCTATACATGTAGATTTTTGACATGAAAAGTCTATTGTTGGGAAATCAGTTTTACCCAGGTTCTTTTTCATTCTTCGAGCATCCAGAGATGCACTGGACTCAGTAGTTATTTCACAAAACCTTTATTCATCTTCATTTAAGCATGCATTCTTCTAGAAGGGAAGACTTGCCAGGCCGGTGTCCCTCTGCAAAATCTTTACTCCTTTGTTATTTACTGCCAGCTTTATAGAAGTGACCCCATCATAACACCCCCACGGTGTGCTGCAAACTCTTTGTCTGTGTGCACGAGCACGTGAGTGCCTGTGTGTGCGCGTACCCGTATGTCTATGTGAGTGCCCGTGAGTGAGTGTATGTGCGTACCTGTGTGTATGTGTGAGTGCACGTGAGTGTGCGTGTGGATGTGTGTGCGTAACAGTTAAAACACTATAAGATAAGATAAGATAAGATAAGATAAGCTTTATTAGTCCCACACGTGGGAAATTTGTTTTGTCACAGCAGGAAGTGGACAGTGTATGTGCGTATATCTCTATGTACGTGCCTTCCTGAGGGTCATAAAAGTCCATCTCCCTTCCAAATCAAAGTTATTTAGTTACAAACTTTGAGACTCCCACCCAGTCATGCCCTGAGGAATTTCCACTCAACATTAACCTCTCCTTATCTCACTTTCACAGTTCAAACTGGGGGAGGGTCTCCTAGAAATCTACTCCTAAGTTTATGACACACTCAGGCCTTTATTACATCGAGGGCAGTGTCAGTGTCTCTACAATAATTCTACATTCTAACACATTTCTAAACTCTAAAATAGGTACGCATATCTTCACTATCCTTGTGTATCTTCCATGTATTTGGGACACGAATGTAAAATTTCTGTTGTTAGGATGAAAATGACACCAGACATCCACCAGTTCCAGTTCAGTCATCATGCCTAGTAGGTCATTTTGGACTGAGGTTTTATTATTACCAGTAATATGTCTAGTTTAGTCTTCAGAGTACAAATTAAAATTTCCTCCCCTGAGTATAATTCCTCCTCCTTTATCTGCCACAAAAGGTGCAATCCCTTTTAAAAAGTGCAGTCTTCATTTTGGGCATACACATTTAAAAATCTTTTCTCTTGATTGGGTTAATGATTCTGCTTACATTATAATTTACAAAATGTAAATAAGTCATAATCTCTGTACAATAATATATGCTTCCCTTATTTAAACAATAAACATATTTAACTATCTAACAATGTGTTGACAGCTCCGTGCCCCTCTTTCTCTGCAGTGCATTTTGACTTCGAGCTCCTTCAGCAGCCTCTGTTAGTGTTGCAAAGGTCTTCTCTGTGGTATCCAATTTAATTTTCACTTCTGCCAGGTACAGACATTTCGCCTGCACTTTCTTTTTATTTTAGTTGTTTTATGATTTCGTGAACCTTAGCTCTTTTCTACATTGGGAGTGTAGTCTTGATTGAAGAAGATCCGTTTATCTTGGAAGAAGACCTGTCTCTGGCTCCATGCTTGCTCTATAATCTTATCTTTTATTGCTGCATTGAGGAACGTCACTATCATTCTTGAAGTAGCTGTTTCACAAACCTGACCGTATCCTTTCCTTCACTTCCTTTTGAGATCCATACATCTCAATCTGTTTTGGAGATCCTTGCACTTTGCTGAGAGATCCATATCGCGGTGAATCAAGTATTGCAAACCGCTTTCGTGTCACATGACTTTGAGCCATACTGACACTTTTCTTTTTATGTGTCTGGTTGGCTTGAGTTGCTAGCATTGGTGTTTAAGCTAGCTGGACTCTATGGTCTCTGTTTATCTTCTCTTCTTTTCCAGGTATCTTTAAGAGTTCTTTCTCTCACGGCTTTATGTATTTTGTTGTTTTCTTTATTTAACTGCCTATTACGTACAATAGCTACTTGTTTTCTCGTTGTCTGGCGGGCAACCATGGCTTCAACTGAGGTTAATTAGTCAAACAATTACATTAAGACAATAATACACTGTCTTAAATAGAATAAAATTACTGAAAATATCAGTGAAAGTATGTATGTAGTGTATATAATAATATTTCTTAGCATTGAAAGTACTGTGTATGGATGAAAGGTGTTTTTAGGGTCTTAAAGCAACAGTTTAGACTAATGATATGGGGGGAAAACACGTACTCACTATGAGCTTACATAATCAAGCAAGGTTCATAATAAGAAATATGGTTATAAAATTATTATGGCTTCATGCCTGCATTTAAACAACAACACACTTTGAGCTTTTTTGACACAGAATCCTAGTGTTAACAAATACCTGCGTACGTGTGGACATAGCCTGACTCATCTAAGTAAAGCAGTTGCAGAATGAAACCATGGTCAGTATATCACACCAGTGATTCGACATCATGTGACTCTCACAGTTTTGCTTTAACACTCGGGCTATGGTACAAGTGAAGCTGCAGAAAACTCAAGATCTTCCTCCAGGAGTCTTCCTGAGCATCTGAATGAGCTTTAGTGTGTCCTCCCCACAGTAATATCACTGAAAAACACACAGTTACAGAGCTAACTAATAAAGCACAAAGCAGAAGATTTTAGCAACCTGGTGTGTAAACATATTTTTAAGGGACCTCAAAATTCAAACCCTTGATTTTCAGGTGTACCTAATACAGGGAGTGCAGAACTATTAGGCAAATGAGTATTTTGTCCACATCATCCTCTTCATGCATGTTGTCTTACTCCAAGCTGTATAGGCTCGAAAGCCTACTACCAATTAAGCATATTAGGTGATGTGCATCTCTGTAATGAGAAGGGGTGTGGTCTAATGACATCAACACCCTATATCAGGTGTGCATAATTATTAGGCAACGTCCTTTCCTTTGGCAAAATGGGTCAAAAGAAGGACTTGACAGGCTCTGAAAAGTCAAAAATAGTGAGATATCTTGCAGAGGGATGCAGCAGTCTCAAAACTGCAAAGCTTCTGAAGCGTGATCATTGAACAATCAAGCGTTTCATTCAAAATAGTCAGCAGGGTCGCAAGAAGCGTGTGGAAAAACCAAGGCGCAAAATAACTGCCCATGAACTGAGAAAAGTCAAGCGTGCAGCTGCCAAGATGCCACTTGCCACCAGTTTGGCCATATTTCAGAGCTGCAACATCACTGGAGTGCCCAAAAGCACAAGGTGTGCAATACTCAGAGACATGGCCAAGGTAAGAAAGGCTGAAAGACGACCACCACTGAACAAGACACACAAGCTGAAACGTCAAGACTGGGCCAAGAAATATCTCAAGACTGGTTTTTCTAAGATTTTATGGACTGATGAAATGAGAGTGAGTCTTGATGGGCCAGATGGATGGGCCCGTGGCTGGATTGGTAAAGGGCAGAGAGCTCCAGTCCGACTCAGACGCCAGCAAGGTGGAGGTGGAGTACTGGTTTGGGCTGGTATCATCAAAGATGAGCTTGTGGGGCCTTTTCGGGTTGAGGATGGAGTCAAGCTCAACTCCCAGTCCTACTGCCAGTTTCTGGAAGACACCTTCTTCAAGCAGTGGTACAGGAAGAAGTCTGCATCCTTCAAGAAAAACATGATTTTCATGCAGGACAATGCTCCATCACACGTGTCCAAGTACTCCACAGCGTGGCTGGCAAGAAAGGGTATAAAAGAAGAAAAACTAATGACATGGCCACCTTGTTCACCTGATCTGAACCCCATTGAGAACCTGTGGTCCATCATCAAATGTGAGATTTACAAGGAGGGAAAACAGTACACCTCTCTGAACAGTGTCTGGGAGGCTGTGGTTGCTGCTGCACGCAATGTTGATGGTGAACAGATCAAAACACTGACAGAATCCATGGATGGCAGGCTTTTGAGTGTCCTTGCAAAGAAAGGTGGCTATATTGGTCACTGACTTGTTTTTGAATGTCAGAAATGTATATTTGTGAATGTGGAGATGTTATATTGGTTTCACTGGTAAAAATAAATAATTGAAATGGGTATATATTTGTTTTTTGTTAAGTTGCCTAATAATTATGCACAGTAATAGTCACCTGCACACACAGATATCCCCCTAAAATAGCTAAAACTAAAAACTACTTCCAAAAACATTCAGCTTTGATATTAATGAGTTTTTTGGGTTCATTGAGAACATGGTTGTTGTTCAATAATAAAATTATTCCTCAAAAATACAACTTGCCTAATAATTCTGCACTCCCTGTATAGTGGTTACAACCAGAAATTCTTCCTGGAAGTCAGGTTGAAGTGTGTGTGAGTATGTGAGAGAGAGAAAGAAACTGACCCTTCTTTTTACTGTTTAGTATGATAAACTTCGTAGCTCTAAAATGAGGAGAGAATGGCGGCTCAATCAGGTGTCCAGCACCCGGATACGCTAATCTGCTCAGCAGGTGTTCCTTTCCACCTTCACGCAACAACCTGGCCACCTGTGGGTCAGAGGTCAACTTTAATTTTATGCTGACATCATCATTTAACAAAGTTCATATTCTGAAATTTTTATTGTTTTTGGAGTGTGAATACATCTTTTAAACCAATGCTCTTAGAACAGGGGTCTCAAACTTAAATGAGCTGTGGTCCATTGCTGGCACTGTCATCTCATTGGAGGGCCACTTTGGTGTTCAAGTAGAAAACAAACTTAAAAAAAAAAAAACAAAAACAAGAAACCACGCACAAATTCTGCTATAATTTTGTTTGTATTTAACAAAATAAAAATGCGGAAATAAGTGTACGCATTAGTTTTGGACTACTAGTGAAAATAGTTTTCTTTACAAATAACTCTCTCACTGAACTAACACAGCCAGTCCCTCAACATGTTTGGGCTCTCTGCTCATATTGCCTTTATATTAAATAATGTTTTGCTTTTTAAAGAACCTTTTTTAATATTGCTTTCAACAAAAAACAAATTCTCCCTAACAAAAAAAAAAAGTAACTTCAAAGGCCAAATTGCATTATATTTCTTCATGTCAATATACGGCCTGCAAGCAGGGATGACGTGGGCCATAAGTGGACACCAGGCCACGGGTTTGAGACCCGTGTCTTAGAGCATCACTAACCTCCTCCGCTGTCTCCACTGTAGGCCAGTTCTGATCGTCACAGCCATTAACCAGCAGCATCGGGCAGTTAATTCTCCCCACCTGTCAACAAAGCAGATTTAAAAATCCCACAGGAACTAAGAGGTCCAACTCAGGTTTGGAGAGGTCATTAGGTCTACTGGTAGTATAATGCAGTATAATACAGCACTCACTTCCACGTTGTTTGAGGGGTCAGCGATAAGATCCAGACCAAAACTTCTCCAGCTCATATAGTTGTTCTCATCGAAATGTGCCTTGTGAAAATGCCTATGATACATATTAGTAACAATAATTTGTATTATCATTAAATTTTCATGACAAACAGTCAACAGTACGTACTTGCTTAGTATTTTAAACCCGGCCTTCAGGGTGGTCCCAGGTGGGTGATAGTGATTGCTGCTGATGCAAACAATGCAGCGAGGCTGGAACACAATGATAAATCAAAACATTTGATGTTGCACATTGAATTAAAAGACCCAAAGACCAGCTTCCAACTTAGTTTTCAACAAAACATGGAATGTTTAAACCTCCTGGAATTGCCATTTTGACCATCTGCATTGAAGGTCTCTTTTATGTGCTTATTTTTGTCATACTGAAAAATGTAAATGTACATCTTTTTTTCTCAATTGCACAAAGTTGGCAGAACCCATATAGACACATTAATGGAAAATACTAAGCTGCACTTCAACCAAAAACCTTTCCACTCTTTTCCAACTGGGAACACAGCTGTGAACGGTCCCAGTGCAAGCTGGAGGTCATCAGGTGATGAAGCCAGAAGAACCACGTCACCTGCAAAAACCAGATGTGATCCTGACACCACTAAAAGGGAGTATGCCTGCCACTTGGTTCCACCTAGAATTTCTGTCCCATAAATTGAGACCAGAATTTGTGATAAAAGGCAGACCTGACTGACTTCAGGTCAAACTCTGAGTGAGTCCAACTTATTGTTGGAAAAAAAAAAACACCAAGCTCTCATTACAGTTGGGCAAGGACTGAACAGCCTGCAACAATCAGACAGAGATCCCAACCTCCTCAGGACATCCCAGGGCATATCCTCTCTAAGTCTACGAAACATGCAGACTGGTTGCGCAAACTCCCACAGACCCTCAAATGTCTTTAAGAGGATAAAGAGCTGGTCCACCCCAGGTTGACCTCTCCACGAGCTGTGAGCGAGTCGTCCCCCTCATTATCCGCCTCTGTTTTCTCTAAAGAAGGCGAGTAGGTGTGATTGAGATGACTGTTGAAATACTCCTTCGACTCCCGGACTGGGTCTCATGCATACTGTACACAGTGTGAGTACAGCATTGCTTCCCCTACTTGAGACACCTGATGGTTTTCTGGAACTGCTTCAAGACCAGTTGAAAGTTTTCCTCCATGGCTTCTAGGGCTGCACTCTGCTTGGCCTGCCAGCACTTGTCAGCTGCAGCAAGAGTTCTGGAAGATATCCAAGCTCGATAGCACTCTGTGGTGGTGCGTGGTCTGTGGTCCATGCGGATGGATGTAAAAATAAAGATGGCTCAAAACACGGATCTGTGGTCCTGTCGTGCCTTAACCCCACCACACTGGTGCCGAAACCCAGGATGCGGCATGACAGGCCCACAACAGAGCCAGGGAAGGGAGGAGCTGTCCCATATGATCGCTGGCACGGCGGCTATCCAGCGGGAGCAGGCGGTGGAGGTGTGTCACCAGCAGGAAGAGCTGTGGGAACAGACCGAGCGCCACCTGAAAAGATGCCCCTGGGCACCACCTTGCGCGGAGCGGTGGAGCAGTGGAGCAGCTGCTCCAGCCAGAGACGATGGAGGAGCTGCGCGGGGAGACGGAGGTCCCCGTGTTAGGGGGACCTGCACGACCTGGGGCCGAGAGCGAGACACGGGCTGATGCCGGTCCAGCCGGCAGTGAGCAGGTGCTCACGGCTGTGCCTGCACGGTCATGCCAGTTCGCCAGGTGGCCGACCGCCGGGCCAGCGTTGCCGCTATAAGTGTGGCCGGCCTCCGGACCAGCATTGCCATCACCGCAGGAGACTTGGGCGGCCTCAGCAAAAGACACTGCCCTGTCGTTGGGTTGAGGCCGGTGGGGCGGGGGAAGTAGGTAGGTTCAGCTGGATGGCTCCCTGGCCTCAGTTGAGCGATGGGGTGTGTGGTGGGGCGTGGTCTGTGGTGCCTTGTGGACGCACCTGCAGATCACGCCTGCGGTGTTAAATCACGGAGAAGCAGGATTGAGAGGGTTGTTGTGGTGGTGGGACAAATGTAAAAATAAACATGGCTCAAAACACGGATCTGTGGTCCCGTCATGCCTTAATTCCACCACATACTCGTTCTCCAGCTCAATGGATTCCTTCCTCTCTGGTGTAAATCTGGTTCTGAGGAAACCACTATGACTGGTGCCAATGATTTTATGGGCAAAACTCTGTACAAATATCTTGGCAGTGACAATAAATGGAACATGGTCCACTCAGACTCTCTCAGACTCTGTATCCCCAGCCTCCCTCTGGATGTTGTTTAAGTTCTATCAGAGGTAGAAATTCAAGATCTTGAAGACTAGGGCCTTAGCTACATGCTTGCAACACACATTCAATATACAGGGAGCGCAGAATTATTAGGCAAGTTGTATTTTTGAGGAATAATTTTATTATTGAACAACAACCATGTTCTCAATGAACCCAAAAAACTCATTAATATCAAAGCTGAATGTTTTTGGAAGTAGTTTTTAGTTTTAGTTATTTTAGGGGGATATCTGTGTGTGCAGGTGACTATTACTGTGCATAATTATTAGGCAACTCAACAAAAAACAAATATATACCCATTTCAATTATTTATTTTTACCAGTGAAACCAATATAACATCTCCACATTCACAAATATACATTTCTGACATTCAAAAACAAGTCAGCGACCAATATAGCCACCTTTCTTTGCAAGGACACTCAAAAGCCTGCCATCCATGGATTCTGTCAGTGTTTTGATCTGTTCACCATCAACATTGCGTGCAGCAGCAACCACAGCCTCCCAGACACTGTTCAGAGAGGTGTACTGTTTTCCCTCCTTGTAAATCTCACATTTGATGATGGACCACAGGTTCTCAATGGGGTTCAGATCAGGTGAACAAGGTGGCCATGTCATTAGTTTTTCTTCTTTTATACCCTTTCTTGCCAGCCACGCTGTGGAGTACTTGGACACGTGTGATGGAGCATTGTCCTGCATGAAAATCATGTTTTTCTTGAAGGATGCAGACTTCTTCCTGGACCACTGCTTGAAGAAGGTGTCTTCCAGAAACTGGCAGTAGGACTGGGAGTTGAGCTTGACTCCATCCTCAACCCGAAAAGGCCCCACAAGCTCATTTTTGATGATACCAGCCCAAACCAGTACTCCACCTCCACCTTGCTGGCGTCTGAGTCGGACTGGAGCTCTCTGCCCTTTACCAATCCAGCCACGGGCCCATCCATCTGGCCCATCAAGACTCACTCTCATTTCATCAGTCCATAAAACCTTAGAAAAACCAGTCTTGAGATATTTCTTGGCCCAGTCTTGACGTTTCAGCTTGTGTGTCTTGTTCAGTGGTGGTCGTCTTTCAGCCTTTCTTACCTTGGCCATGTCTCTGAGTATTGCACACCTTGTGCTTTTGGGCACTCCAGTGATGTTGCAGCTCTGAAATATGGCCAAACTGGTGGCAAGTGGCATCTTGGCAGCTGCACGCTTGACTTTTCTCAGTTCATGGGCAGTTATTTTGCGCCTTGGTTTTTCCACACGCTTCTTGCGACCCTGCTGACTATTTTGAACGAAACGCTTGATTGTTCGATGATCACGCTTCAGAAGCTTTGCAATTTTGAGACTGCTGCATCCCTCTGCAAGATATCTCACTATTTTTGACTTTTCAGAGCCTGTCAAGTCCTTCTTTTGACCCATTTTGCCAAAGGAAAGGACGTTGCCTAATAATTATGCACACCTGATATAGGGTGTTGATGTCATTAGACCACACCCCTTCTCATTACAGAGATGCACATCACTTAATATGCTTAATTGGTAGTAGGCTTTCGAGCCTATACAGCTTGGAGTAAGACAACATGCATGAAGAGGATGATGTGGACAAAATACTCATTTGCCTAATAATTCTGCACTCCCTGTATGTTTGGGCAGGCCAGGTCCATCAAGCATCGTCACTTTACACCTCATCTGCCCACATAAGTGCCAAATTCACCCAGTAGGACAATGGAGTGCCAAGATGGAGCACATTCCAGCACCTTATCCACCAGTCTAAGAAAAATTGTTATTAGGTGCAAACAGCAGTCAGGACCCACTAAACCGAGTAGAAAATAGTATACCCACACCTGCATGCTGCCTCTCACCAAGGGCAACTCCATAGTGAAAGAGTCGAGACCCTCTTCAGGATGCTAAAGACGGTCTCATTTCTGACTTTTCTGGTGGTTAAGAAGTTCAGGCTCCTTTCCTAACAGAGAAGCCACATCCTAAGTACCTACAGCCAGACTTTTCAAGTGGCGATCAGACCACCAGGGCCCTCACGCCTGACAGCCACCAAATCCACAGGACACCAAACTGTTACGAGAGACTGACAATCAGTTTCATCACTGTCAATCCACAATATCACTGCATCAAGAAGGAAGGAAATCTTACCCACCACGTTTACCTTAATAATGGTGCTGTAGGCTGTTAAGTTGAAGGCCACCGTGGAGCCCAGGGAAATACCAAGAATTCCAACTCTGTCTGGTATCACTTGAGGATGGTTCCTAATAATGTTAAATGCTGTCTAATAGGAGAGTGATACTGGAAATTAATGAGATATTAAAACAAGGTTTTAATATGTATAAATTTACATTGTTTTAAAAAGTGTTACATGTCTAAAACGATAACTCAATATGAAGAATATGAATGAAATTGGAGTTAATTGAAAAAGGATCCGTTATTTTTTGCCTCATTTTATTCTATTTACTTATCTTTTCTCCTTGTTACTATGTGAAGTGGTATATTGCAGATTGTAAATTTGTTGTTTGGTTTGCGTTAGAACCGGAGATAAATGTTAGTTTGTTCCTTGATTTTTGGTGCCCACTTGTAATATAAATTGGATTGCAGATAGGGGGCAGGGTTTAAAAAGAATATTTTCTTCTTCCTGCTCCTTTTCAGGCATAGTTGCAGTGCTATACGGAGAGAAAGTGTGGTTGGTTTGTCTGAAAGAACTCTGTGGAAACTGTTGAACCAAGTGTGAAATAAATGAAATGTGTTAGATATTACGGCATTGAAGAAAAATTAGATTGAAAGATTTTTTTTTTATTATTATTTTTAATGATTTCGCCCAGAGTTTAATTACTAATCATGTAAAACTGAAAGTGTAAGTAAAAAAAAAAAAAAAAAAAAAAAAAAAAAAGGAAAAGTATTATTTGTCCAAAAAGACAAAACAAAAAACCCCATAAAACACATTAGTATGTAAATCGCACAAACCTCGAAGTACTTAAACTCTACATCTGCTGACAGGTGTTCAGACCTTAGGTAATCCAGCGAGAAAGAAACGTAACCACGAGATGCCAATAAGGCAGAGCGATACTCCAGCAGCCCTACACCGCCTCCCCACATGTCTAGCAGCGTAGGGAAGGGTCCAGGACCTGAGGGGAAAAAACAGAATCAAACACAGTATTTTAGTCAGTTTTTTCTACTCTTAGTTCTGTTTGTGTCACGGCTGGGGCAGCAGTCGTGTTGTGGAGTGAAAGGAGGACCCAAAATGCAGGCAGCCAACTGATGATATGAGTGAGGGTTTATTTACAGGTGACAGTGGCAGAAGAGACAACGAAGCATGAGAAAACAACTGAAGAAACCTAAACTGGGAGAACTAAATGACAAACCTGAGAGCATACAAAAGGGGTGTGGGGCAGAGAGCCGCAGAGACGGGAACGGAACACCATAGAACGCAGACGAGCCGACAATGAACACAGACCGACACCCACTAAATACACACACACACACACACACACACACACACACACACACACGGTAATTGGGTAATCACACACAGGAGGGAAGAACAGCTGAACCCAATACACATGAGGACCGGAGGAGACAAGCTGAACACAATGACAACAGACACAGACTTTCAGAACAAAACAGGAAATCTAGAACCCGAACCGGACACAAGGGGGGAGGATACAGAATAACTAGAACAGAGGAAAATAATCACTAAACACAAAACGCCCAGGACCATGACAGTTTGATGTCAGGAAAAGAGGATACTCCTCATGTAGTAATTTCGGGGTCAGAAGTGTCACCCATCCATCACACAAAATCCAGATTATTTAAAAAAAAAAAAAAGAAGAAAAAAAGAAGTAGTAAATGTTTTATTTCCGGTGTACCTGGTGGTATAAACAGGGTCCCCTGCACTCCTTGCTTATTAATATCAATTCTCTTGACACCAGGAGCCATGTACCATCTCTCTGCGAGTGCTGATGCCAGAGGGGTCCGGTCCCTGAAGTCCTCGTGTCCACTGTGGACTGAGATGTTGACCAGCATTGGTGTGCACACATTTATCTTCCTTAACCTGACCAGTAATGATACGAGTTATTGAACAGAATAAACAAAGGGTAGTCCACACACACACACACACACACACACACACACACACACACACACACACACACACACACACACACACACAAGTCATGGTGTTAGTTAGTCATATGTCCTTCAATGCACAAAATTAAACAAATATCTATTACTCCTTTCTTTTCCCTGTACAGTGTTGCCAAGATGAGTATTGTAATTCCTTATTATGACATTACAGGCTGCTGTTTTTTTTTATGGAGACAGGATTTTTCTTAAACAAAGACTTTCACCGTTGGCTTTATGCAGCCTAATTATGTCTGTTGTTACCTCCCGAAAGGCGTACAAGTCAGTCCTTGTCATGCCGAAACTGGTATAATCGACATAAATATTGATGTGATAACTTAAGCTCCTTTACACGCCACGAGCTCGGCAAGATGACCACCGAATCCTTACCTGAGGCCTTCGCGGCTGCCTGGGACCGGCCGCATGCTCCACAGCAAGCCCATGGGCTCTTTTCCCGTATACGTGCCTCCAAAACTCAAATCCTCGGTAACTATAAGAAAATAAAAACCATTTTATTCCATTTGACTTGGTTTCATTTTTATTTCATATCTTTTTACATTACCAGTCCATCTGATTGTATCATAATTAACTCTTTCTAGTGTTTTCTTTTACTGTTTTTCATTTAGAGTTTTACTTACTTACTTTACTGATTAATACCACAGTAAAAAGTCTGTGAGCAGAGCTCACACTGACAATAATCAGTTACCATCTTAATTTCTTTCCCACCCTTTTTTAAATTAACAAAACAGGACAGCATATCTGTGCCAAGGACACAGAAGACTGACAAGAACAACACAACCTGGAAAACAATCACTGTAACAGGAGGATATCAACATATGGGATATAAGAATGAGTGTGCTGTGTGAGTGGGTTTAACTATATTCTGCCAGTGATCAAATGGGACAAACTAAAATCTCAGAATCGCTTCCAAACCATATCACAGAAATAGGATCCGGAAGATGGCCTTTACCAAAAATCAAAAATAGCCCCCATATCCTGAGAAAGACCCTGTTTATTAGGTGGCCATCGGTAAATTAATTTTCAGTGTTGTATATAATGTAAACGAAGTCAGTAGTTTGATCATCTGCCCATAGTCCTGCCCTTCCACCTCCTGGGATTCACGAATAGGACTTGATCAAGGTCACCCAGTGACACTTGTTAAGAGACTAGCAGGTGATACTCACCTTTAAGAGACACAGACACACACATACATCAATGTTGTGTGAAGGTACAATAAATGGATTTAAATATTCCCACAGCAATGAAAGCATCATAATTTCAGCAATTATTAATACAGCTACTACTACTACTACTACTACTAATAATAATAAACTTAGTATTTTAGTAGTACTCCCTAATTATGATACATGAGCATGATATTTTGAGTAATTGAAATCAAGCAATGTAACAAGTTAGTTTATTGATTATTAAGGTCCAGATGTGGTTCGGTTTTCAGTGGTTTTTATCTAAATCAAGGCAGACAGGGAAGGAATCTTCCAGGGTGAACAAGACTGTATTTGATGTTCTGTCACGGTGAATGTGCTGTGTGAAGGCAGGCAGGAAAGGACCCAAACGCATTACTCACAGACGCGGTAACTTGAACAAACAAACAAACCAAAAAAAACCCCCCACAGCTCTATTTGCTGGCAGGGGAAAAGCATACAAAACAAAACTATACTGGGAGATCGAAGTTCAGGAGGAAACACCAGGAGCGTAACACAGCAATGAGGGATGACACAACGCTGAACACTGGAGGATACTGTAGGAATGTTTAGCTGATTTAGAGTTTAGAAATGTGTTAACATAGAATCTAGAATTATTGTAGAGACACTGACACTGCCCTCAATGTAATAAAGGCCTGATTGTGTCATGAACTTAGAAGTAGATTTCTAGGAGACCCTCCCCCACTTGAACTGTGAGATTAAGACAAAAAGGAGTTAATGTTGAGTGGAAATTCCTCAGGCCATGCCTGGGTGGGAGTCTCAAAGTTTGTAACTAAATATCTTTGGTTTGGGAGGGAGATGGACTTTTATGGCCCACAAGAAGGCACATACATAGAAATATACGCACATAGTGTTTTAACTGTCACGCACACACATCCACACGCACACTCACTCACGTGCACTCACACATACACACAAGTACGCGCATACACTCACTCACATGCACTCACATAGACATACGGGTACGCACACACACAGGCACTCACAGGCTTGTGCATACACACAGACACAGAGTTTGCAGCTTACCATGGGGTATGCAATTTATCATGGGGTCACTTCTACAAAACTGAGGGAAACGGACAAAGGGGTTGAGATCTGCAGAGGAGTTCCGGGGTCCTGTACATCTCCCTTCTAGAAGGTGTAATCAATAAGTGTAATCAATGAGTGTGGATTAATAAAAGTGTTGTAGATTGACTACTGAGTACTTTCTTTCTGGAGGCCTGAGGAATCTACGAACCGGGTAAAACTGTATTAAGGTAACAATACACACTATAAATACACAGACAAGAACATGAGGGAATGAGAAACAGGTGGGAACACAGCCGGGAGAAATAAGACCTAACGAGACAGAAGAAGCGAAACGAGTAGCATTGCCATAAGACATGGACCTTCAAAATAAAACAGAGAACAAGAAACAATTTACAAAGATGCAGACTAGACACTGAACCTTACCTGCACTAAACACGAGGGAACAATAACAAAACCTAAGAAGTAGGAATACAACCCGTAATGCTAAATCAAACCAAAACATAAGAACTCAAAATGCTGAGTCACAATGAGACAGAACTGTGACATGTTCTTTAAACAGCAGACAATTCAAAGAATCTAAGTCACCTATCTCCGGATTGATCATTAATGTAAACAGACAATGAGTTACACATAAATTCAGAAAGCACACTCCAAATTCAACAGTGCCTTTTTTGTATTAAAGAAAATCTAATAAAGCAGTTTTAGTGAAGTCATCAGCATCAACCAAGAAACACAAACTGCCAAAACCCCAAACTAAAACATCAGGTAAGCGTTTTAAAGCTTACTGAGGTAAAAAGAGTGAGAATCTCTTTAACCCTTGTATGGTGTTCGGGTCTGTGAGACCCGTGTTCAGTTTTTTTCAAAAGAAAAATTAAACAATTAATTATTTTTACACGTGTAAATGTGTTGTGTCTTTCCACTCACTCCACTTGATTATAACTGATTTATTTATAACATTTTATATAAAAGAAAAACGAGAAGCACATTAATTCATAAATGTGATCTAACAAAGGTAAAGGGAAAAAATTAACCATGTTTGCTGTTCATATGTCTTGTAATTGGGATGAAGTAAACATCTGTTGAGTAATTTAACATAAAATTGTTTGATAGTGTTAATTTGGAAAGCCAAAACTCTAGCGGGTCCACCAGACCCATGAACACTGGCTGAGTAACAAAAATACGAACACCACACAAGGGTTAAGCATGATGAGCAGGACAGGAAGTTGCTCACTAAGGGAGTCGAGTTCACATTCCAATAAAAACTGTCCAACACAAATATTTTTAGCTTGTTCACCCTCCAAAGACCAGCTCTGAGACAGCATCCTAAGTCAGTGGTGACCCACCTGATACGACGCCTCTGTGGTCGCTGACGTAGTGACCATATGCCTCCCAGTCGTCCTTGTCCTCAGAGTGGTGGAGGGAGTGGAGGGTTACCGGACATCCTGGAGGAAGATTCTCCACCAACACTTGAAATTTCTCATCAACCAAAGCCCGACTCGGGGTGATGGAGAGGATCGGAGGAACCGCCTGTGTCATGGCTGAGAGCAGTCTGTGGAGAGAAACCGTGACAGGTGAGTAACAGTGACAGGTCGGTCCGTCAGTGACGTTCAGGTCTAAGCTGAATTAAAAGCACAGATTTAGATGCAAACACACAGACAAAAAAGCCGTTTTATTTGGTTTTTAATCAGATGTTAATTTTATTTCTAGTTGTTTTGCATCAACTCACAATAAAGGCGTGTGTGTGTGTGTGTGTGTGTTATGAACAAAGTTAACTTTCTGGGATTTCTTAACATGGATAATAAGGCATGTATCGAGCCATTACACCTTGTTGTTTTGGATTATTTTAGCTTTCGTTTATAAATCATATGGCACACATTAGCAACCTTTGCTGTCATTTATACATGTATTTAAGTATTTGTGTATGTAGTAACTGTATCTCAAAAGAAGAAAGGACAACCCCTGCGTCTGTCCAGGAAAATGATTATGAATCTATAATGGTTAGTGCCATGTGAGGATGCAGCTGAAAGAAATATCTGGCTCAGGAGGCGGTCTACCACGTCAAATTGAGCTACCTGTAGCAGGCGAGTGTACACTCCTGTAGCAGTGGCCTGGTCACACTCCACATAATCCCTCTGATAAACCTCTCATTCGTATTATCTCAGTTCCTGGCAGGCAAAAATAAAAATGTCCAAACTTCAGCTGCAGCTGGTACTCAAGGTCAGCAGCCTGGCTCTGCCGCTGATGCAGTTACCCCCTTTAATAAACAGACATGAAACCACGCCTCCTTTCAGCAACTCTGATGATTTGTGATCTGGTGCTGTCTAAAAACCTCAGTGTCACTATCCTGCGTTTTTTTTGACCCAGCATTTTGAGTTTTAGTGTATTTTGATGTTTATGGTTTATGTTTAAGTCCATTAAGGTTTTCTAAGTCCATTTCTATTATGCCTAGGTTGCTGTTATAGTTCTTTGTTATTAGATTCCCCTTGTGTCTTCAACCCCTGTGTTAAGTCTTCCTCGCCCTTCATGTGTTTCATGTCTGCATGTCTTGTGTTGTCAAGTTCTTGTTGTCATGTCTGCGTCTCATTATGTTTCCTGTTTTATTTTGATGAGATCTTGTGTTTCTACGCTCAAATGTGTTTAGTTTTACTCTCCCCCTGTTCATTCATATCAGCTTTTTCCCCCATGTGTTTCCACTTCCGCTGATCACCTCATGTGTGCATTTAGTCTGTGTGTTTCCAGTCATTCGTCGTCAGGACGTCTGCCAAGTTCACGTCATGTTTCCAGTTTTTTTCCATGTATCCATGCCTGGTCCCATGTTCAAGGTTTCTTTGTTTTTCAGTCTTAGTTCACCCAGTTTAGGTTATTGTTTAGTTTGTCTTCTTTTTTAAATAAACGGCTCGTTTGCCACACTCAAGTTTTGTTTTGTCTCTTCGTGTGTTGCTGTTGGGTCCACCTCCTCAGTCCACACAGTCAGCTTTGCAGCTAGACTGTGACACAGAGGTCTCAGCCCCTCTGTGTACATGTATTCAGGATTCAGCTCATTTGCAGAATTTTGAATTTGTATTCATGTTTGTTTTTTATTAATTTGTAGCCAAAAAAGACACATTTTGTGGATATTTATGGGCTCAAATTGCGGTCATAAATATTTTGTACTTCAGATGCATAAACCAAACCAAAATATCTGAAAAAGTTATGTTTGTGCATTTATAGATGAGAATTTGTGTGTGTGTGTGTGTGTGTGTGTGTGTGTGTGTGTGTGTGTGTGTGTGTGTGTGTGTGTGTGTAGAAAGATTTGTTTGTAAAAAGTATTTATACAAGTTACAATTTTTTTTTTGTTAAGGTCTGGTTACAGATACAAAGCAAAAAACTGTGTAAAACTCTGTGCTCAGGTTTCCTGGTTGTGTGTGGATTTCAACTTATGAGTACGAATTTTGACCTAATTGTGTGGATGCCCTCAAAGGCATCCACACAACTAGAAGTTAAGACATGAGGCTTGTGCCAATATATCTTCAGACACTCCTGATGCTCACAGTTCAAGAATATATTTCTCACCTATTACCGTTCTGAGATGAGTTACACTTGTTTGAGGGTAGGAAATTTGTTCTTCGCTCAGATTTCATCAGATTTAAAACTCTGGAAATGAGGCACTTTTTTCTCTCATCATATCTTTTTGATGGATTTCCACAGAGCCCTGAAAATTTCCATGACTGTTTACCAAAGCCTGCTGTTTCTTACGGTGAAAGAATGATTTTGATGCTCCATAGAGATTTAGAGTTACAAAACATTGTTTGAGGGCATGTCAAGGCAGTTTTTGCTTCACCTCTACTTAGTTACAGTGTTTTACAAGTCATATATCTTTAACAATTTATATTTTATCTCTGAATTATGAAGACCTGAAGATTCCCCCCATCTCTTCTGAACAAAACAATGTCTAAATGTCCATTCTAGCCCCTACAGTTAGGAAATTATGGCCATTTGTTCGAGGGGAATCCTGAATGTCAGAAATACACTGAAGAAAACTCATACCTCTCTCTGTGTCTGTGTGTGTAAGGGCTGACTACAGCAGGTGCAGCTAATTCAACTGACCTACATATACCAAGCCCAGACTCTCAACAGCTCCTGTTCACTTTGCACTCTGTGTATGTGTGTCTGTGTATCAATATTTCTCCCATGTTAAAGTATTACTCATCCATAATAGTATTTCTGCTAAATCAAAGTACTTCTACTACATTTTAGTACTTCTGCTCAATCATAGTATTTTTGCTAAATCATAGTATTTCCAGAAGAATTCTGGTAGCAGATCTAAGTGCTCGGACAGGAGTGTGTAACTTGAGAAGCTCATTGAGGTAGCTCGGTGCCAAGTTATTAATGGTTTTGTAGGTGAAAAGTAACATTTTAAATTGAATGCGGTATTTAATTGGAAGTCAGTGCAAGCCAGCGAGAACAGGAGTGATGGAAGAAAACTTCCTGCTACCTGTCAAAAGGCGTGCCGCCGCATTCTGGACAGTCTGCAATCTAACGAGAAGGGTGGAGGAAAGGCCAATGTAAAGAGAGTTGCAGTAGTCCAACCTGGAAGTCACGAATGCGTGAATGAGTTTTTCCAAGTCAGTGTGCGGAATATAGCGCTTAGCCTTAGAAATGAGGCGCAGCTGATTAAAACTAGACCTCACAACAGCAGACACTTGCTTGTCAAATTTAAGCGAGCTATCCAGTAGTATGCCCAAATTACTGGCATAATCAGAAGGAGAGCTAGCAAAAGGCATCAGAGCAGCGCACAGTTGGTCGCAGGGGATTTTACTATCAAACACCACGATCTCCGTTTTCTTTTCGTTCAGGACAAGAGAATTACTCTTGAACCAACCTTTAACCTCACGCATGCATTCATGAAAATAGTGAAAAGACATAGCAAGATCGTCAGTAATCTCAAAATAAATCTGTATATCATCAGCATAGCAATGAAAGGCAATATTATACTTCTCAAAAATTGCTCCAAGAGGGAGCAGATATAGCGAAAAGAGAATAGGGCCTAATACAGATCCTTGAGGCACACCACAGCGTACAGGTACCGAGGAAGATGAGAAGTTGCCCAAATTAACCGAAAAAGACCTGTCAGCAAGATAGGATTTAAACCAGTTGAGGGCAGTGCCTCTTATACCCACAGTATGCTCAAGTCTTAGTAGAAGAATGTTATGATCAACCATATATAAAGCAGAGGAAAGGTCCAATAAAACCAGGACCACAGAGCGTCCAGAGTCAGTGCTTACAAATAGGTCATTGAGAACTCTAAGCAAGGCCGTTTCAGTGCTGTGCCGTGGCTTAAAGGCAGACTGAAATTTCTCTGCAATGTTGTTCGCGTCTAAGTATGCCTGAAGCTGAGAAAGAACTAGTCGCTCCAGGATCTTGGACAGAAACGGAAGCTTAGAGATTGGTCGATAGTTCAAAAGATCATAACAATCAAGATTCTTCTTTTTCAGAATAGGCTGGACTACAGCATGCTTAAAGGCCAGTGGGACAGATCCAGAGAGTAGAGAAAAATTCATTAAGAACAGAATGCTCGGTCCAATTACATCAAAGCAGCCCTTAACAATGCGTGATGGGAGAATATCAAACACAGCATTGGTGTTTTTTAGTTGATCAACCAGCTGCTTCAGAGTCGAAAGCGACACGGGCTCAAATTGATGAAAAGTTGAATTACACTCAGAGGAAAAGACAGGATAAGATGTAGACGAAGAGGAAAGCTTAAGGGATGAAACCTTATCTAAAAAAAAGAATTTGAAAATGCTCACAAAGAGCTTGTGAATACAGTAAAGGCATATCAGGACCGGGATTAACAACAGAATTAAAAATTTTAAATAGCATACGGGGGTTGTGACAATTAGCCAAAATGACTTTGGAAAGAAAAGATGCCTTAGCCATTCTAGCAGCAGTTTGAAACTGTGAGCAGCTGGTCCGTAACATATCATAAGAAACCTGAAGTTTATCTTTTTTCCACCTCCTCTCATCACGGCGACAGACACGTCGTAAGGCACGTGTAGTATCGTTTAGCCAGCAATGAGAGTAGGGTCTAGGGCGCTTCATTTTGATGGGAGCAACAGAATCAAGAATAAAAGAACAAACAGATAACAGGATATTAGCACAACCATCAACCGAACAGAGAGAACAGTTGTCAGGTACAGTCAAATCAGAGGTAGATGAAAATAATGATAGCAAAATATCAGCATAACCATCAGATGAGCGAACTGAGCAGCAGTCAGGAATTATAGGCGCCAAATCTAAAAAAGACACAGCAAACTTTGACAAAGCTTCAGAGCTGAGTACGCGTTTATTTACCTCTTTTCAGCACATAGTTTTACTTCTTCTGCTCTTTTCAGCAGATTCCACTACAAGGCATCCACAGCATTTTCGCAGGAAATGCAAATTTTTCTAGTTTTTATTCCTTTCAGCTGATTGACCAATGTCATGTCAATCACAAATTTAACCGTCCAATCAGAGAACAGATGGGTTTGACTGTCGGAGGGGTGATTTTTCTGTCACACTTCACAGATTGTGTTGATTGCTGCACATCAACAGCTAAGCTGTGTGTCTCTGTGTTAATTTTGTTTCTCTTTATGGTATGTATTTGGCACTTTACTTTTGTTGCACTCTGGTACTCTGGCCGCGGCGCGGCAGTAGCACGCAGCGGCCACTCCGGAGCCAAAGTGGTGCTGCATTGTTTATTGTTTACGTTTTTGTGTGTAGCGTGTTTATTTTACACTATGTATGGATATCGTCGCAATTGGTGTCGGTGTCCGTGCATACAACAGCCAGACACTTTTCAACCTAAATAACCCGGTTGACGACATCCAGGATGGGCTGCGGGAAACGCTGCGTGAACTCTGCTTGCTCCGCGAACCAGGCCTCGAAGCCTCGGCGTTGCCTGATGTCGGTGGCCGGAGGTGGGGACATCGGAAGCGTTGCGCGAGGAAGCGGAAGCGCGGCAAGCGGGCGGGAGTCTGTGATAGGCTAAAAACAAACCCTAGCCGGTGTTCCAGATCTACTGGCGTTTAGATCAACTGGCGTTGGTCGAACAGATGTGTGGCAGTCTTGCGTTTCAGGAGCTGCTACCGACAAACCAGCAAAAAAACGCCAAATGTGGCATCTGTGACACTTGTGAGGTTATGTCAAACACACTCCGTCAGTCTTGATGCTGTTGAACAACAAAATGTTTAAAAATGTTGCGAGTTTACCTGGTGATATCCTCATGCGCGACGCGATCGCGAAAACAGCAAACAATTAACACCACGCCGATGTTGTTCACAGGACAGCAAGAGTAAACGATCGGGAGACTCTTGTCGTCGTTATCGTTCCCCTCGCACGGTTTATTTCTCCGAATTCAGCGTTTTTGCTTCACAACTACAGCGAGCAGTTTACTTTGTGCACTAACATGGAGTCGAGTCAACCAGCGCCACCTCTGGCCAAGTGCCACAGCCTACAGCCAGATCAACCTGTGACACACATCTGCACCACGTTTGAATTCGTGTCATGCACATTTGTACCTTTCAATTGTGTCTGTTTGTGCGTCATGCAAATAAACCTTTGAAAAGAATGAAATGACACTAATATTTCACTAGTGTTGTAACATCACATGTTGTTAGTGTAGTCTGCCTGTGTCTTTTCTCTGCGAACAAACATTGTAGAGTTGGTTGTTATATACAGTATGGTTACTCCTAATGATCATTTGTAAGGAGATGGCAGTTACTGTGACTGTACAGCGGGTGATTAGTAATAAACAGTCAGACAATGACTCTGAAAATCTCATTCAGTCTTGCAGATTTATTATTATTATTAACCTTTATTTAACCAGGAAAAGTCCCATTGAGATTAAAAACCTCTTTTGCAAGGGAGTCCTGGGCCCTTTTGATTTTGTCAGTAGGTAAACAATTAGTATTGAATGCACCTTCTGTGGAAAGTGGTACCACACAGTGTGTGTGGACTTCCCCTGTGCAGAAGGCGACTACAAATGTTGTGGGTGCTACATAAACAGAAACAAATGATCCCTGTTGTCTTTGCTTACTGATTGTTTTCAGTGTTGACAATCCACATTGCCGGGATTGTATCTGTCAACATGTTTGTGGGTAGATCTGGATGTACCAGGGGTTAGTGCAGCCACTCAGCCTCTACTCAATGTGATCATAGCAGCAGGTGCAGATGTGTCACAAATTAATCTAGTAGTAGGCTATGGTACTTGGCCACAGGTGGCAGCAGTGGACTCCATTGGAGACTGCTCCAGCTGCTGTGTGATAGTGGATCTGCTACAAATTGAAGATCATAAGCAAGTTTTGGAAATTAACCCTTGTATTAAGTTGAAGAACAAACAATTGACATTGATTTTGTTGCAGGTCATTTTGACCCGTACTGTGTAAATCCACTCAGAATTATCCAAAAACTGCAATAAAACAATAGCAACTTTATTTTCCATTAGATAAACATGTAGAACACAGACATACAACAGTTAGACTTTCCATAACTATTTTAGGAACAATTTGGTTTTTCGTTCTTACAAACACATTTCTTTTGAACTTGCCCAACGTTCTCAGTTTCTCAATGCTCAACATTTTCTATTTTGTCCACATGGTGGACAGAATGTAACTGTGTGCTTTCTGCAGATGTACTTCTTGCATTTCTCACAAAAAGTGCTTGTTTTCAAACAGGAACCTTCCTAACTAAGATTTAAAACAAAGGATTTCTACGTCTCCTCCAGTCTCACAAACAGATGACAAACCAAGCGACACACCTGAGTCACTGACTTTCTTAAATCCACTCACTCTCACTGGCTGTTTATTACTAATGACCTGCGGTAGCGCTCTTTCCTAAACTGTGGGTGTAAAAGTCTATTGCGGAATGAGCTGCTCAGTACTCATACAGTGTCATGCAGGGGGTGGATGGTGTTGTCCATGATGGATGTTAGCTTAGATAACATGCTCTCCTCCCCAACCCGCTCAATGGACTTCAGCGGACAGTCCAGGACAGACTTAGCCCTCTTGACCAGTTTATTAAGTTTCCCCCTGTCCCTCTCTGCCATTCCAACACTCCAGCAGACCACAGCAGAAAAAATAAGAGATGCCACCACAGTGTCGTGAAACGTCCTTAGAAGAGTCCTGGATCTCAGCCGCCGTAGCAGGTGGAGACAACTTAGACCCTTACATCAAGAACATCTCTTTAAACAATGAAGCTTTAGTACTGCCTATAGGACACAATGCTGTTTGTGTCTCTTACAACACATAAAAACTGTAAAATAACTGTCCTATAAAATAGTAATTGTTTTTACTACACTGTAAAATGTAATATTGTGTTTAATTAAAAATATTAAATAGGCTGAACTCAATTTTTATCAATTTGTTATTAGAACTCGATTTAAATAAGTTACCAGTACTTTTTATGCAAAAATGCTGATAAACTCAATTTATTTGAGTTGTCTTAACTTAGAAAAACTAAGTAAGCTGGAAGTTTACTTTTAAGATATTTTCAGGCAAGAATGTAGCTGTGTAAAGTTCAAATATCTCCTCGATTTATCAAGACATCACATATTTGCAAAAATGCTCCGACGTTTTCAGAGACGTCCATTTTTTTCATGCTTTGTGGCAGCTTTTGAACATCTGTGGCATCTATTAATGCCAAATCTAGCCTTTATTTAACAACATAAGCAAACTCTATGTTACAATAATTGCACAGCCATTAAGGATCAAATCGGTTTCTGAAAAATGTTCTGTTTTTTCTCCCTCTGCTTGCTTCTTACTGTCTTTGAGGCTCGGGACCAGCACTCCTGTTGTTGGACAGAAAGACATCAACTCAGTGGTAAGTATTTTTGTTTTCCAATATATTAGCAACTGTCAGTGACATTTATATTAATCAGGCTGGACTTTAATCATACTTTAGATCAGCCTGTTTTACTTATTGTTTTATTTGTGCTTTGGTTTGGGGAAGTTGTTTCTTTACTGATCTTTTCCTGTCTTCTGTTATTAGACTTGAGATATGACTGCACTAGGCTGTTGCTGGTGACTCCAGTTAATTCTACAAGACATGCTGTGTAAGTAAACAAACAACAACAGTTTGGTCTGCATTTCTTGAAAGATCACATCCCCCAAACTTAGTTTAGAGGGTCAATCATTTTGCACATCATTAGAATGAAAGTTATTGGCCATGTTTGCATAGCCCTTTTTAAAATGATGCTTTCATGACATTATTGTTTGTTGGGTGGTGGTCACGGCTATCCAGACTGACAATTGGGACATTGAATGTCACCTCGCCGGTGGGGAGGGAGCCTGAGATTGTGTAAATTGGAGTCTGTTTTATACCAAATGCAGAAAAAAATGTTTTAAGAAAGCAATTAAGTTCATGTTCCAAAAAATATGATGGCTTGCTTGCAGGACAACAGGAGAGATGAGACCTCCGTCACAGATGGTGTGATCACCATCTGTGACCTGTGCTGCAGGTTCAAGCTCATTGCATCTCCAACCCACATCCACTGCCACTGTACTTAAGGGAAGTTAAAGACTTTCTTCTGCACCTACATTTGGATCACCTCGATCCATGACAGTCATTCAGGCAGTAATGCCTGAACTGGAAACAAGCCATCCTTAAAATATTACAACATTCCAGCTCATGTGTTGGAATGAAAAACAAATGTGTTGTTTAAATCAGAGACTGCACTTGTGACAGAACAACAAATATTTTATTTTGATTATATAAGTAATGTAAGCACAAAACAAACTTGTGGTAGGCCTAAACTTATTTTCAGAATAATTACACCTGAGACTTTGTTCATTGTAAGATTATAACAGTGATGGCAATATAATTGTTTGTTGTTCAGCAGAACAGTGTCCAGTATGCTGGCTGTTATACTTTGTTGTGCTTGAAAATAAAAGTTGGGCTGATTTTAACATCATTACAAAAAGTTTTGTTAATTATTTTTAATCATATTCAGGTTACCACAAATTGTTTTTTCATTTAGTTGAACTTGAAATGTTTGTCAGTAGGTAAACAATTAGTATTGTACAGCCAGAAATATCAAGTTATTCTTAATACTGCAGACTTGCAATGTGTAAGTTGTTCTAACAGTCATCTTAAGTAAGCTTTACTTAGTTTTTTTGAGGCAACGAATTTCCTTAATTTTTTTGAGTTCTGGGAACTAACAAGGCTGTACAGTGTACTCAAAATGAGTAAGTTGCCCTAACTTGGTCATCTTACGTAACCTTGATCCAATTTTCTTGAGTTCTGGGAACAAATGAGCTTGTACAGAGTACTCAAATAAGTTGTCCTAATTTAGTCATTTTTAGCTAAGCTTTACTCAATTTTTTTGAGGCAACGAGTTTCCTCAATTTTTTTGAGTTCTGGGAACTAATTAGACACTCGAAAGAGTGACCTTTATCCTTAAGATGCAGATGGACTGCTGAGTCTTGTCCTGTGGAGGTGGCTCTTCTATGTTGTGCCATGCGCTTGTGAACCAGTTTTTGTCTGAGCGTGTTGCAGCGACGAATGCCCAGACCTCTACATTGGAGAGACCAAACAGCCACTTCACAAGCGCATGGCACAACACAGAAGAGCCACCTCCACAGGACAAGACTCAGCAGTCCATCTGCATCTTAAGGATAAAGGACACTCTTTCTAGGATGCCAATGTTCACATTTTGGACAGAGAGGACAGATGGTTTGAAAGAGGAGTGAAAGAAGCCATCTATGTCCACTGTGAGCGACCATCTTTGAACAGAGGCGGTGGTTTACGACACCAACTCTCTTCCATCTATAATCCAGTTTTGAGATCCCTTCCCAGACGCCTTAACTCACATCCTGGGCCATCTGATCTCAGGAATTCGCATGATAAGTGGGGCCAGGTTTCACAATGAACTCACCCGAAACTCTGGCTGATTGGGACCCACACCCAGTTTCACACCTTGACTCAGGCGATTAGAGGATCATCAGGGGGTCCTTTTGTCCCTCTGTGGGGGGAAACTTCCACTAGGTTTATATCTGGAACTCTCCACCATTTGACCTTAGAACTGAAGAAGCTTCTCAGATGAGAGGTGAAACGTCTTCAAGTAACTTAAAGAAGTCCAGACGCTTTTCTTTGCAAGCTCCTTTGACTACGATGACCTGGATGACTGAGAACCTTCACAGACATATACAATAGGATAAAAATAGAATACAAATGCTATATACAACTGAGTAAAAATACAACTTTGTCAAAAAAGAGTATTGCACTTAGTCTTATTGCACATGTGTGGGTTTGTGTGTGTTTGATCAGCAGCAAAAGTCTTTGTTGTGGAGTCTGACAGCAGTGGGGAGGAAAGACCTGCAAAATCTCTCCGTCCCACACCGTGGGTGCAGCAGCCTGCCACTGAAGGAGCTCCTCAGTACTGTCAGAGTCTCCAGCATGGGGTGGGAGAGGTTGTCCAACAGGAATGACAGCTTAGCCGCCATTCTCCTGTCACTCACCACCTCCACTGGGTCCAGAGCGCATCCTAGAACAGAGCTGGCCCTGCAGATCAGCCAGTTCAGTCTCTTCCTATCCCAGCAGAGATGTTGCCACCCCAGCAGACCACACCATAAAAGATGGCTGAGGCCACCACAGAGTCATAGAAGGTCTTCAGGAGTGGGCTCTTCACTCCAAAAGACCTGAGTCTCCACAGCAGGTACAGCCTGCTCTGCCCTTACCTGTAGAGGGCGTCTGAATTATGAGTCCAGTCCAGTTTGTTGTTCAGATGAACACCAAGGTACCTGTAGCTGTCCACAGCCTCAATGTCCATACCTTAAAAGCCTAGATAAAAGCCTCTTATTCCCGTCATAGGGGGACACAAATATAACCCTGTCCTGATTAAAGAATGGTCATTGCGCATGGAGAGTGCCCGCATGAGATATAAATTGAACATTAACTGCAGTTCTCAATCATTTCACAGGGTGACATTACAACATAAAGAAACAGTGATAAGCAGACACTTTGCAAGGGTTGACAGCCAACTAAGCTGCCTCTGCACTGTATACATGGTTGTAAATGCTGTTCTGTAAATGTCCTAAGCAGACATGATCTGTAGTTTAATTCTGGCTGCAGAATATCCGTGAATAAAAAGATGAAATAAAATACAGATTGAGTAGGTGCGTGACTGTGAAACAGAAGGGGTGGAGGACTCTCTGTGTGTACAAGGACAGAACAGTTCAAATACACTAATGATCCAGAGGGACACACAGGGGTGATGCTGGACTCTACATCATGTCTGACAGTGGAGTTGTTCACAGAGCAGTTCACTCTGCAGCACTGAAAATCATCTGCACATCGTCCCATTCATCTGTCAGACACTGAAGAATGAGTCCTTCCACTATAACAGAATTGATATGTGAATCAAGTGTTTCCATAGGGACTCTTCATCAGCCGTCAGTCAGTAAGACAGCGCATCCAGTGCAGAAAGCAGGAGAGGAGTCGGGGAGGAGCTGTGTAGTGTAGCCAGCTTCCTTTTCAGCTCTGAATGTTAAAAGGAAGTTCAGTCATGTTGGACTGAACTTAGTAAGCTAAATGCTCACACTTGCAGAGATTTTTAGCATCAAATCTGCAGATGTCATTCAAGTCCACAGTGGAAATAAATCACGAGACTCCTGAAACACTTTAGTGATGGATTATCTATGTTCACCTGAAAGAAACAGCTTCTGTGAGGTGATGACTCCTCTGTCAGTCACTTCTGGATGAAGCTCTGCTCTCCACTCAACCTCCCAGTAACATGGCCCAGTCAGAGCAATGCTACTTCAACATCATCAAGACACAGCTTATCCTCTCTTGGCACACACGCTGTCTTGTTTACCAAAATGACTTCACTCTGCAGAAAAAAACAACATATTTTCTAACTGATTGTTTACAGATATTGACAGTCATCACCATCTCCTGTCTGTCAGTAATGCAGAATGTCCAATATGAAGCAGGGACCTGATTAATGTTCAGAGCAAGAGTGGACCATTTCCTGTTGTTCCACTAAAACAGAGTCTTCATGTGTTCATAATAGGGCTGTCAACATTAATGCGGATTAATCCGTCATCACGATTAACGTGATTAAAATATTTAACACAATTAACCCATCTGGAATAACTCAAAATCCCTGAAATGTCTCTGTCAATGCATTTCGGGCAGTTTCTCCAAAGTTTGTCCATTCTGCACTCCAGATAGGTTAAACATGTTAAAATTTTAAGCTCATTAACCGTGATGATGCGTTAACGTTGACAGCCCTAGTTTATAAACATATCTGATTCTGAAATATCAGCTGACTAATAAACATGGATGCTGTTACTGAACTGAAAGCACTGACAAGACAGATGTATAAATATGTTTCCTGGAACTTGGCAGAACTTGTGCTCTCTATGAGTATTAAATGGTTACTAAATGCAATTTTGGTTCTCTGAAATAAGAGCCACTGATTTGCAGGCTTTAGTCAGAGTGATTCCAGAACTGTGACAGAGATGAAACTGACAAGTTGTATAGTGTTGAAAAAACAAGCAATGGCTTGGACATGTGCAGAGGATAGTGGATATATTGGAGGCTTCAGGTTTGCAGGAAACACTGGGTCTTTGCTTTCATAAAACTCTGTTTAGGAAAATATTACTGGAGCACCACTCCAACCTTCTACTGACCTCAGATCCTAAGATCCAGTCTACACTGTGGACTCTTCAGAAGCCCCAACAGCTGCTGCACATCTAAATTCTGCAACTTGTTGTAGCTCAGGTCAAGATGTTTCATATGAGAGGGGTTGGACTTGAGAGCAGAGACCAGAGCAGCACAGCTGATCACTGACAAACCGCAACGATACAATCTGAATAAAAAGTAAAACATATAAATAAAATCATTTATAATCTAATCAGATCTCCTGAGTCAACCTATAACCTGTATGCCCAGTTGTAAGTGGCTATTGTATAAGAATCCTCCCAAAACTCTGTAATTATTAAATTACCAAATGTATGGTGCATAGATGTGAAAACACTCTAAGTATGTTATCACTGCTGACGAAAAATTGAAGAGGGTGAGCAGAAGTCACATGCTTCTAATCAAATACGTTTGATTAACTGATTATCAGTTTGTGGTGTCATGAAGTACTGTGCTTCAAATTTTGGACCCAGTATATAGGACACAGGGGACACGGTTCAAATACATAGGCAGCTGTATTGCTGGAACTCAAAGGAACAAAATACCAAAATACAAAACTGGGGCAAGGCAAGAGCCGAGGAAATTCGAACACACAAGGCACACAGCATGAAGGAGGACACGACAATAAACTGAGGGAGACACGAGATAATGAGGGAGGATGAAATAGGTGGCAGGACAATTGGGATCAATCAGAAGACACTGGAAGTAAAACTGAATTTTAAAAAAGGGACAAAAAAAACTGTCAAAATAAAACAGGAAATAACTAACATGGAGACACAGACACAACCCTACAAACTTGACACAAGAACAGAAAGGTAAACAAGCATGGACCAGACCAGACCGACTTTACAAATGAGATACTAAGGACAAAACACAGAGACAAGACTAAGACAGAAAAGACACGTAAGGGAACAAACACCATAAAGCTAGCAAAAAAAATAAAAAAATAAAAATAAAAATGGTCAACTCAGCTTTTACAGGTCAGTGTGTGTGTGTGTGTGTGTGTGTGTGTGTGTGTGTGTGTGTGTGTGTGTGTGTGTGTGTGTGCTGATCAATCAGTGTTAATGGGGGATGTGTTTTAAGATGGCGCCTGTGTGTTTGGCATGCCGTCAACCGCTCCTTTTTATTTGTTTGATTGTATTGTTTTTAGCTAATGTTGTGCAACATGTCAGTTCAACACTGTCGTATGATCGCCAGACTTTATTGGAAAGCGGCTTATCCACCAAAGTTTCAGTTTGGTTTGGTAAAGATAGCCAGGGTTTTCTGCCTCCCTACCTGGAAGCAGTACCATTGCGCTGGCATCCCCTACCACTGCCACCAGATATGCGGAAATGACGCAGGAGACGGGGTACCCGTGGAGGTCGCCTCGTTAAGCTGAGAATCCAGATTTCTTAGCTTCCTCACGATCTACGCTCTGTTCGTCAATCTTTTCCACGACTCTTGGTACCATCGCGTACACTGGATCCTGTGGATTCCTGGTTGGTCTCCATTGTCGGCTCTATCGGGAGCAGCCCTGTTAAATCATTCCCTCTTCGGCATCTGTGTTGGAGGGGAATGGACCGATCAAACCTTTGATTGGTGGATCTGGTTGTCACTGCCGCGGAGGTCTCCGAACCAGCTCCCCTCAGGTTGGGTTTAATAAATGCCAGATCGGTGGCGAATAAGACCTTCATCCTGAAGGATTTCTTTTCTTCCCATGCATTGGATTTCCTCTGTTTGACTGAAACCTGGAGTTCACCTGGTGAGTTAAGCATTTTTTCTGAACTGCTGCCCGCCAGCTGTGCTTATTTTAGCGCTCCGAGAGCTTCTGGTCATGGCGGGGGGTTAGCTGTTGTTTTTAAATCACACTTTGAGTTTAAGCAACTATCCTCATGGACACGCCACACCAGCTTTGAACTTTGCCTGTGTGAACTTGGCCACTCGCCTTCATTGCTGTGTGCAATAGTTTATCGGCCTCCTAAATATAACAAGGAGTTTTTATCTGAGTTTTCGGAGTTTCTCGCTGACTGTGCATCCCGGTATGACCAGGTCCTGCTACTCGGTGATTTTAATATACACGTCTGTTGCCCAGGGAAGCCCCTGGCTAAGGAATTCATGGACCTGGTGAATTCTTTTAATCTTGTTCAATCTGTTAAAGGTGCCACTCAAGAACGTGGTCACACATTGGATTTGGTGTTATCATATGGGTTATTTGTCTGTAACTTACATGTGGAGGATGCTGTATTCTCTGACCATATGCCCATTTTATTTGACGTTGTTCCTCTTAGTCCTGTTGTTAAACGGGTTGCACCTATGCAATGCTATCGTACCTTCGGCTCAGATACTGCTGAGGATTTTTCAACACTATTTGAACAACTTGTGTCCAGTCCCTCTGAGTCGTCCTCCGTAGATGGATTACTCTCTCATCTGGGCTCTGTTTGTAAATCTGCCCTTGATGTTGTTGCACCTCTAAGACTCAGGCAGTGTAAACCCAAGGCCAGCCCTTGGCTAACCGATTTTACTCGAGCCATTAGAAGAGAATGTAGGAGATGTGAAAGACGATGGAAAAAGGACAGGCTGTGCGTTTCTCTGGAAGCTCTTAAGACGAGTTGGAAAGCTTATCAGAGGGCAGTAAAGACCGCCAAAAACTCCTATTTTTCACAACTTATTGCTGTTAATTCACATAACCCTTGTGTTCTGTATAATACCATTAATTCTGTACTGAATGCAGAGGATCATGTTCTTTTGCAATCTTCAGAGGTTACGTGTAATAGGTTTCTTAATTTCTTTGTGGATAAGGTTGCCAGTTTGAGACCCTCCACTTTATCTTCTGTTGGCCCGGCTGTGCATGTTCCCTGTTTAAATTTGCTTATTGCTTTCCAACCGATTGTTCTACCTGAACTAGAGAAGCTTGTGTTAAGTGCTAAACCATGTGGTTCTCCGAATGATGTCGTTCCACCGCGTTTTCTGAAAGAGGTGTTTCCTACTGTTGGACCACATATTTTAAACATAATCAATACCAGCCTCTTGTCAGGTCAAGTACCAAGTGAGTTTAAGCATGCAGTTATTCATCCCTTACTTAAGAAGCCAGGCTCAGATATTTCAGTAATGTCAAATTTTAAACCCATCTCTAAACTTCCTTTTCTGAGTAAGATCTTGGAAAAGGTTGTTCACACTCAGCTGATGGATTATCCAAACAACTCTCATATGTTTGAAGTTTTTCAGTCCGGCTTTAGGACGTTTCATAGCACAGAGACAGCTCTCATAAAGGTTATGAACGATATTCTGGTAGCGACGGACTGTGGTAAACACGTAGTGCTTATACTACTAGATATGACTGCTGCATTTGACACAGTGGATCATGACCTGCTGATCTCTCGTTTACAGCATTGTGTGGGCATTTCTGGCTTTGCACTCCTGTGGATAAAATCATACCTCTCAAACAGGAGCTTCTGTGTTAAGTTGGGCTCGTCATCATCCTCTGTGGCCCCTCTACCATGGGGTGTACCACAGGGATCTATTCTTGGGCCATTACTGTTTTCATTGTATCTCCTGCCACTGGGTGCGATCTTTCGTAAACATAAAGTTTCATTTCATCTATATGCTGATGATTGCCAGCTTTATTTTCCTTTCAGTCATTCTGATAGCTCCCAAATTAGACTCCTGCTTGATTGCCTTAGTGATGTTAAGTCATGGATGGCTCAAAACTTTTTAAATTTTAACGAACGTAAAACGGAAGTAATTCTGTTTGGCCCGAATCGTTCCTCTGATATCCCTGATGTTGACCTTGCTGCTCTGACCCCTCACCTGAAGAGCTCAATTACCAATCTTGGGTTAAAAATCGACTCTGCACTTACCCTTGATGGCCACATGAATGGGGTGGTAAAATCGTCATTCTATCAACTCAGGCGTCTGTCGAAGGTTAAACCTTTTCTTTCAAGGCGTGACTTGGAGACTGTTATCCACGCTTTTATAACCTCATGCTTGGATTATTGTAACTCCCTTTTAATAGGGGTTGGACCGGGCACTCTGACATGCCTGCAACTAGTACAGAATGCTGCGGCACGGTTTTTATCTGGTAAAAGGAAATTTGAGCACATTACTCCGGTTCTGGCCTCCCTGCACTGGCTTCCAATTGAATTTAGGATTCATTTTAAAGTTCTTTTATTGGTTTTTAAATCTTTAAATGGTCTGGCAATCTGTCTGATTTGCTGAAGCCCTATGTCCCCACTCGTTCGCTCCGGTCAGCTGAGCAGCTGTTGCTCTCAGTCCCCAAACCACGGTTGAAACTGAGAGGAGACCGAGCGTTCTCTATTGTGGCTCCTAAGCTTTGGAATAATCTTCCTCTTCACATTAGGCAATCGACATCAGTGATGGCTTTTAAATCCAGATTGAAAACACATTTTCATTCACTGGCTTTTGATTCAGTGGTTGACTGACTTGTATCTTATTGTTTTTGCTATGTTTAATATTTTATCGTATTTATTATTCTTATGGTATCTATTATGTTTCTGTTGTTCAGCACTTTGGTCAGCCTTGTGTGTTTTAAAAGTGCTATATAAATAAACGATGATGATGATGATGATGATGATGATGAAATTATCAGACACTACTGTGATGTTGCACTGAATTAAATAAAATAAATGCTAGCATTTCACCGGACATCCTCAAAATATATTAGAATACATTGTGAAAAGAAAATTTTTTCAGATCATATATTGGGAGCGAAAGGGTGAGTGAGAGAGAGGTAAGTAAACTGACCTCAGAGTCTCCAATCTGCAGTGTGGACTCTGAAGAAAATCACATAAGTGTTTCACTCCTGAATCTTGCAGCTTGTTGAGACTCAAGTCCAAATATTTCAGATGGGAGTGGTTGGACTTGAGAGCGGACACCAAAGCAGCACAGCTGACGTCTGACAAACTGCAATCCCATAAACTGAATAAAGAATTATTTATAATCCAATCAGATGTGTTTAAGTGTTAAATGTGCATCTCAACATTAGTACGTGCTGATGAACAAACCTATCTCTAAAACGAGTAGTGACTTGGTCTGTGTTGTTAGTTCTATCATTGTGTATAATTATCGTCATGTCAGACTTCTACACACATCATCTAAATGTCAGTATAGTATTCAATAACCTGTTCATATCAACACAGTTACTATGCCTCCACTGCAGCTCAGAAGCAAAACGCTGTGTAAACACTAGGGATGGGTACCGGTGTCCGGTGCCATGATGGCACCGGTTCTGACATAAACGGTAGCAACCAGACCGAAAAGCAGCGCACATTTTGGTGCTTTATTTCGGTGCTTTTTTTTCCTGAGCTGTGATACACTTCTAGCCAATCATTTTACGTTTCCGAGGATAGTAGGCGGGCCCAGGTACGTACGTTCTTTTAGAGCAGAGCTACAGATTAAAAATGTCCAAGGCGAAGCGGTCAAAAGTCTGGCTGTACTTCACAGCAAAATATGCAAACTCAGCAGCCTGCAACAAGTGCTTTAAGCTGATACTGTGATACTGTCAAAGGAGGTAACACCTCAAATCCGATGAAACACCTGGCGACGCATAGCGTTTTTTTTAAAAGCCCAGAAATGCGCCGTATTTGATAGCTTGCTGCGAGACCTCACACTGAGCACATCTACTGTGGGTGGGTTGCCTGTTATGCAACATCCCCCAAAAACACGAAGAGGAGAGTCCTGGCCCCTAGCCCTGCCAGTGTAGCAGAAATGATGACGGATGATGATGGCAGCAGCCGTTCTTCTCTGCATGAGTAGCTTAATGTTGTTCGTGTGTAATTTACGTTGAGTAGGCTAACCACGTTATTACATTAATGCATGTAAGGTGAACTAGCAAACATCATCATAGCTACATGCGGCTGTCCTCTTGTTTGATGGCAGATACTCCCTTCACCCTGGCCAAAAAGGCTAAAATGACCAAAGAAAAAGTGGAAAACAGTTAAACATGAGAGGTTTAGGACAAAGTTTGTGTTTTTTCCATTGTTTAAGCACTGCTTCCAGCCAAGAGCGATACCATATATGCCCTATAGCTGCAGAAAAAGCTAACATTGTTATCTTTTTACAAAAAACAGCTGAAAATGAGAGGTTTATGGACCAATTTTGTGTTCTCCATTCTTTAAGCACCGGTTTGAGCACCGGCACCGTTTCAAAAGTACCGATTTGGCACCGGTATCGGATAAAACCTAAACGATACCCATCCCTAGTAAACACCAAGAAAAAAAACACACATGATGAGCCAATTTTGAAGGTATTTCACATCTGCTACAGGAACAAGTGGTCTTCAGCTGTCTCTTGTCATTTTTTGTGTGTGTATGTGTGTGTGTGTCCTGGAATTGCAAAACTCAATTCAATTATGCACCTATGCACCTACATCCACTAAAATTCAAGTCCTGGACACCCAAACCTCAAGGCTCATATAATTGGCATTAATTATGGAGCTCCTCCTGGTTCTGTGATGGGACCAAATGTATTTGCATTATGCATTCTTCCCTTAGGCAGTATTATTAGAAGGCATAGAATACATTTGCATTGCTATGTTGGGGTGATATTCAACTTTATCTGTCTATCTGTCAACAAAAACAGACAAACACACCAATTAATTAAACTGAAGAAATGTAAAGGTATAAGGACCTGGATCACCTCCAATTTACTGCTTCTAAATTAAGATAAAACTGTGGTTATTGTATGTGGGCCTAAAAATCATAGGAACATGTTTTCAAGTTTTTCATTCAGTGGGAATGAAACACATATTGTGATGACTCTATGGGTCTTCATATTTTAATGTAAAGCAGCTTGAGTTCACTATTGTTGTGATCTGGCACTATGTGAATAAAACAGAATTGAAATTAAATTGAATATTGACATTCAAATTATTACAATATGTTCAAAATAAAAAACAGTCTTGATGAACTGACCTTAGAGTCTCCAGCCTACAGTTTGCACTCTCTAGGCCAGTAAACAGCTGCTTCAAAGCTGAATCAGGGAGTTTGGCTCCACTCAGGTCCAGCCCTGTTAGATGGGAGGGACTGGACTTCAGAGCTGATGCGACAATTTCACAGTGACTTTCTGAGAGTTCACAGCTAGAAAGCCTGTGATGGAAAATATATCACCACACATGTTATAAAGTGGACAAATGAGTTTTCCTCCATTTGATGAGAAACACTTGAAAAATTTCCAGCTTCATCTACATAAGTGGAACATTTAGAGTCTGTTGTCCAAACAGTATAGAAATTAAACTAAAATTAAACTAACTGAACATCATCAGATTCAATATTAGCACAATTTAAAATTGCTGTAACTGAACCATTACTTAAAATCAGTTACTTATTCCGCTTGTGGTAGCTAACTATAATTTGAATTTGAAAGACAGAGATCCTCTCTACTTTTAAGACTAGCCTTTAAAATTTACTTTTTGTATTGCAAGGGCTGGATGAGGTGGCCCTGAACCATCACTTTGTTATTCTTCTATCATCTCATGCTGGGAATTTTCCATAATGAACTCTTTTGCAAGCGCCTGGGTATGAGATAGGCCACCATGAACTACTCAAAGATGCAAGTAGGTCAGACAATGTAAGACTGACAGTGGCAATGTGGCTATTCTAGCAGGCAGGAAATCAGACAGAATGACCATGAGAAGCTAGAAAAGTACTGTCAAAAGATCTTGTCAATTTCTGCAGGATGAGTCTTTCTCTCATGTAATCGGTACTTTAGAACATAGATTTGAGCACAAATTATTTTTTGATGATAACTATATCTGGTCTTACCGTGCCTTTCTGCAGTTTCTTATAGCTGGAATAAGTCTTCGTTGTCCCTCCTTTGATGTATTATACTTATTCAGGTCCAGGTCATCCAGAACCTCCTCTGACATCTGGAGCATGTAGGCCAGAGCTGAGCAATGGATGTCAGATAGTTCCTTCTCTGATCTGTTTTCTGATTTCAGGAACTCTTGGATCTCCTGATGTACTGAGAAGTCATTCATCTCCATCAAACAATGAAAGATGTTGATACTTCTATCAGGAGAGATTTTATCACTCTTCATCTTCTTCAGATTATTGATGACTCTCTGGATAATTTCTGGACTGTACTCCATCTTATTGAGCAGACCTCCTAAGAGTCTCTGGTTGTAGTCTAGTGACAGGCCATGAAGAAAGCGGACAAATAGATCCAGTTGGCCATTCTTACTTTGGAGAGATTTCTGCATGACAGTGGAAAGAAAGTCCTCTTGAAAATAGATGGGCATACCATCATCAAAATCATCAGTAAATAAATCTGGAAAATCATTCCTCAGAAACTTCTCCAGCACCTCTTCCTTCCTGTTGCTGTAACAGTGGAACATGTAGACAGCAGCCAGAAACTCCTGAATGCTCAGATGAACAAAGCAGTAGACTGGTTTCTTGAAGATCGCACACTCTCTTTTTAAGATCTCTGTACAAATGCCTGAGTACACTGAGGCCTCTGTGACATTCAGACCACACTGCTCCAGGTCTTCTTGGTAAAATAGGATGTTTCCTTTCTCCAGATGTTCAAAGGCCAGCCGCCCCAGCTTCAGGAGAACATCCCTGTCAGCCTGCATCAGCTCCTGTGGACTCGTCTCATGTCCCTCGTGGTATTTGTGCTTCTTTCTCTTTGTCTGAACGAGCAGGAAGTGTGAGTACATGTCAGTCAGGGTCTTGGGCAGCTCTCCTCTCTCCTCTGTAGTCAACATGTGCTCCAGAACCGTAGCAGTGATCCAGCAGAACACAGGGATTCTACACATGATGTGGAGGCTCCTGGATGTCTTCATGTGGGAGATGATTCTGCTGGACAGCTCTTCATCACTGAATCTGCTCGTGAAGTACTCCTCCTTCTGGGCGTCAGTGAAACCTCGTACTTCTGTTACCCTGTCAACACATATAGTAGGGATCTGACTGGATGCTGCAGGTCGGGAAGTTATCCAGACGAGAGCCAAGGGAAGCAGATTCCCCTCGATGAGGTTTGTCAGCAGCTCGCTGACTGATGACTTCTGTGTGACATTAGACACAAGCTTCCTGTTGGTGAAATCCAATGAAAGTCTGGTTTCATCCAGGCCGTCAAATATGAACAAAAGTTTACAGACAGCGAGCTTCTCTGCTGTGACCTTCTGTAATGCTGGATGGAAAACATGGAGCAGCTCTAGAAGACTGTACTGCTCATCTGTGATCACGTTCAGCTCCCTGAATGAAAGCAGAATCACCACACTGATGTCTTGGTTCTCCAAACCTTCTCCCCAGTCCAGAGTGAACTTCTGTACTGAGAAGGTTTTTCCAATGCCGGCAATGCCATTTGTTAGAACAACTCTAATGGGTCTCTGTTGGTCAGCCAAAGCTTTAAAGATGTCCTGGCACCTGATTGGAGTGTCATTGATGGTCTTGGAAGCTGTCTCCAGCTGCCTCACCTCATGTTGGGTATGAACTTCTTCACTCTGTCCCTCTGTGATGTAAAGTTCAGTGTAGATCCTGTTGAGCAGAGTCCCACTTCCTGTTTCATCACTTCCTTCAGTCACATGTTCACATCTCCTCCTTAGACTGATTTTATGTTCATCTAATACCTCCTGCAGACCAACATCTGCTAAAAGAAAGAAAAACAATGATGCTAAATAGATAGAAAACTCTTTAATACCCATCACAATAAGAAGTCCAGGCTTTAGATGTTCAGTCGTACTTTGAGCACAACCTCTCTGACTGGCGGTCTGCAGTCTGGACCTGCATCCAAACTGTGGACACAAGGAGTCTCTCCCTTGTCTGCAGAACCAGTGTCTACAATTGGTAGAGACTGGATCCTTCAGGATGTCCTGACACAAAGCACAGTAGGACAGCTGCTCCTCCACACTAACATGACTCTTCTCTCTGTGGACATGAAGGAAAAAATATTCTGACCAGAAAAATACACAGTAAAGTCAGAAATATAAATATAATTAAAATATAAATATAATTATATAAATATAATTACTCAGTTCAGCAGAAACAGTCTCTTACTTTTTGTCTAAGGTTGCGGGTTCATCACTGAAGTCTGGATTATGCTCTTTGGACCAATCACTCTTTGCAGACACACAGCTAGATTCTGCAGATGATGTGATGTGTATGTGGTGTTGATCTCTGGAAACACAAACAAAGCATAAACAAACTAACCCCCCCCACCCAAAACCCTTGTCATTCATGGACATAAAATGTTTTTTGTTGTTTGTTTTTTTTCATGGCAGCTTTTGAGACAGTTTTGGGTTTTGCCATGAAACTAGGCTGAGCAGTCAGGCCACTGTGATTAAGAGAGGATTTAAGAAGTGCTCACTTGTAACTTCCTGATTGCATCACATTCAAAAGCACAGACTATTGACTCAAACATGGGCTGCAGGTAGTCCAACTTTTCCAAAATGGCACATTATTACATCCCATTGCCATAAGGGTTGCTTAGTCTCCCAGCACAGTCTCAAGTGTATGAAGGTCCAGCAGACAGGCAATTAATCTAGGAGTAAGTTAAACAGAGCCGTAGAATGTCCTTACCAAACAATTGTCTCTAACCAAAAAATTAGAAACAGACTTTATGAGGGTGACCTGACGGCCTGACATCCTCTAGTGGGATCTGTGCTTCTTGCCCAGCACCATGAATGATGCTGGTGCAATGGCTGCTGGGTTCCTCCTGGTCTACAACAATGTCCAACCGCATGTGCCCAGGGTATGCAGCTATTACTGGAGGAACTGGCTGACCCCCACGGTTGCCTGACCTGAATCTAATAAAATATCTCCTGGACATTGTCAGGGTTCCTGGGTCGGTGACCCAGTGTTTTCAGTTTTGTTCATGTTCAGTTTATTTTGCCACTTCCATGTGCTCACTTCCTGCTTTTCCTGCTCGTCTTGTGTCATTAGCCAGATTATGTTCAGCTGTGTACTCACCGGTCTCTCATTATCATCCTCATCAGTCTGTGTATTTAAGCCCTCTGTTTCTACTCGTTCACTGTCGTGTCATTGATGTTATGTTGTCCTTCCCGTGTGTTCCCTCAGTTCAGTCCGCCATTCAGTTGTCCAGCCAGTCAGTGTCCGTTCACCCACTCCTTATAATAAACCTCACCTACCTGCCAGTCCTGCGTTTGGGTTCTTTCTTCCTCGCCTCCACACAACGCCTGACAGAATGACACGACCCGTGCCACGAAGACACAATTGGAACCCAGCGGACTCGGACCTCTACGAGCGGCAGGAGGTAGCGCTCTCCTTGTGGGCGGAAAAGCTCAAGGAGAGACAGCGGCTTTTCGTGGAGCGAGAGCACGTCTTCGAGGGTACTCGCTTGGCTCTGGGCGGGCCTTGGAGACACCGCGTTCACCCACCCACCTGCTACCTCCCATGCACCGGAGCATCTGCCGCGGAGTGTGGGCGTTTCACGCCGTGCTTCGGCCGCTCCCTCTCTCGCCACTTCGCTCCTCGCTCACACACCCGCCGCCTCATTCGCCGGACCTCCACCATCGCCACGGCACAGCGGCTACGCCTCACACCTCGGCTCAACGGAGGCTACCGCACCAGAGGCTCTGCTGTTTACCCCGGCCGCTTCCTCTTCCCGGAGAAAGCGGCGCACACGCCGCCATAAAACGGACTACTTTCAGCCACTCCCGATGGTGAGCTCCAGTGACTGTTTTTCGCACTCGCCATCTGATTATTCACTTAAAACGCACAATAGACTCACTTCTGATTCATGGGGAGTCTCCCTCCTAGACGAGGACGTGGACTGGGAAGAGTTTTTCTGCTCTGCTCCAAAGACTGTAAATAGTGGTGGCAGAAAAACCAGAACAATCCCCAATTAACCTGCCAGTAACACACACACCGTCACTATTTCCACACCCGTTACTCAGCCATTTCCCACCAGCACGGCGGCCCAGATTCGGCCTTCCCCTTCAGCCGTTTCACCTCCTCTGATGGCTAGGGCCCAGTCTACACCCACACCAGTGCCAGCTCCCAGGAGGAGGGCAGCTGCGACCCAGTCTACCTCCACACCCGCTTCTGTTTCTCAGGTGGGGGTGACTGGTGTCCAGCCACCTCCCGTGCCTGTCCCAGCACCCAGGCTGAGGGCAGCCCGAATCCAACCTGACCATCCCAGAGGCCTAGCTGAGGCTCTCCAGCCAGTGCCCTCATGCTCCAGAGGCTCGGAAGAGCTAGCCTGCTTACTCATCAGCCCACCACTTCATCCACCACCTGATCCAGCCTTTCACGCACTAGCTTTATCCCTGGTTAGGCTGGCTGAAGTGTCCCCTGCTCAGGCACCAGCTTTACTAGCCCAGGCTGTAGCTTTATCTCCCTCATTTGTCATGGTCCTGGGCCATGTTGGCCCAGTGTTCTTAGTTTTCTTGTATGTTTGTATTTTGTTCCTTATTTAGGCCATGTTTTCTGAGTTGCCCTGTTGTGTTGTTCCCTAAGTGTTTTCCCTTCATGGCTTTTACCCCCTGTGTGCCCCTCTGTGTATCTGTGAGCCCTCGTCTCTCCTTATGTTTTATTCCATGTTTCCCCTGCCCATTATGTCTAAGTTCTCCCCGTGCTCTCTCTCCCCCCCTGTGTGCCCTCTGTGTATTTATGAGCCCTCGTCTCCCTTTGTGGTTGTTTCATGTTTCCCCAGCCCGTTATGTCTGTGTTTTCCCCGTGCTCTCTCTCCTCCTGTCTGAACCTCTGTGCACTTCCTGTTTACTTTGTGACTCTCACGCCTGTACATGTCATGTTCAGTTCACCCCGCCCTGTCTCGTTATGATTATCAGTGTCACCTGTGTTCCCCATGTGTTCCCACTTTCCTCGTTAACCCTCTGTGTATTTCTGTCTGCGTCTCCCTCTGTTCGGCGTCGCGTTCTCCCTCATGTTGTGTGTTATTCTCCCCGTGGTTCGGTTCCTTGTACATCTCATGCTTTAGTTTTCCCAGTTTTAGTTTATTTTGTATTGCTTCTCGTGGCCAGCAATAAAGCTGTGTTTTTTGAGTTTATCCCCGTGTCTGTGAATCTGCATCTTGGGTCCTTCTCCTGCCTGCCACACAACGAACCATGACAGAAGAACGCGACCGCGACATGGACCCAGCAGTTCACAACCCCTCCGCGGACCTCCAGGACGACTTGGTCTACACGGTGGAATACCACTGTGAGGAATGGGCGACGCTACCTAGAGGCGAATACCGGGAGACCGTAGCCGTCCGTCTTCAGCGGATGGTGTCCGGGCTCCCGTGGCTATTCGGCGCGCTGCGCCCCCACATCCGGGACTTTCTTGTGTCCGCCGTGGGCATCCGTCCGGGGCAGCTGTCCCAGAAAGAACTGGAAACGGTCAAGATCGGGACCATGGGGCTCACCACCGTTACGCCGCCTGTTCGCTTCTCATCGGCTTCTACATCTTCGCCACCGCCTGTCTACACTACGTGGCGCACGGAGATGCCGGAGGCCAGCGACTTTGGTGAAGAGGAGCGGCAGCAGGTGTTACGGGCGTATCGGGAGGACGAGCTCTGTTGGAAGCCCTGGCTTATCACCGAGGAGGATTCGCGGCCCGGCTCAGCTCCTCCCCCATCCCGGAGAAAACGGCGTTCACGCCGCCGACACCCACCGCCACAGCCAGACACCGAGACTTCTGAGTTGCCAGCTGTGGTGAGTGGAAGGGACAAACAGGAGTTTCCTGACTCTGGGACTGTTTATTCCGGAGCTGTGTTTTTTCGCTTAGCTGCCCAGCCAGAAGCGCTAGCTCTGTCTCCTGTATCCTCGCTAGCACAGTCGTTGACTCCACCACAAGCTCCGTTTTCACCCCTACCACCACTTCAGTCTCCTTCAGTTCAGTCTGCCACTCAGCTACCTCCTCAGTTAGCCTTAGCTCGGTTTTCCCCAGCGCAGCCTCCCTTAGCACAGTCATCCACTCAATCACCAGTTCCACTTTCCCCCCAACTATCGCAGCTACTCCCAGCTCAGTCAGCTCCCTCGCAGCCCTTCACAGCTCAGTCAGCTCCCTCGCAGCCCTTCACAGCTCAGTCAGCTCCCTCGCAGCCCTTCACAGCTCAGTTAGCTCCCTCGCAGCCCCGTTTCCCGTGTCCCCCTCAGTTCAGTGTCCCGTGTCCCCCTCAGTTCAGTGTCCAGTGTCCCCCTCAGTTCAGTGTCCAGTGTCCCCCTCAGTTCAGTGTCCAGTATCCCCAGTGCCACTTTCAGTTCAGGCCCCCGTAGCTCCAGAGTCACCTTCAGCGCAGGCCCCAGTAGCTCCAGTGCCGCCTGTAGCGCAGGCCCCAGTCACCCCAGCCATAAACTGTTCAGACTGCTTCCATCAGGAAGGAGGTTCTGCAGAATCCGGTCCCGTACCAGCAGACTGAGAGACAGCTTTTTCCATCAGGCCATCAGACTGCTGAACACGTCATAGACACCTCAGCTTCACTACTGGAACTTCAACATTATGCACTCCACACTGTATATAAATGCCACTTGTTTTGCACATATTCAACTCTGTATATTTTATATATTTTATTATTATTATTATTATTATTATTATTTTATTTTTTTACTATTTAATTTGTAAAAATGTGTATACACACACACACACACACACACACACACACACACACACACACGTAGGAAAATATTTAGTATACACATCCAGAAATGCATACACTATTATATATTGTACATATATTTATTAGTTTCAGGTTGGCCATTCTTGTATTTTGCTCGTTTGTGTTGTTGTGTTTGCACATCTCTGTTGCTTGTGGGGCTCGCACACAAGAATTTCACTCGCATGTGCTGTGCCAGTGTGCCTGCACATGTGATGTGACAATAAAAAGTGATTTGATTTGATTTGATTTGATTTAGCGCAGGCGCCAGTAGCTCCAGTGCCGCCTGTAGCGCAGGCGCCAGTAGCTCCAGTAGCCCAGTCCCCGATAGCAGCACGGTCCGCTGGTCAGCTTAACATTCAGCCAGGGGTCCCAAATCTCCCTGGCTCTGCATCAGCTCCTGCTGGGAGCTCGGATGAGCTCATCCAGGACTCCGCGGCTCCCACGCCGCCATCTACCTCATCAGCTGGGGGGCCCGAGGAGCCCGTTCAGCCTCCCGTCTCCGCTGGAGGGTCCGAGGGGCCCGTTCAGCCTCCCGTCTCCGCTGGAGGGTCCGAGGGGCCCATTCAGCCTCCCGTCTCCGCTGGAGGGCCCGAGGAGCCCGTCCAGCAACCTTCCACGTCGGCTGGGGGTTCAGGAGAACCGCACCAGCCTCATGCCACGTCTGCTGGGGGGCCCGAGCCGCCCGTCCAGCACCATGCCACATCAGCTGGAGGGCCCGAGGAGCCCATCCAGCCACCTTCTGCTTCTGCTCCTCCTGGTCCAGCTCCAGCCCGTGCTTCGTCAGCTGCAGCTCCAGCCCGTGCTTCGTCAGCTGCAGCTCCAGCCCGTGCTTCGTCTGCTGCAGCTCCAGCCCGTGCTTCGTCTGCTGCAGCTCCAGCCCGTGCTTCGTCAGCTGCAGCTCCAGCCCGTGCTTCGTCTGCTGCAGCTCCAGCCCGTGCTTCGTCTGCTGCAGCTCCAGCCCCCGAGTCTTCGTCTGGCGCAGCTCCAGCCCCCGAGTCTTCGTCTGGCGCAGCTCCAGCCCCCGAGTCTTCGTCTGGCGCAGCTCCAGCCCCCGAGTCTTCGTCTGGCGCTGCTCCAGCCCCCGAGTCTTCGTCTGGCGCAGCTCCAGCCTCCGAGTCTTCGTCTGGCGCAACTCCAGCCTCCGAGTCTTCGTCTGGCGCAGCTCCAGCCTCCGAGTCTTCGTCTGGCGCAGCTCCAGCCTCCGAGTCTTCGTCTGGTCCGGCCCCCGCATCGCCACCGTCTGGTCCTGCCTCGTCTGGTCCTGCCTCGACTGGTCCTGCCTCGACTGGTCCTGTGCCCACCAGGCCATGGCCAGCACGCCTGAGACTGGAGAGCCGCCGCCGCTGCCTTCCGTGCGGTCGGCCCCCTGAACTGCTCCGTCGTCTCCTTCGCCGCCGCCGCTGCCTTCCGCGCGGTCGGCCCCCTGAACTGCTCCGTCGTCGTCTCCTTCGCCGTCGCCGCTGCCTTCCGCACGGCCGGCCTCCGGACCAGCTCTGTCACCTGTGCCACCCACCTGGTCGGCCCCCCGACCGTGTGACCCGTGAACTCTTGTGCCTGTGGGCTCTGGGTCGGCCCCCTGAACTTTATTTGGACTGTGGTCATGTGCTCCTGTGTCTTCTGTTGTTTGTTTTTGTTTCCCGTTCTGGTCCCTCCGTCCTGGTCCCCCGCCTCCCGCCCTGGGTGGGTTGTTTTCTGTTTTTGTTTTGTTTCTCGGGTTTGGGCTGTCGGGGGCCAGCCCTTGAGGGGGGGGGGGGGGGGTACTGTCATGGTCCTGGGCCATGTTGGCCCAGTGTTCTTAGTTTTCTTGTATGTTTGTATTTTGTTCCTTATTTAGGCCATGTTTTCTGAGTTGCCCTGTTGTGTTGTTCCCTAAGTGTTTTCCCTTCATGGCTTTTACCCCCTGTGTGCCCCTCTGTGTATCTGTGAGCCCTCGTCTCTCCTTATGTTTTATTCCATGTTTCCCCTGCCCATTATGTCTAAGTTCTCCCCGTGCTCTCTCTCCCCCCCTGTGTGCCCTCTGTGTATTTATGAGCCCTCGTCTCCCTTTGTGGTTTCATGTTTCCCCAGCCCGTTATGTCTGTGTTTTCCCCGTGCTCTCTCTCCTCCTGTCTGAACCTCTGTGCACTTCCTGTTTACTTTGTGACTCTCACGCCTGTACATGTCATGTTCAGTTCACCCCGCCCTGTCTCGTTATGATTATCAGTGTCACCTGTGTTCCCCATGTGTTCCCACTTTCCTCGTTAACCCTCTGTGTATTTCTGTCTGCGTCTCCCTCTGTTCGGCGTCGCGTTCTCCCTCATGTTGTGTGTTATTCTCCCCGTGGTTCGGTTCCTTGTACATCTCATGCTTTAGTTTTCCCAGTTTTAGTTTATTTTGTATTGCTTCTCGTGGCCAGCAATAAAGCTGTGTTTTTTGAGTTTATCCCCGTGTCTGTGAATCTGCATCTTGGGTCCTTCTCCTGCCTGCCACACAATGAACCATGACATCATTAGCTCAGTCTATAGCTCAGCCATCAGCTGTACCAACCTCAGCTCAGCCATTAGCCTCACCGACCTCTGTTTATCCGTTAGTCTCCTCAGTCCAGGCAGTTCACTCACCTGCCCTCCAGTCCCCTGTGGTTCAGTCTCCTCCTGCCCTCCAGTCTGCTCCTGTCCAGTCAGTCCAGTCTGTAGTCCAGTCAGTCCAGTCTGCTCCTGTCCAGTCTGTAGTCCAGTCTGCTCCTGTCCAGTCTGTAGTCCGTTCTGCTCCTGTCCAGTCTGTAGTCCAGTCTGCTCCTGTCCAGTCTGTAGTCCGTTCTGCTCCTGTCCAGTTTGTAGTCCATTCTGCCCCTGTCCAGTCTGTAGTCCAGTCAGTCCAGTCTGCTCCTGTTCAGTCTGTAGTCCAGTCGCCTCCTGTCTCCCAGTCGCCCGTCCACCATCCCGTTCAGTTCCCGGACCTGCAGCCACAGCACCCAGAGCCAGCTGTGAGCTCTCCTGCTCCTCAGCCAGGGGTTTCCGCACCCGCTGGCCCGGCCGCTCTTCAGCCAGAGGTTTCCGCACCCGCTGGCCCGGCCGCTCCTCAGCCAGGGGTTTCCGCACCCGCTGGCCCGGCCGCTCTTCAGCCAGGGGTTTCCGCACCCGCTGGCCCGGCCGCTCTTCAGCCAGGGGTTTCCGCACCCGCTGGCCCGGCCGCTCTTCAGCCAGGGGTTTCCGCACCCGCTGGCCCGGCCGCTCTTCAGCCAGGGGTTCCTGCACCCGCTGGCCCGGCCGCTCCTCAGCCAGAGGCTTCCGCGCCTACTGGCCCTGCCTGTCTCCAGCCAGAGGCTTCCGCGCCGCCTGGTCCGGCATCAGACTCAGCCGCTGCCTCGCCTGGTCCGGCATCAGACTCAGCCGCTGCCTCGCCTGGTCCGGCATCAGACTCAGCCGCTGCCTCGCCTGGTCCAGCCTCAGCCTCAGCCTCTGCTTCGCCTGGTCCAGCCTCAGCCTCAGCTTCAGCTTCGCCTGGTCCGGCCTCGGCTTCTGCTTCGCCTGGTCCGGCCTCAGCTTCGCCTGGTCCGGCCTCGGCTTCTGCTTCGCCTGGTCCAGCCTCAGCTTCGCCTTTTCCTGTGTCAGCTCGTCTTGTGTCATTAGCCAGATTATGTTCAGCTGTGTACTCACCGGTCTCTCATTATCATCCTCATCAGTCTGTGTATTTAAGCCCTCTGTTTCTACTCGTTCACTGTCATGTCATTGATGTTATGTTGTCCTTCCCGTGTGTTCCCTCAGTTCAGTCCGCCATTCAGTTGTCCAGCCAGTCAGTGCCCCTTCACCCACTCCTTATAATAAACCTCACCTACCTGCCAGTCCTGCGTTTGGGTTCTTTCTTCCTCGCCTCCATACAACGCCTGACAGACATTATGTTTTGGTTCATCTTGGATCACCAGGTTGCACCTCAGACTGTCCAGGAGCTTAGTGATGCCCCAGTCTAAATCTGGGACCAGATTCTCAATGACAACATACATCATCTCATTAGGAGCATGCCCTTACGTTGGTATTTGGCCTGCATGAAGCACATGGGAGCCACATAAACTATTTAGTACCAGTTTTAGTTGCAGCAATGACATTTTGGTGAAATAAACAAGCCTGCCACAAAACATTTCACTTTAAATTTCAGGGTGTCTTTGAATTCAGCCCTCTGTATGTTGATCATTTCCATTTCCATCAAACAATGTTTCATTCCTAACATATTACCCAGTCCATAACAGTATACTGTAGATATCCAGCATCATTCTTTCCCTATTGAGATCTAATGTGTTTTCCAAGTGTTACTTTTATTGAGCAGTGAGCAGTGTGTACTTCTAACATCAGCATCTGTTTATCTAAAGTTCAGCTTTTGCCATTATATTGTGACCAGTTCTTTTCAGGGAGATGACTTCATGGTCTTTGGTGGGTAAACACATTAGAAAGCAGTTGGATATAGTAAAGAGCATCAGTAGGTTTGAATGACTTTGTTTGTTCAATAGAAAAAGGTTAAAAATCAGAAAGTGGGTTAATCTGACACAATTAAACAGCATTTAGTTTTGTCTTCCTATGAAATGAATTATCTTCAGTTTGATCTACAGACAGAAAGTATCTCTTACTTAGTGTCTGAGGGTCTAGGTTCAGTGTTGAACACTGGAGGCTGAGCTTTGGACCAGTCACTCTTTATAGATAGACAGCTGGATCCTGGATACTCTGCTCTGTAATCCTCTTGATGCAGATCCCTCATTTTCAGTGCATCTGAGAGAACCCGGCAACACTGAAAGACAAAAACTTCACACCTAGAACAGGAAGTAACACACACATACACACTGCAGACAGGAGTCTAGAGTGTAATAAACCAAGCTGACAATTCTCATAAATGAGCAGATCCTTATTTTCTCTTGCAGTCCACGGAGAAACAGCAGACTCCACGTTTATTTTCCTCCACCATGCTCCTGTGTATGTTATGTCACAAGCGTGTGTACCAAATGTGCTACAGGTACAAAGATGTTCAGAATTGAGGCACATCTTTTCATTCAAAAACAATTGTTTATGATTATTCTTACACCATATAAATGCACAATAACAATTACCTTCTTTCCCTCCTTGAGCTCCATTTCTGTAAAATGAAGTTTGAACTCTAAATACTTTCACTATTGAGCAGAAAACCACTTCCTGCCATCTCAATTTTCAGGAAATCACATGCATGCATTACTGTACACGAGAACTGTTTATTACCGAACAAAGCCACGCAGTTACAGCAAGTCTGCCACACAGAAAATGGATGAATATTTTTCTTGGTTTTATGGAAACTCAGAACCTGTAGAGTTACTTGGAGATCCTGTGATACACCACCTAAATGGTTTTCTCACTTATCATTTGGAGATTTTCTTTGATCCCTCACTGACACTGAATCTTTTGTAAAAACAAACAAACAAACAAACAAACAAACAAACAAACAAACAAAAAAAGCAATAATTGAAAAAAATAGGAGTAGAAATGACATACACTATAGGTAAAATGTCAGCTATTCTGGTGGTTAACATGGAATAAGGTCAGTAAAGTGAAAACTGTTGCAGTTTTTAGCGCTACAGTCGTGGATGTTTATGCTGCTAGCAGTGTTGGGAAGGTTACTTTTAAAATGTATTCCATTACAGAATACAGAATACAGAATACATGCCCCAAAATGTATTCTGTAACGTATTCCGTTACGTTACTCAATGACAGTAACGTATTCTGAATACTTTGGATTACTTAATATATTATCATGCTTTTTACAACAACGTGAATGTGCTATTGCTGTGTGATTTATTACTATTACTGAAGGTCCGCGACTCCGAACTGTAGTAAAGGGACCTCTGACTAATAAGGCGGGGTCCCTGTCGGCTCGTAGCCGAAAAATAGCTTTACTTTGTTGGGGGGGTCAACTTTTCTTGCGAGAGACAGAGAGAGGCGTTGAAAGGCTGCTCCAACGGAACTTATTGTTTTCGGAGGAAAACACGAACACGGTGTACAGTCGAGTCTTAATAGCTTACTTACAACTGGGCTCGTGAGACACTCTTCTTGGCTGAAGTGGTTATTATTATATTTACATGCTTCCAGCTCCCATTTTTCCTCGATGACAACTCCAACCTTTCCACTCCCCTTTTTCTTTCTCCCTCCTCGCGCTCACAGACCCATAACGTGTATGGCAGTGTTGTGCCAAAAAGTGATTGCCTGCCAAAAAGTGATTTCCAATGTTTCCGTGTATTTTTTATGTGTAATATCTTTACGTATGTTGGTAAATAGACTTCGGTGAACAGCGTTTACAAAGGGGTTATATATAGAATTAAAAGATTATCTGTTTTTTCAAGTATCTTTATAACTCTGTGTTATTGTACTCACATTATAACCAATCCGGTCCTTTTTCCCCACTTACAATATTTTTACAGAACTATTGTAATATTTGCTGCCATTTCTGCTGTCTTACTCTTACAAAATACATTTTTAATGTTAATGAGATTTTTTTTTAACTGCATAAATAAAGGTTCTATAAAAGTCGCTGCCAAAAACTGATTGCGGCTTCTACCTTGTTACACGAATGTTGTTTGTGGCTCAATATGACTTTGTGTCATCCATGAGGGATGCATTTGACATATGTTTCACATATTATAGGCCAACAAGTTACTTATAGCAGTTTAAATACGAGCAATCAGTTTTTGGCAAATACCGGAAATCAGTTTTTGGCAGACAATCACTTTTTGGCACAACACCAGTCCATTCTCCCTGCAACACGGACTACACTGCCCATGATGCTACATTCTTTAGAGCTATGCTTGTAGCATTCTGCCTGTTAGCTTAGCACAACAACAACAACAACAACGAAAAGGCGCTCTCTCACCCAGGAAACACACAGTCGCAGAGAGAGAGAGAGCGAGCGTCGCCCTGTAACCATGGCAACCGTAGCGCTGCCGCCTGGAACAACAGAACATAGCTGTCAAACAAAATCCAAATGGTCCTGACCCGCGACAAAATGGAACATGAAAGTACCGCAGTGTAATCCATTTATTTCAACAAAGTAACTATATTCTGAATACCACCTTTTTAAACGGTAACTGTAACGGAATACAGTTATTCATATTTTGTATTTTAAATACGTAACGGCGGTACATGTATTCCGTTACTCCCCAACACTGGCTGCTAGCCTGCTAGCCTAAAGTTCACATGAAGACTACACCTTTGAGTTGAGGGATAGTGGTGGGGCACCAATGTTAGCAATACCTGAGTGCGCTTAGAAGAAAGTTACCTGCTCTCTGTGAATCTGATGTGACTAAAAATTTACCTGTTTGGGGATTACATTCAACAATTTCCTAACATGTACAGTTCAGAGACTTGTTCAGAGAATGATACTTTTTTATAAATGTTGTTATAAGTTTACAGTCCTAAACAGCCTGTCACTTATGGAATCTGAGCTGTCTGGGTTAGACGTTAACAACTTGATCAGTGATTGTTCTCCTGTCATGGTGATCTGTCCTCTAAGGCTGAAATGGTTCTGATTCTGGACTGAACTAAAAGCCTTTGAGGTCTTCCAGTGGCTTCGGGAAGTTGTGGTTCCTCTTCCCTTTTCTGCATCTGTGGCCACAGCAGCTGAGGGTTGAAGGTTTCCCGGAGAGTTTGAAATCTGCCCTGACAAGCTGGAAATTTATTCCCCTTCGGCGTTTTTGCAGTAAGGCTGAAGCAGCTGAAGGAGCATGTGAGACAGTATACATTCTCTCTGTATGGTGGCTAGATCATTCGGATCTCGTATTGTCTGAATATTTTTGTCATTTTCTTGTTCTGGCTCGACTGCATCAACTGTCCTATCTTGCGGACTGAGATAGGTCTAAATAAGGCTTAAGGAGACAGCTTGACCTATCACAGTCCCCCGCTCAGGGAGTGCTCCTTTCCCTCTGAAAGAGCAGGAAATTTCAGGCCAGGGCTTGGAGCTCTGAGCAGTTTGACATGCACACTTCCCTCTTCTCGTAAGAGTCAGCTGGGCACTTGTTAAACAGTGCTCTCTGGTGGCCAACTGCCTGCAGTACAAAGATATTCAATGAGAGTGGTTAAGAAAGGACAGACATTTAAAGCTTATTTCCTTTTTGTTCCTCAGGCTGTGTAAAGAGTGACTGTTAACCCTCAAAATGTTAGACCTAAAAAATTTATCAATTTGATGAAGTCATGGCTCAGACATCATAACAGGCCTCTGGATACTTACATGGAAATCTATCTACACATGAGCTTAAGCAGCCAGAAAGAAATAGAAATGACTGTGAACTCTACTTCTGTTTGTAGCTCGTCTTCTGTCTCGATATTTGCATGTTTCTGTCACTGAATGACAGACAATTAATCACAAAAACTGTCATCTCAAGGCACTTTATATTCTAAGCTGGAGACCTTACAATAATACAGAGAAAGCCCCAACAATCAGATGACCTCCTATGAACAAGCACTCGGTGACAGTGGGAAGTAAAAACCTTTAACCTTTTAACAGGAAGAAACCTCGGGCAGAAGCAGGCTCAGGGAGGGGCAACCATCTGAACAACCGGTTGGGCTTTAAGACAAGCAGAGACAGGACAAAAACACACTTTGGGAGAAAGAGCCAGCGATGATTAATTATTATTTATGATTAATAATTAAATGCAGTAATGGTGTGGAAAGAGCTGAGTGTCTGTGAAAACCAGGGGTGTCTGTGGTGCTCTTTTATTTTTGAAAGTCATTGATGTTTACATCAGAAAAATCAAACATGACAAAAACAAGAGACCCACAAGAAAATGTAGAATAAAAAAAATTCTCTTTCTAAATATTTAAAATGCTGTTTTATTTATTTGTGTGTGTGTGTGTGTGTGTGTGTGTGTGTGTGTGTGTGTGTGTGTGTGTGTGTGTGTGTGTGTGTGTGTGTGTGTGTACAAAAACACTGAGTGGAGTAAGATAAATGAGTCCACATTGTTTAAAAAAAAAAAAAATTGCTTTACGAAAAAAACCAAAATGATTGCTGCAGCTTTTTTCAAGGCGACTTCAGGCTAAAATGAGTTGTTGGCATGTGTGAGTTTTCTTTTGAGTCCATGCTTGAATGCCACTGACTGCATAACCCTCATTTCTTTTCTTAAAAATGGGAGGAGCTTTTTTTCCTTAAAACATTTTTATAAAAGTTCTAAAAGTTTAGCGGGACTTTTAAAAATAAAAATAAGATAAAAGTGTTGGAAATATATATAGAAAACACATTTAAAACTCAAAATGTAAACTTTGAATTCAAATAATTAAACTTTTAATTTTTAGTAGTCCTGGCTGCACCAGTTCTCTTTTGGAGAGATTTGAGCTTCACTTTCACATCCCTTATCTTTTGTATGTAATGAACATGAACTTCTGCATTCTTAACATGTGACAAAAATAATGATTTCTGATAAAAGTTGATTCTAAATGAAAGCCACAAGTCAAATCTTGGAAAACTGAAAACATTTCTTAACTTCAAAGCAAGAACAACTAAGATAAATAAACAGTAGCATAAGAACAATGTTTATGTATCAGAAAAGCTGTGGCATTTTTCGGGTTTTCACTGATCTTAAAGGAACAAGTCAGAACTCCTTACAGAGCTGTAAGGCACTTTGGACACAAACCTCAAACTCACGTTAAAATTCAAGAAAAACAAAACTAACAGGACTCCTGGAACTTCCACGCAAAGCCAGCAATAAAGGAACAGTGCATCTTTCTGTGTCTAATATGGTGGAGGGTTGTACAGCTCCTCGTATTTTGGTGGCGATGTGGAGAGGACAGTGGGAACTGTGAGCAGGATGGGGGGTCTGTTGGGGTAACGCATCTGGTGGATCATTGCCGAGGACAGAATTGTGCCGAGCAGCTGCAGGGGACACAGAAAGGAGAGTTAAAAATCAGCTGCTCTGCAGGCTTAAAAATCTTAAATTGATAACATGGAAATTCAACTCAGTTTTCTTTATATAGCACCAAATCACAACAACAGTCTCCTCAGGGTGTTTCATGTTGTCAGCTAAAGGCCCAACAATAATACAAAAAAATCAGATCATTCTGTACGAGCAAGAACTTCGAGACTGTAGAAAGGAAAAGGTCTCGAATTTAAAGAGAAATGAGAACTGAACTCAGAGTCAAGATTTTCAGCTAAAATAGATTCTGGCTCTGAGAAATATCAGATTTAGATTTATGGCGCTGGCACGGCTGGCAGCCTTAACCCAATTTCCCTCGGGATGAATAAAGTATTATCAATCAATCAATCAACACGTGCGCGCGCACACACAATGAAACAATTCTATTTTTATATCAAAATAATCATATTTATCTTTTTCTGGGACTTGGTGAAAGTTCATTCTCCAACTAACACAAACATTTCCTTCTGGTTTCTCGTTGCTTTTATTTGATTGGCTCCCCACCCACTCGTTCTTCAAACAGAAGCTTTGATGAACAACTTGGTTTGGCTTCTCTGCCTGAGATAATGATACAATATTTTATGTTATTATTTTATTGTTTCCTGCAAAGACCTGGATTGGTACACATGATTATAGGCTACTTGTGGCTTAGTCATGGGTCCTACAGTGTTTTATTGTTTCGCGTATCTTTCAGGTGACTCCATAATATGACTCGCATTCCAGAAAGTACAGAGTACTTACTGTGTACTTGCCTCATTGTTTCCTGCAAAACCTGACTTGTTGCCTGCAAATTGCATGCAAGTACAGGGTACTTGAGCCGTATTTGCAGGTTGTGTTATAAAGTGCTACCAAAAACTGAACAACTAGATGTATTATACACGCAATGACCTCATTATTTGAAACTTTTCCATGTTTACTATGAGCGGCCACCTCAGGAACAGGAATTCCAGGTGTATTTGGTTAGAATGAAACCGAACTGAGAACATTTTACTGAACTCACTTAAACTAAAAAATAGTTTTGACTGAAATTTCATCACAGAAATGTTTCTTTTTATTGTCACAGATCAAATGCTGATCTTCTGGAGCATGTGGCATTTTCAAGTATTTGAAACATGATTTTAGGACTTCATGATCATTTTTAAAGAGAAACAGTTTCGGTTATTATTTTGTAAATCAAAAATAACAGTGACTGATGTAAACGTGACACTCCCCATCAAGACAAAAGCTAAATGACTGGCCATTTGTTTTTTCAGTTTTAAAGGATCATTACAGATCACATGGTAAATAATAATGGATTGGATTTATATAGCGCTTTTCAAGGCACCCAAAGCACTTTACAATACCACTATTCATTCACTCTAACATTCACACACTGGTGGAGGCAGCTACAGTTGTAGCCACAGCTGCCCTCGGGCAGACTGACAGAAGCGAGGCTGCCATATTGCGCCATCGGCCCCTCTGGCCAACACCAGTAGACAAGTAGGGTAAAGTGTCTTGCCCAAGGACACAACGACCAGGACAGAGAGCCCAGGGATCGAACCGGCGACCTTCCGGTTACAGATGCGATTCCCAACCCCCTGAGACACGGTCGCCCTATATAATGCATCATAAGTCTTACCTAAAGATCAAACCACTTTAGACAAACCACATCCTGCAATTTCACCATATTTAAAATCTAAAAAAATCCCCATCCACTACTCTGAATACTTTACTGCTATATTAAACTACTTTCTTAAAAAATGATATTGAATCAGATTTTTTTTTTTGAGTGCTGCCATTAGTAACTGAAACAGGACATTTACTCTGAGGAAACCTTGTCTTTAAATAGCTAACAATACTCACTGCCAGAATAGCCAGAGTGAAGAAGACTCCGAGTACGATGTCAAAACCCAGCAGGAAGTAGTGCATTATTATGGGGAAGCAGGTCTAAACACAGACAAAAAATAAAGTTAGGGTTATAGTTTCTGTAAATCAGCTGATGAAATCAAGAAACATTTTTCAAAATAAAGCCGAGTCACTCACTTGGGTGTAGATGGATGTTGATCTCTCCATTAAAGACTGGAAAGATAGAAAAATTAAAAGATATGACTAACCGAGTTACATTTAATAGAAGTGAAGCTGTGTGTGTTGATACTCACTCTGTAGCCAACAGTCTGACACTTGCCCTCTTCCTCCTCCTCCATGTTGCATTTACAGGATTCAGGAATGTTGTTCCAGTCTTTGTAGCTGAACAGACCACAGCAGTGAAACTAAAATAAACCAGAAGAAACAGGAGGGTTATAGTTGACTGGCACAGATGAGATGGAGAACGATTCTTTTAAAAGTGTGAGAGAGTGTTAAAAGACACTGTCCAGGACATTTCCATCTCCTGCTGTTATGATTAACTGTAATCTATACAACCCATATAATCCAGTCTATGTAATCTGGTCTGTTGGACAGCTCTGGAAAAAGTGAAGGGGGCAGAAATTCTGGACTTTTAATTGTCTCCTCCGTGGTCGTTCATATTTTTCAGCATCTACAGAAATCTCAGTTAAAACAGAAAATATATAAATCTATAACCAGTCGAGATGCGTTCATGAAACCGCACATCTTACAGTGAGACAGAGATGAAATGTGTCATTAAACTTCTTTACACTGACAGAAAGGATAGTTTCTTCAGACCAAAGCTTGCTGTATGTTGACCTCAATGCAAAAATATGTTTGGCACCTCTGATTTACATTGTGCCGCAAGAGAGGAAGTTGAAACTTCTGCTTTTTACCGAGATTCAAAGTAGAGCTATGGTTTTGATTCTAAAGGGAAGTCAGATACACATATCATTGTCACGGTCCTGGGTCTGTGACCCAGTGTTTTCTGTTTTGTATGGTTAATCTTTGATTTCATGATGTACAGTGGGGCAAAAAAGTATTTAGTCAGCCACCAATTTGTGCAAGTTCCCCCACTTAAAATGATGACAGAGGTCAGTAATTTGCACCAGAGGTACACTTCAACTGTGAGAGACAGAATGTGGAGAAAAAAAAAAAAAAAAAAAAAAAAAAAAAAAATCCATGAATCCACATGGTAGGATTTGTAAAGAATTTATTCGTAAATCAGGGTGGAAAATAAGTATTTGGTCAATAATAAAAATACAACTCAATACTTTGTAACATAACCTTTGTTGGCAATAACAGAGGTCAAACGTTTACTATAGGTCTTTACCAGGTTTGCACACACAGTAGCTGGTATTTTGGCCCATTCCTCCATGCAGATCTTCTCGAGAGCAGTGATGTTTTGGGGCTGTCGCCGAGCAAAACGGACTTTCTATGGGGTTGAGGTCTGGGGACTGGCTAGGCCACTCCAGGACTTTCAAATGCTTCTTACGGAGCCACTCCTTTGTTGCCCGGGCGGTGTGTTTTGGATCATTGTCATGTTGGAAGACCCAGCCTTGTTTCATCTTCAAAGTTCTCACTGATGGAAGGAGGTTTTGGCTCAAAATCTCACGATACATGGCCCCATTCATTCTGTCCTTAACACGGATCAGTCGTCCTGTCCCCTTGGCAGAAAAACAGCCCCATAGCATGATGTTTCCACCCCCATGCTTCACAGTAGGTATGGTGTTCTTGGGATGCAACTCAGTATTCTTCTTCCTCCAAACACGACGAGTTGAGTTTATACCAAAAAGTTCTACTTTGGTTTCATCTGACCACATGACATTCTCCCAATCCTCTGCTGTATCATCCATGTGCTCTCTGGCAAACTTCAGACGGGCCTGGACATGCACTGGCTTCAGCAGCGGAACACGTCTGGCACTGCGGGATTTGATTCCCTGCCGTTGTAGTGTGTTACTGATGGTGACCTTTGTTACTTTGGTCCCAGCTCTCTGCAGGTCATTCACCAGGTCCCCCCGTGTGGTTCTGGGATCTTTGCTCACCGTTCTCATGATCATTTTGACCCCACGGGATGAGATCTTGCGTGGAGCCCCAGATCGAGGGAGATTATCAGTGGTCTTGTATGTCTTCCATTTTCTGATGATTGCTCCCATAGTTGATTTTTTCACACCAAGCTGCTTGCCTATTGTAGATTCACTCTTCCCAGTCTGGTGCAGGTCTACAATACTTTTCCTGGTGTCCTTCAAAAGCTCTTTGGTCTTGGCCATGGCGGAGTTTGGAGTCTGACTGTTTGAGGCTGTGGACAGGTGTCTTTTATACAGATGATGAGTTCAAACAGGTGCCATTCATACAGGTAACGAGTGGGGGACAGAAAAGCTTCTTACAGAGGACGTTACAGGTCTGTGAGAGCCAGAGATTTTCCTTGTTTGAGGTGACCAAATACTTATTTTCCACCCTAATTTACGAATAAATTCTTTACAAATCCTACCATGTGAATTCATGGATTTTTTTTTTTGTTCCACATTCTGTCTCTCACAGTTGAAGTGTACCTCTGGTGCAAATTACTGACCTCTGTCATCATTTTAAGTGGGGGAACTTGCACAATCGGTGGCTGACTAAATACTTTTTTGCCCCACTGTATCTTTGTTTATTCCTACGTTTTGGTTCTGTGTTATATTATACCTCTAAGTTCAGTCTATGTATTTCCTGTTTTGTTGTGAAGGTCCGTGTCTCATGTCAGTGTGTTTAGTTTTGTTTCCTCTGTCTAGTCATGTCCGATTACTCCCAGCTGTGTCCTCCTTCTGTGTCTCATTCTCTTGTTATCCTTGTGTCTGCCTCTGTTAGTTGCTGGTTCGTCTGTGTAACAGCCATCCGTCATTCTGTGTATTTCCCTGCGTTGCTGTTTCTGTTAGTTTTTACCAGTTTAGGTTATTCTTAGGTTTTGTTTCATGCCTGTTACATTCCTGTCTGTTTTACCTACCATGTCAATAAAGCTCGCTCACATCAGAAGCTGCCTGCATCTGGGGTCCTACTTTCAACCTCACCTCACTGCAGACGTGACAATCATAGTCCTACTAGTGTAAAAAGTTTAAAGATTCAGTTACACCATTTCATGTGTTGCTTGCTTTTTTTTTTTTTTTTTTTTTAAATATAAAAACAGGACAGTAAAATAAAGGAACACAGTTTACTGTCTTGGTAAAAGCATTTCCTGGCTCTTCACTTTGCATATCTTGATTTGCACTTCTCTTTGAGAATGCATCTGACAGCCAATAAGCAGCCTAAACTCAACCGGATGCCCTGTGTGGAATTACGGGAATGGAAAAACAGGTCTGACAACAAATGTTTGTGAGCTGGAAAGTCAACGGCTGCAATCTGAATGTAGCGAGCAAGAGGAAGCTCTTTTGTCAAAGCAACCAACCATGACTTTTCATACTTGGCAGTTAGTGCGTGGCTGCACGGTGTCTTCATGAGTAACACTGTCACGTAAAAAGAATTTCAGGCTCGATACTGATACTCAAGAAAATACACAACATGAGGACAAAATGACAGAATGAAAGGACACAGTTCTTATTTTATGTTTTAAATAAATGTTCAAACACTTCTGACTCTTTGACTCCTTATCAAACAGAGCTGGTATGTTAGGCTGTCACAGTTTCTGGTTGCTGGTACTTACTTTACTTCCTTTTGCTTCAATATAGGAAAAAAACTTTATAATTATGCTTTGCTATTAAATTAACACTATTTATCTATCAAAACTGAACAGACCACAGGAGTGAAACTAAAAAACCCCAGAAGAAACAGGAGGGTTATTGTTGACTGGCACAGATGAGATGGAGAACAGGATTGGCAGTCCTGACTGATGACAATGCCCCACAGTCAAACGATAACCTTTTATTATTTGCCATCACTTCTACACACTACCTTAACGATAACCTAATAGATAGCTAATGCGGCTAACTGCTAATAGCTAAAGTAGTTAAAGCTAATGCTAATGTTTAATAGCCGCTACAACGAGTCTTCAACCTCAGTCTGCGACTGGGGAGAGTGCCCGCCCTATGGAAGACATCCTGCATCGTCCCGGTCCCCAAAAAGAACCGGCCCAATGAGCTGAATGACTTCCGACCGGTGGCACTGACGTCACATCTTATGAAGACTCTAGAGCGGCTCTTCCTCAACCTCCTCCGACCACAGGTACAACATGCCCAGGACCCACTACAGTTTGCATACAAGGCGGGTGTCGGAGTGGAGGATGCCATCCTGTACCTCCTACACAGAGCCCACTCACACCTGGATGGGGGAAAAGGCACGGTCAGGATCCTGTTTCTTGACTTTTCCAGTGCCTTTAATACCATCCGGCCCTGTATGCTTCAAGAAAAACTGAACAGGATGGAGGTGGACCCCTGCCTGGTGGCTTGGATCTCCGACTACCTCACCGACAGACCACAGTACGTCAGGCTGAAGGACATCACGTCTGACACAGTGGTCAGCAGCACAGGAGCACCACAGGGAACTGTGCTGTCCCCTCTTCTCTTCACCCTGTACACCTCTGACTTCTGCTACAACTCTGAATTATGCCATATTCAGAAGTTTGCAGACGACACAGCCATCATGGGGTGTATCTGGGATGATCAGGAAGAGGAGTACAGAAGTCTGGTGAGGAACTTTGTCGCATGGAGTCACACAAACCACCTGCAACTCAACACCTCAAAGACTAAGGAACTGGTTGTGGACTTCGGGAGGTCCAGAGAAGGTCCACTGCCGGTTCAGATAGAGGGGGAGGAGGTGGAGGTGGTCAACAAGTACAAGTACCTCGGGCTGTGGGTGGACAATAAACTGGACTGGTCATGCAACACAGAGCACCTGTATAAAAAAGCCCAAAGCCGACTGTACTTCCTCAGGAGGCTGAGGTCTTTTAACATCTGCAGGAAGCTCCTGAGGATGTTTTACCAGTCGGTGGTTGCTGGAGTACTTTTCTATGCTGTGGTGTGCTGGGGGAGCAGCACAGCAAAGAAGGACTCATCCAGGCTGGAGAAACTGATCAGGAGGGCTAGCTCTGTGGTCGGCATGAAGCTGGACACTCTGGTGACAGTGGCAGAGAAAAGGACACTAAAGAAACTGATGGACATTATGGACAATGCCGGGCATCCTCTGCACACGGCCATTAACAACCAGAAGAGTCTGTTCAGTGACAGGTTGCTTCTCCCAAAGACAAGAACTAACAGACTTAAAAACTCCTTTGTCCCACACGCCATCAGACTGTTTAACTCCTCTCTGGAGGGGAGAGGGAGGGGAGACAGGAGGACAAAGGAGGGGGGAACAACTAAGCTGTAGTGCCTCTTCACCTCACTGTGCAATACCTTTGTAAATAGTCAACGGTGCAATAGACTCAATACTTGAAATGTGCAATTCACTTGTATTTTTATTTTTATTCCTATTTATTCTATTTATCCCCTTCGTATATTTTATTTATATTGTCTCTGTATTTATATATATGTGTGTGTGTGTATAACTCTGTAACTTCTGTCGGTGCTGTGCTTTTTTGGAAATCGAATTTCCCAGAGGAACCCACCCGAGGGATTAATAAAGTTCTATCTAATCTAATACTTCAGCTTAAAAATGCTGACCTGACAAAATTCCTCAGAAACACCGGGTTGTCAGCTTCACCAAGTTGGTTGTGTTGCTGTTATTTTTTAAATTTTAGTACCATTTAGTATTCACGATTTGGATTGTTTTCCCTTCTCAACAACCGTACTAGCATTTTCACAATTTTGGCATTGAAGGGTACCATTAAGTTTTAGTTTCATGGAAATCCCAACCCAGCCTTTAATGGCACTCAGCTGGTTTGGATGTAAGAATAAAACATTAAATTGAACAAAAGAGAAATCCACAAAGTACATGAAGTATAAAACACAAGGCAGAGCTGAATATCTCACAATTTTCTGGATGTTGTCAGCCATGTTCTTCATATCCCTTGAGTTTTCATCCAAAGGCAGAAACATCCGAAACTTGTTCTCCATTATACCTTCAATCTGCAAACAAAATCGTCATCCATATTAGATATCACTTTTTGAAAATAACGTTGTTCTACCATTTTTTTTAGCCAGTGATTATTTATCTTGGTGATTATTTTGATACATAAAGTGACTAAAAGGGTTTCCAGCAGAGATATTTGTGCAAAAAGAATTGAAGTAATAACTGAAATATTTTAATATTACAGTTTAGACCTTATTAAATTCTTTAAGGAACAGTTTAAATAAGATGAAAACCCTCCAAAGCTTGAGAGGATTAAACTGATGAAACTCAGCTTTACGTCACTTTTAGGCCTCATTTATAGTAATTTCACTAAAAACTATGTTGACATTTGGATTATTAAACGATGTTATTTGTCACTGCTGTTGTAACGCTGTAGTTTGCAAGTACTTTTCCTTGAAAAACAAAGCTAAACACTCTGTAGAGCTGATGTGGCAACCAGACACTCATGCGGTTGCAGGCTGTGAAAATGTGGTTATTTCAACTTTTTCAGAGGAAGCTGAAATTCCACTATGTCTTTAGCCACAGTGAACTCTTACACTTTCAACTGATGAAGTTGTTAGTTAGGTTATCATCTACAGTATTTTACTGAAGTTAAACACTGTCATTAAATATATGTTTATTTTAACAACCTTCCACCTTAGCTACATATACCAGGTACAATAAAACCATGTACAATAAAAATGAAAACCGAATACCTGATTAAACTTCTCTGCTGCTGTCAGCTCATGTAAACCTCTTTACATGTACCAGACACTGGTGAATCTCTTTAGGGCTGGGGGCAAGCTTAGTGTTCAGTTCTATCAACCCCTTTGCATCAAATTTTTATCTATTTGGCACAACATATGGGGAATTTTTGCATGGAAAGCACTCTGAAAATGCTCTACTTTCTGAAACTACGCAACACAACAACTGCCAATAAATGAATTATTGGAAATTTGATGGCTTTTAATTGTGTTTACTGGTGAATTTAGCTTCATCATGTTCACAGCATAAATAAAGGAGTGCCTGTATTTACATTTCCTATCATTAGACTCCAAAGCAGTGACAGGTGGGCCTTTACCTGTGGACGCATGATGGCAACCGGGACTGCATATTTGAACATCACCAGACATCCAAGGACCATACACACCAGGAACTGTGGGGAAGAACATGAAAACACTTAATCTGATGTATTTGGGGATTACTGACATTTCTCAACCCTGACCAGTTTCACTGTGAGGAAGAAGAAAAAAGATCATTTGACTCTCCAGGTTAAATCATAGAATATTTCTAAGATGGTTAATTTTGTAACATGTAAAAAGGAAGTAATTTTTATTCTTTCACAACTGTGCATGTGATCTACTTCAAGCTTTTCAACTGTTCTCATTTTACCTAGAAGCAGTTTTGCACTTTAACAGCAGTGCCTCCAGAACATGCTTTCAGCTCCAGTGTGCTCTGCACAGCAAGTCTATACTCACAGGGGGACACTTTCTGAAACAGTGATCTGTGTGTGTGTTAGTTACTCCTTGGGGTCATATTGGGTACAAACAGCAGTCTTTGGGGCTTAAAAATTAAGGGCTGAAGTATCAAAAGTTACAGTACTTCCGATGCCCACCTAAGGCTCCAGCAGTAAGTCGACATTTGGAGTTTTTATTTTGAAGTTAGAGTATCCCAGAAGATCAGGTAATCTTTGTACTCACCACAATCAGGGCAACTCTGCTCTCTTTGTGGGCTCCATAGGCTCCCAGGATAGCCAGCACCATGATGATGGCGCCCATGATATAGAGGCTGAACAGACCACTGTCCCGACCCTCCAGCTACGGCCAAAAGCAGTAAATAAAAGTCAGATATGGCTTCAGAGTCACACCCATGAGTTAAACCTGTGTTTCAACAGCTTTGTTCTCACATTTCCTCCTTCTTGAATGCTGGTGGAGAACTGAGCCAGCAGAGCGAGGCTGATGATGACGCCGCCAACAATCTAAATACAAAATAAAACTGATTGGTTAGAACTTTATGGACCACGACAACCGAAACAGCTGTGAACCAAAACTTTAGACAATAAAACTGCAGTTAGAACAGCAGTTCAGCAGTTTAGCTTTTCAAAAGTCTAAGTACAGCATTAAATTATTGATTATTTGATGAATAAAAAGACACCGATTCATTATTTTTGATTTATTTATGAATCACTGTTGTGCTGAGGTTCAGGTTCAGCCTCGGGCTTGGGTTCATTCTTTGTGCAGGTATGAACAGGTATGTACAATCTGTTTGGATCAAGTCATCCAGTGCATTCCACAGATGTGTTGTAATACAGCGACATGAACAAAAAGATAAAAACCAAAGAATTCACAAAGCTTAAAAACCTCCCAGAAAAACAGGAAACTAGGTCATAGCTTAGAATTACTCGAATATGAGCAGCTATTTTGAAATACAGGTAACCACAGCCTAGCTAACGATCAGCTGGCCTACTTCCAAACAAATAAAGACTAAAGTAACAGAACTAAACAGAACTGAAACCAGTAAAACAAAGTCCACCAACCACCAACCCCAAGTGAAACAGTGACGCCTTCGAAGCTTATGTTGTGAGATGTGACGGTGTTGTGCCAAAAAGTGATTGTCTGCCAAAAACTGATTTCTGGCATTTGCCAAAAACTGATTGGTTGTATTTAAACTGCTATAAATAACTTGTTGATCTGCAATATGTGAAACATATGTCAAATATATCCCTCATGAATTATATCAAGTCATCTTGACCAACAAACAACATTCCTGTAACAAGGTAGAAGCACAATCACTTTTTGGCAGTGACTTTTATGTATCCTTTATTTATGCAGTTTAAAAAAAAATCTTGTTTGCTTTAAAAATGTCTCTTTTAAGAGTATTCTGGCCAAGAGGACAGCTGAAATCGCAACAAATACAAAAATAGTTCTGTAAACATATTTTACGTGGACAAAAGGAAGCTGATTGATTATAATTAAGTACAATAACACAGCTACAAAGATAATTGAGAAACAGGTAATTTTTTTAAATTGTGTATTTAACCCCTTTGCAATACCTGTTCACCGAAGTCTATTTAGCAACATACGTAACGATATTACACATAAAAAACACACGGAAACGTTTTTGGCACAACAACCCGGCACTGCGCACTTTAAATTACTGCTGGGACCAAACACGTTTTAGCTGCTGTTTGAAAATGAAGCTCAACTCACCGCGAAGAAGATGTTGAAGATGATGAAGGTGCGTTTAAGGCAGGTGTTGATCTGAGCCATATTTGCAGCTTGAGAGGGAAGAACACTTTTGAAGAAAACAGTTCTGTTTGTGGAGTCCACAGGAGCACCGACTGCTGCGGAGGAAGTGAGAGGAGATGGGCGGGTTGAGTTGCTTTTAAACTACCCCAGACGAAAGCGGGCGGGAGTTCCAGTAAACCACGGAGCAGCAAGATGATACTTAACAGGAAGAGTCCGGGGCATTCCGGTGTTTGCCAAGACGGATCGGATTTAAACTGCTGTAAAGATTTGATAAGAATCGAAGAACAAATATATCCCTCATAAATGATAGCAAGTTATATTGGGCCACAGAGCCAGCAGAGCTGTGTTGATCTGGGACTGTAGACATTAAAAAAGTCCCCATAGGAGAGATGGTAGCTCATGAGATGATACTAAAATGCAAAGATTGGTGACAGCGCTTGGAACCGTAAGGCAACAGGTTAAAAAGAACTGCGAGAAATAAACTAGGCTCTGCCTGGGAATCAGCATTTTGCCTCTCTTCCTTCTTCCATCTCCTCATCTCATCTATCACTCTCCACTTGCTGTTCACCTGAGAGCAAGGCACAATTTGCTATTGCATTAATCTATTATTTAATTATCCACACTTAACAACTCTTGCACCTAATCCTTAATAAAGTAATGATAGAAAATGGGGGACACTAGCATAGGGCTCCAAATCTGGGACTCTCCACCATTTGCTCTTGGAACTGAAGAAGCTTCTCGGATGAGAGTCGAAACGTCTTCAAGAAAACTAACGAAGTCCAGATGCTTTCTAAGCTCATTAGACGATAGAAAATGTTAGAATGAAAAGATTGCATTTCTTAAATAAAAATTTGCCTCAAGAAAAGGGCACTTGGGGCACCCATCAGGAAAGGGGCAGGCGCTCAAGCCCCTTCCGCCCCCCACCAGCACGTGGCTGATGTGGAACACAGGTTATGTACGACCGCAACCATCCCCTCGTGATTATAACTTGCGCACCTACAAGGTTTTTTACGGTTCAATATGCGTTCGCAGTTCGTCATGGTGCCTTTAGGTGAACCTCTTAAATTCTGTAATCCAAACTGCAAGATCGCTTACAAGGCTTTTCTGGGGGGTTTATTTCCCTTTGCTGGGATAAACATATCTATAACCATTTTGGTGTTCCTGTTGATAAAGTTTATTATAATTTAATGCTAAAATCAATAAGGTAGCTTCTAAATATTTCATTTTTACCACCAAATTTCATTTTTTTTATTTAACACATCAACAGGACTGTTTGTAATAACCTTCATTTTTTACAAAAAATAAAATGAAAATGCAAAGTACACACTAATATACAGACATAGTTACACACTTCAAAGGATCTAACAACCAAGCGGTTATCAGCCGCCATTAATTATTAACCTCATATTCTTGTTCAGTTTGTCACAGCAGGCAAGCTGACAGTGATCATTTACGGATTTTTACAACTGCAACATTTTGAAATGATTACATCCTAGAAATCACTGAGCATGAGCACAAATTCAAAGAAAAAATTTAAAACTTGTTTTCTGCAAACACCACCACACTGTTATTAAAAATGTTTTTGGATACACGTGTGGTTGTTTTCAAGTTATATGGCTGCAGTATTCCTGAATTTACGAGGTGCCCTTAAAGGCACCATGATGAATTGCGCTGGTATATTGAACCGTATAGGTGCGCAAATTATTCTGGTGTGACTGCGTGACCGGTCAATAAGAGAGAGTCATAAAGATATTTAATATTTCTATTTCTTTATGTTATACTCTTATCTTAAATCCTGTTCACTACAAACTATTTATCAATACAAGCAAATATATTAGGCATAACACACACACACACACACACACACACACACACACACACACACACACACACACACACACACACACACACACACACACACACACACACAAACGCAATGTTTTGGCACCAGGAGCAGCAGTGGAAAATTTCTGCTGCTGAGCCGGAGAGAAAAGCTGTATGGACGTTGTTGGGCTCACGTGCACGCAGTTTAAACATCCAGCTGTGACTCATTTTGCTTCCAGGAGTTTTACTTTCGTTGGAAGAGAGAGAGAATTTATAAAAGCTTTCCCAGACCTTAAACATCAACAGCCGTATAGACTGTTTTTTTTTTTTTGAGTGTGTAAAAACAGTGCAGAAAAAAATCCACTGAGTCTGTGGTCATTGTTACACAATATGCAGCTTTGAGGAAAACAGACCAGTAATGAGAAAGGGAAATGATAAGTATTCTTGTCATTTTTATATTCTTTTGCTCTCCTTTTTCAAAATAACTGTTTTACTAATTGGCTACTTTTTCATGTACAGTAGCCTAAACACTTTTATTAATACACCATACTTGGGAATAACACGAGTTGACACAAAGTGCTTTTGTGGTTGCTGGCAGTTCATCAGACTATGTCTCGCTGTAGCAAATGAACTGTTAATAGTAAGAAAATATGGGAAAGAGAGGGAAAACCTGGAACTAAATACCAGAGCTGTCCTGTGAAATGGAATGTGTGGGAGGACTCAACAGAGAAACTGACAAACACACACACTGAAACTAAGTCATGTGAACCTGACGCTGGGACTGGGGATAAAGAGATAACTAACACAACAAAACAAAAAATCAAGAACTATAAATAACAAACTAAGAAACTAGAACATTAATTATGTTAACCTTTCAAAGAAATAAATACCAAGTCCAGAACAAAATTCAAAATGCTGAGTCAAAGACTCAGAACCATGACAGCTCTCCCTTAACTCCAGCTCGCCCTCAAAGCGGTGAGGGGGCGGGAGATACGAAGCTCAGCACAGAGGAAAGATTACAAACAGATTGAATCTGCTTATCTGATATTTAATCATATATATATATTTTCTGTCACCAAACAACATCTGAAGGTTCCTTTTTTATTTATTTTTTTATTCCACAGATATGATATTACTGATATATGATATATTACCCTTCTATCCCCAGTGTATATGTAGCCTGTGTCCATTCCCTCTGTCTTTATCAGGTCATGTCCCATTAGATTAATTGATTGATTTAGTATAGGTGGTTTAGACTAACACCAGCTCTATAACTGAAAGTTGTGAGGAGGGTTTGAGGCTGAAGGCGTCTTCTCTGGCGTGTCGTCCAGCAGCTCGTAGGCAGGTGGCTGGTCCATCCACTGGCAGTTCAACCTGATGCTCGTGTTATACATCTGATAGATCAGCAGTGATGACAGCACCATGCCGAAGAGCTACACACAAACAACAGTTAATAAAGACTGACATGATGATGTTTGTCACTCATGCACTCTGTGTCACGATCCTGGGTCTTAGGACCCAGTGTTTTGAGTTCTAGTTCATTTTGATGTTTATAGTATGTTTAGCTCATTAGGCCTCCTATGTTCATTTGCTTATTAGTTCCCCCTTGTGTTTCAACCCATGTTAAGTCTCCCCTGCCCTTCATGTCTCTCTGTGCCCCCTCTGTTCTGTTTATGGTGTGTCTTTGCATGTTTGAGTTTCTTGTTTTGTCACCCTGCATTGTGCATTATGTTCTCATGGTTGGTCTTTTGTTACTCCCTCTAGTCTAGTCTCTTGTGTTCAAAGCTGAGTATTTCCCTCTGTGTATTTTGGTTCTTAGACCTCTGCCTTATGGTTTGTCTCTGTTTCTTAGTTGCTGTCTCCACTGTGTCTAGTTCGCGTCTCTGTGTGATACTTCCTGTTTTACTTTGAAGGTCCATGCCTCATGTGAGTGTTTCTAGTTTTGCGTCTCTGTCTCGTCCAGTCCTGATTTCTCCCAGCTGTGCTCCCCTTCTGCGTCTCATTCCCTCCTTATCCCTCTGTGTATTTAAGCTCTGTGTTTCTCTTTGTCAGTGTCGTAGTCTCCCTCATAGCTGTGTGAGTTTCCCCTGTGGCTCCTCGTGCTTTAGTCTCCCCAGTTTAAGTTTAGTACTGTTTTTTGTGTTTCACTTTATGCCAGCATTAAAGCTGTGTTTTTGAGTTTAGGTTTTGTCTCCGTGAGTTTGCGTTTGGGTCCTCTCCTGCCTGCCACACAGCTGAACCATGACACTCTGTGGTGAAGATGAGTTTACCCAAGCTAAAGGATCATAGCAGGAAAAAGTTTACTATTCCAGTGCTGAAAAGTTGGTGTATTTCCAAAGTTCTGAATCAGCTCTTTCTTTTAAAAAAAACATTCTCTGTAAATATTTCTAAGTATTTGTTAAGAGCACACATCATTCAGCATTACCTGGGCTGTCAGAGATGTGGACATAAATCATTTCAAAATGCTTTTTTACGGTTTTGGAGGAGATTTAAATACAAGGCAAGAAAACATTAAAAAAGCAGAGCTATGGTGACATAACACATTTTACTTTAATGAATAACTCACTGTTAGAACAAAGAGACCAAAGATCACGCCCAGGGTGATGTTGGCATTTCTTACAACCCTGCTGCTGATGATGGGAAAGCAGGGCTGAAGACAGAGAGACAAACACATATAAACTCTGACTGCAGTGACAGGAAAAGGAATTTTTTTCAGGGGATCAGGAAACAGATAACACTTACCTCCATTATTTCATAATCACATATCTGTTAAAACTTCTTTAAAATTGTCAGAGAGAGCATTGGCCTTGATGTGAACGTTGAAGGTATACACTTTTTATATGTTCACACCTGTGTATCAAGTGATAACTTTAATTTTAGCATTTAGCAGCTCTCACCTGTGTGAAGACAGACTTCTTCTGCCAGAAAAGGTTCAACAGGAAGTTCTAAAAACACAGGAAACAAACTCAGGAGTCATTTTGTTTGTCTTTCAGTTGGAACCATTTCAGAAAGCGTCAACACCTCACATGAAACTGAGTTAATACAATAACTCTGCAAGTTATTAGTGTCTCAGCTTCTTTTACTCACTGTGTAGCTGACTGTCTGACATTCCTCTACATCCTGTTTGCACAGGCAGGAATCAGGGATGCTGTTCTCCCAGTCTTTGTAGCCAAACAGACCACAGCAGTGCAACTAAACACGGACGGGAAGAAGAGCTACAAGCTGCAGTGTTATTTACACCACACAGTGCAGAACAAACCACACAGAACTCGGTGCTGGTGACTGCTGCCACATCAAAAATAATACTGAATAATACAGAGCATATCTTGTGGAAGTCAGAAATCTTAAAGCTCTGGCTTTCCTTTTGCTCCTGGACTCAAAGTATTGTGCTATACTGCCTGACAGTGTGATAGGTGCTTACTGATGTCTGTAGTCTTTCAACCTGATCCCTGATGTCACCTGAAGCCTGATCCAGTGGCAAAAGCAAACGAAACCTTTCCTCCATCACATGCCCCAACTGAAAAATCACACAGGAGTGTGTTTATTAGTTCATAATAATCTATAAAACATCAAACAACCTGCATTTGATGACATTTTACTCAAATTAAAATTGTGCATGTCTGCTCAAAACTAGTGGAAACAAAAGCAATCAATACTAGGGTAGACAAAGAAAAGAAATCAATGCTAAAATTACTATTGGTCTGGATACTCATTTGGATCAGTATCAGTGCCGCAGACAGACAGTTCATCCTGACCTCACCACCAGCTGAAGCTGACTTTCATAACAGCGAATAACTCTTTATGATGAATTTTAAGAGGTCAGTAAAGCTCCCATCTCAACAGCACTCAACAGTTATCAGTAACCAATGTTCCCTCTAAGCTGCGCGCATGCGCAATTGCGCACTGCTGGCACGGTCTCTGTGCACAGAAAATCTGCGTTGCGCACAAAAAAAAAACTATCCTGAACTGAAATTAAAATAAATACGTTAACAATTCATTCTGTTCTGCAGTGTTAGTCAGTAAGTGACTGGCTGCTCCAGTATGGGATTAGAATGATGCCACCTTATCCCATAGTCTAGCCAATGCATTCACATACGCAGCTAATCAACGTTGACAGGCTATGACAGCGTCCTTATGTTCCCACACCGGTGTTTTAGCTAGCAAAGCGGCGTGGCTGATGTGGAGTGAAGCCACGTTAATGACAACGTGTACAACCATTTTAGATGTGAGCAGGACAGACGGAACAATTGACGGAAAAAGTGTGGACTTTATACCAGTTTTTAAATTGTGTTGATAGGCCACGTAAAACCATAGTTATGATAAAAATATCTGCAATGTTTGTTTTTTTTCTTGAATACTTTCGTTGTTTATATTTACTGCGGGAAGAAACGGTAAAAACAGTGTTTTATAAGGAAAGCGCTCGAAAGCCCTCTCCGCCTGTGAGCAAAAACAAAACCACCCCCTTGCGCCCCTCGCTTTTCCTATTGGTAGAAAAATGTACCATGTCGACTAATCAAAAAATGATATGGCAACATGGCATTTAGATGTTTAGGAAGGGGGAAGTTTTAGGAGTGACGGCGGTGTTTTGAGATGTGAGAGATTTGTGATGTTTAGCGCAAATCTTGTGTAGTTAGTGTGTAGTGTAGTCAATAGTTCTGTTGTGTGTGTCAGAACAATGAGGCGACTGCTGAATGTTACAGGTGTTACAGGAGTGATACATGGTCTGCCTGCATTTGGTAAATGGCCTGCATTTGTATAGCGCTTTTCTAGTCCATAGGACCCCAAAGCGCTTTACACTACATTCAGTCATTCACCCATTCACACACACATTCACACACTGGCGATGGCAAGCTACATTGTAGCCACAGCTGCCCTGGGGCGCACTGACAGAGGTGAGGCTGCCGGACACAGGCGCCACTGGGCCCTCTGACCACCACCAGTAGGCAAACATGGGGTTAGTATCTTGCCCAAGGATATTTGGCATGCAGCCAGGATGCAGCCTGGGATCGAACCACCAACCTTCTGATTACATCTCCTGTTGTCAGGCCTGCAGGTATCAGGCTGCAGAGCATCCTGACCAACTGTATAACAGTCTGGTATGGGAACTGCTCTGCCTCGGACCGAAAGGCGTTGCAGAGGGTCGTGAAAACTGCCCAGCGCATCGCACCACTTCCTGCCATAAAAGACATCTACAGGAAGCGGTGTCTGAAAAGGGCTGGGAAAATCATCAAAGACCCCAGTCACCCATCACATGGACTCTTCACCCTCCTGCCCTCTGGGAGGCGCCACAGGAGCCTCCGGACTAAGACCACCAGGTACCGGAACAGCTTCTTCCCCACAGCTGTCAGACTCCTGAACTCTGCCTCCTGACATCTGACCAGTGTTGGTCAAGTTACTTGAAAAAAGTAATCAGTAATTAATTACTGATTACTCCCCCCAAAAAGTAATCCCGTTACTTTACTGATTACTTATTTTCAAAAGTAATTAATTACTTAGTTACTTAGTTACTTTTTAAAAACACGATTTACAACCTGAAGAGGTGATAAAGTGATAGATCTTTCAGCCCAATTCTACTTTTTCTACATAATCCATCATACAAAATGTAATCAAATGGAAAAGTCTCTTTTTTTAACTTGTTTTATCAGTTTTAATCTTTTAACTTTATGCATCAAGCAAAACATTTAATTATATGCAACATTCTCTGACTTGAATAAATTAGTTTAACATTTAAACCTATTTTCTACACATTCCAGCACATAAAATAAAATATTTTTTGTGTTTTCACTCACTCTTTCAAACAGATGCAAGTAAAACACAACAGAAAATAAATAAAGTCAAAGACTCAGCGGTCCTTTTGCTCTATTTTCACCTGTAAAGCAGGAGCAGGGTAGGCGGAGGGTTACCCTGGTGTAGGTGTGCTGCGGTCAGTTGAAGAATCCGCGCGAGTGTCTCTGTGAGTTTCCCATCACGTCGTAGCTACTTGGTGCTTGCTCGGAAGTTTAGGGGTTTTTTTCGCTGTAAAAAGAAGTTTTCTTCCCACGCACGATGGACGCTAATGTTTTTGTCACTTTTTATGGAATCAAACTCAAAGTAAGGTCAGTACTTCCACACTTTAAACGCTGCACGCTCATACTCTCTCCCGCACTCGATATATTATCCATTGTTGATCTGCACACAGCTGCTGTCACCAACGTCGCACTTGCTTATGTCACTGTCATGAGACATTCTCGCAAAAAAAATCACGGTTTTAGTAACGCAGTAACGCAGCGTTCCTACGGGAAAGTAACGGTAATCTAATTACCGATTTTGCAATAGTAATCCCTTACTTTACTCGTTACTTGAAAAAAGTAATCAGATTACAGTAACGCGTTACAAGTAACGCGTTACTGCCCATCTCTGCATCTGACCCACGTTAAACTCATGGACTGAACATACACACACCCACAATGGACAACTGTACCCTCAAACACACAATAATAACATGGACTGAACCACCACTCACAACCACTAGCACTTTAGCCTCTGTAGAAACTATCCACATATCTCACTTATCTTAACTGCACTACTGTATAGCTCTGTGTAAATAATCATTCTGTACATTCGATAATCTTTAATCCTACAACTGTTTACAACTTGCACAGTTCCCATTTCTGTATAGCTGTATATCTCAGATTCTGTAAAGTTATTTATTTCATATTCTGTATAGTTTTTCATATTTATATCCTGTTCATAGCCTGTACATAGCTTGTACTCACTACAGCCTGTACATACTTATAGTTATAGAATATTCACAACATACTTCATACCGTGTACATTATAACATACCATAATAGACCCATTTCTGTAATATACTCACATATCTATATTATTGCTAATATATGTTGTAATATATCTATATCACTAAAGCACTTCTGGATGGATGCAAACTGCATTTTGTTGCCCTGTGCATGTGCAATGACAATAAAGTTGAATTCTATTCTATTCTATTCTATTCTATTCTGTTGTTCTCCTTTATCTTATAGTGGAGAGAAATTATGTTTTGGAGTGGCACAAATAATTTGTGTGGCATCAAATTTGATACAGAACACCTGATTGTTCTGTAAATAGTTTGACATTAAATAAATAGCTGCAAAACACTTTGTTTTTTGCAAAACTCACTGTTTTGAAGAAGTAATTATATAATTAATTGCCCAACATTGGTCTTTAAATAATGTATTTTGCAGACAGAGAGTTACAGGACTCTCTCCCAGACCACAGACTCATAATACAAGTCAGAGCTTCATAAAAACAAAACAAAACAAAGTTGTACAACTTTGTTTTGTTTTTGTTTTTCTGTGGAAAACACGTGTTTTCAAAATTGGAGTTTAAGTTATTTTTACTTCCAATAGTGTTAACATACTACACAGGTCATGAACAAGATTTTTTTTAAATTTTCAATGTAAGTGGGCTAAAGCAGTTAATTAAAAGTAGTCTAACATAAATGTAAACGCTGTAATTTGATTATTTTAATAAACCATGTAACTTGGATGGATTCGATGCTGGCGTGACCACAGTGCACACGTCTGCTGTTGCTCACAGTGCTTCAAGGGATCACTCAGGGAGTTTGTGTGTTCGCTCAGACACATGGAAAATTAGAGGGAACATTGTCAGTAACATTTGCCGTTTAGCCATTAGCAGTTACCCAACAGCCACATTAGCCATCTGCTACATTGGATTAAGCTACCGGCTAATAATAAAACGTTCAGTGTTGGAGCTAGAGAGCAAATGTCATCAGCTGTGCCTGTCTGAAACATTAATACTATTAATTTACAGGATAAACAATTATTTGCGTTTAATTTTTCTTGAGAAAAAAGGGAAACATCTGCTATACCTCTAAAAAATAAACTTTATAGGTCCTGTAACTTTTTCTTCCACTTTGTACTCAAACTCAGGTCCCCCCACACACTTTCCTAATTAACTTTGAGATAACCCAACAGAACCCAAGTGGTGTGCTGTTAGCACTCTTCATACTTTTTGGTAAATTACTGTTGTGGTTAAAATGCATTTCTTCTTTCAGGATGTCAACTCTGACAAGGTCCATGTAGCACAATGAAAAACCTCCATGTTTCTGATGTTCCTGCATGAACCTGGGATCTGTTTGTGTTTTGTTGGGAATGCTGAGTTTGAGGGAGAAGCTTCGTTGCTGAATGTTGAATACAGAACCAACACAGTAAAAAGAAACCGGGTCCTTACGTTTGGTCGGGCTGCAGCAGTGATAGCTCCAGCTCTGAGCATCAGCAGACTTCCAATGAACGTGCACAGCAGGAACTGCAGAGAAGGAACCAAAGAGATGCTGCCTCAGCTTCTATATGTAAATACCTTTGTTGCATTTTGTTTTATTTTGGTTGTAGTTTTCTATTTTGTATCTAACCACATCAACATGGGGCTTTTAAGGAGCAGGAGAGACGTGGGAGAAAGATAACTCTGTTCATCTGATTTTCAGAAATAAGAATGATGTGGGGTGCATTATCTCAAATTCTTTTCTAAAGTACAGCTTTCATGAACTATAATAATATGTCATGCTGTTTTATTTTGGATAAAGAGAAAGAAACTTAGCAGTAAATAAGTAACTTATATCAATAAGTAATAAATACATGAATCAATAAATATGATCCAATGTGATTATGTGTTCTGCACAATGAGCACTTTCACTGTCTTCACATGAAATATATTTTAAGGTAAAACTTTTGTACTTTTTAATTAAGTAAAAAGTAGAATTTGTTTCACTACTTTACAAAATCTCCATGCTGCTCTTATTTCCGATTAAATAGTCTCATTAAAAAGCAGTATGCTGAAGCATTTTTTAAAAATATGAATCTGGATTCAAGTGACAGAAATTCTTCAGTTTTCAGTGTTTTATTATCAAAATCAATCAAAATTTCCATTAAACAAAAAAAAAGGTGGATGCTGGTAGTTTTAGTTTGGTTAACAATGGGAGAATTTACAAAAAGAAAAGAAAAATGCAAATGGAAACAGTCGAGAAAATGATAATTGGTGTATATTTGTTATTGATTATTTATGATTATATTATTTCCAATATGTATTTCTCTTCTTAGCTGACATTAATAACTTGCCTCAGGCTATGCTGGCTGGTGACAGAAGGACCAAATTATCACCACCTTCCTGTCTGTGGCTTGGAAGCAAAGAAAAGACCTTTGGGATGACCCAAGATCAGGGAACGACCCAGCTTTGGTTCCACTATAGCGCCAAAATGTAACCTACTTACTCCCCAGATGTTTTATATTACTTTACTTTGGGGTTCATGGCAAACATTAAGTGAATAAAAAGTTCAAATCTTTAAAACTGTATAGGTGACATTGGGTGCTTTTGACAAGGTTGTAAAAAAGTGGAATGAGGTAGATATTACAACAAATATACACCTCGGATCTGCATGAACCCTAGTGATTAGGATGGGGGTTAAGGCCTTCCCTTTAAGTCAGCTTTATTATAAGTGTTATTAGGGATATCCCCTCTGTGACATCATACAGCTCCAAGAGCTGGAAAAACAGACTCCATGTAAGCTAAAAGTTAACAGGGATGTTCAAGTAATGTACATGTGACAGAAAATAACAGATGGCAGAAGTGAGAACAAAACTCTTTCATGCTTCAGTTTACCTGAAAAATTACTAATATTTGTCAGTCAGCAGCCATTGAGTTTTTGCTCACCACAGTTAGGCTCATCAGATTTGCCGTGTGGGCTCCGTGAGCCCCCAAGATGCTGATCACCACGGTAACGGAGGCAAAGATGTAAAGGTGGGTTGTCTGAACAACCTGAATGAAGAATAGTTTTATGCTTGATTAGTGCTTCATAACAAACAGCTGTGTGTGTGTGTGTGTGTGTGTGTGTGTGTGTGTGTGTGTGTGTGTGTGTGTGTGTGTGTGTGTGTGTGCTACTTACATTGTCATGATAACATTTAAACAGCAGAGCCGGAGTTGTAATGAGTCCCACTATGAGCTGAAACACAGCAGAGCAGCATATCATCCAAGGAAGTTTCAACAAAAGGGGAATCCTGTGTTTTCTGGGCTGTGTACAAGTGTAAACCAACACCATTTAATTTTCTACGTTTATGTCTGAGATGGAACCTTATTATGGAGTCGTGGTCCTCGAGTCTCTCGTGCTGGCTCGCCTTTCCTGTGTGTTTTTCTATAGTTGTTTTCTCCCTTTGTCTGTATACCATGTTTACATATCTTTGTGGGGACCAAAAATTGGAACGTGACTATACTTGTGGGGACTGACAGTCCCTTATGGGGACAAAATGTCCGTCGTGACGAGTTTGAAGGTATTTTTAAGACTCAAAATGTGGTTTAAGTGTCAGGGTTACATTTAGGTTATGGGTAGGGTTAGGCATTCATTTTTGATGGTTAGGGTAAGCGGCTAGGGAAAGCATTATGTCAATTAGATGTCCCCACTAAGAAATGAAAACAACTCTGTGTGTGCTCCCCCATGTCTCCACCTTCCTGCTGGAACGCTGAGCAGCTGTGGGGGTTAGGGCTAAGACTACTCACCTGCTGAGTGAGCAGTTATCAGGCTTCCTGCTTAAGGCGCGTTGTGTTGGCCCAGGTCCGCTCACGGCCTCCATCTTGTTGTGGAGTCTGTTTTTATGCTTTGGATAACTGGTCTGTCTGTGGCCATGAATACTGACCCCTGTGAGATCTGCTCTTTGTGCCCTTGAAACCGGCAATACCTGTTGCCGCTGTTGGAACTCAAATGCCTCACCACCATAGCTGGACTGGCCATTGGGCATTTGCCCGGTGGGCCGCTGATGATTTTTTGTTTTTATGGGCCGATGGATTTTTTTTATTTATTTTTTTTTAGGAAGGGTATATATAATGAAAGGTGTTGGATTGGCCAGTTGGTCATGATCGACTCTGGGCTGGACCAATTACAGCCGAGGAGGCCGAATGCACCCGCCCCCTTGTTTAGCAATCACGTGATTTTTCGCGCATTGCATGCCGGGAACAATCCAAGTACCGCATCAAATGCAAGCATTTGCAGCACCACAAACGTTCAATGCCGGTCCGTACAAAGACAGACTCGACGAAAAGACAAAGAAAAGATACAAGGAAAAAATCAAAGGAGTGAAAGGGTCAGACCCGTACGAGCACACAGAGTGGACAAAGGACGTTAGCGTGCTGCCCAACTTTCACCACGCTCATATTTATAATTATACGGTTCTTGGAGTGAGTGCATACACTCGTGAAGTTTAGTAACTTCAGGTCACTGCAACAAGCCCAGGTACAGTTTACCGACGGATGGGTGCAGGACCTTGAAATGCACCGTGTAGAACGAAAGACCATCGTACGAACAAAGGTAAGTTTACCAGTCTCACAAATCGTCGTCATAAATACACATTCGTTAACCGTTTATTAATATAACCTTTGAGCTCAACGGTAATTAATTAGTAGTGGAAATAATTTCTGGTTCATTACAGAAATGTAGCAGTGACAATAATATTGTATGCTGTAATCGCACTGGACAATTAGTGATACAAAACAACTGTTTTATCCTGTGAATAAAAGCATATGTTTTTGTCAATGTACCATAATAACAGAAGCGAAACGCAATATTGTGTCAGGACAATTCACTATTTATGCACAATAAATAAAGGAGCATAGCGCGACAATTTCTGTTCAGCGCCAGACTTGCTTGTAACCTATATCACCAATTATGTTAAGAAAAATGACGTATTAACTACTACAAAACTCTGACCTTTGTGGGAATGCTTGGAGCAGACTAACCTGTGAGCTGGAGTGTTCTGGGACGTTATATTTGGTATATCCAGACCATCCGTCGGCTCTTACTTCGGAAACATGGCTTAAAAAATTTCTCTTCAACGACGTAATCCGATAAAAAAAAACAAACGATCGGCTTCCCGTGGCTGTCATGTGACCGGCTATTGCAGTTAATAATACAACAGCTTCTTGCCATTTTTTGTGTTTCTTTTTATCGCTGTGTAACTGAGTTCAATTGAAAGCCTGCGTGCGCTAGTACCTCTTGCCACAAGTTCCCAGAATCCTTTGCGGTTTTACCCCTGAATGACGTCACATTTTCAATCTTTATCCTGGTGGGCCGGTCTCTAGTCAAAATGCCCGGGCCGATTTTTTGTCCCAGTCCAGCCTTGCTCACCACCAACTTTGATTACTGCCTTTTCTTTCCTGGGTGATCATTCTGTTAGTTTCTAACACATGGTTTAAAAATCTAACTAGCCAACAAACAAGCTAAACCAAAGCTATTTGTCTTCCCTGCATGTCCTGATCTTCTTAAAGTTTTTGTACCTTTTTTCTGATTGCTTTGTGTTTTTCTGGACTCTTCAGCTATCGTGTGCTTTGCTGCAAACTCTAGCCATCATTGTTTTTAAGATTTTGATGGAGCTTACCTCTCAGCCCCTTTGCATTTTCATTTGCAGAGGAAACGATAAAATCATTCAAATGTTTTGATCAGTAGAACACCAGGCTGTCTGAAGTAGAACAGAATATCTGAAACTCCCCTTTAAAACAAATAGCAGCTTAATGTGACTGTAGAACGTGAAATTATATCCCTGTGCCTCTGAACAGATCATGTTCTAGCTTCAGACTGTCATAAAATTTACATGTTCAGATTGTTTGTATTGATTTATTTACTAGCTCTGTAGAGATGTGAATGTCAATAACTCAAAAATCCCGACTCATTGTGTGTCTTTACTGTTCTCTCTCTCATACCTTTCATCTTCTTAGAAAGAAAACAGAACCATTTCCCCCTTTTAAAATCCAGTTACTCACCAAAAAGAAGACGTTGAAGCCGAAGAAGAAATGTCTGAGAGAAGAGCTGACCTGACTCATGCTGCTGTATGATGAAGCATAAATGCATCAACACGTACTGTGATTCTGCATCCAGCGGTGGTTGGAAAAAGTGATAGTGCAAATGAATCTTGGAAAGCAAGAGAGAAGGGCAGGGCTTCCTGTAGAAGCTTCCTGTAGATTAGAAAGCTAATGAATTATTTGTCATGATGTGCTGTGCAGGCAGACAGGATTGGACCCAAACGCAGGACTAATAGAGGCAAAATGTGAACTCAAAAGTAGCTTTATTGCTGACCATGGCAAACCAAACAGAAACCCAATCTGGGAAGCTAGAACGAAAACACACAAGTAAACACCAGGAGAGACACAGCGGGGGACTAATGTTAACAACATGACAAAGGGAATTGGAGACAGGAGGAAGAAATTAGAGCTGACGAAACAAGGACAAGTAAAACTAGACTCACTGCACATAGGACTGGGACTATCAAAATAAAACAGGAAACAAGAGATAATTTACAAAGACGCAGACTTGATACTATTTTTTTTTTTTTTTGCCTGTCCCGTTTGGCTCTTTTGCCATCAGAATTGTTGTCTAAAGGCAAAGAAAGATGCCCAACGGATTTACTTTACCAGATTGACCATCCCAGCCTTGCCGTAATGGTCCATTTGATTCACCTTTTATTGTTTATTTTATTTTCACTTACTGAATACGGGACAGACTTGACTGGGGGAAAGAAAGGGAGAAAGAAAGAGGGAAAGAGAAACAGCTGAGAAGAGGGACGGGGGAGAAGGGCAAAAGACAAAAACCAACAGAACGGGCAGAGAAAGAAAAATGCATATATCAATCACCTGGATCACCTGCTGAGAAAGAAAAAAGAAAACAAGCAGAAGAGAACAAGAGTAATAGAATAAACAACATCACAATGATATATGGGAATATGACAGTAAATACTAAATATTAAACATTATTGTGCAGCACATAAGATCAACAGAACACAGTGTGCTTTGAGGTAGGAGCCAAAAAGGGTGTAGTTTGTGGGTGTGATCACCCGTGTGTACACCTGTGAGCATGGACGCGCTTGTTTTTTTAAAAGGTTCCTTCATGTAATGATCTGCTAGAGGGTGTGGGGGGGCCACAGCCCCGTCCTCCAGGGCATGAAGCAGGTATGGAGGAGATCAAAACTCCAGACATCCAGAGGCCCCCAGAACACAAGAGACCAAGGAAGACCAACAGAGGGGCAGCCGCGCCACTGTCCCAGTAAGAGCTGAGGAGAGTCCCAGATGAGGGCTCACTCAGCAGCCGCAGAGCAGAAGCCAGGGGGAGTTGCAGTGACGCGCCCGTGAGCTCCGCCGGCAGCCAGCCGTGCCTGAGTGACCGAGCCCCAGGCCGAGAGGCCGGGGGCACCCCACCTCCGAAGTGGCCCGAGCGAGCCCCAGGCTCCAGGCCCCGATAAGCGGCCGCCAAGGAGTGAGCCGGTGTGTACCTGGACGCCCACCCCCGGACACAAAGAACCACCAACGCACCGACACCTGAGGGAGTCCGCCACTGGCAGGGGAAGTGGTGGTAGGGGGAGATAGGCCTCCAAACCTTGGAGGGCCTGAGATGTCCCCAGAGAGGTGGCGCCTGACACCCAACCTGACATATAGACACAGAAATACAGGCACACACATATACAAACATCCATTCCCACCCTCATGCTCTCATATGCACTTACTCCACACTCAACCAACGTGGAGACAGACATAAAGAGACGCTGTACACACGATCACACTCCCCAAGCGTACTCTACAAACCGGGTCTAGGTACCCTTACCCCTGGAGCAGACTTGATACTAAACTAAAAGGGACACATGGACAAAACCTACGAACTAGAAATCACCAAACAAAGAACTAGAGTGCTAGAACGACAGAGAAAGAAACCTAAACACTAATAGTGATAACAATGATAAAAATCAAAACATCAAATCAGAAAACAAGTCATTTACAGCAAAGAAACCATAGAACAACAATAATAACAAACAAAACACTGGGTCACCGACCCAGGACCGTGACACTATTAAATATTAATAAAGAGACATCAGCACGGTCGAACAAAAACAAGAACAAAATTCATTGTGTTTTCTTAACATTCGTTTTTTTGAACAGGGTTTTTGTGATTGTGGTTTCTGAAATACTGAGTTTTCTTAAAATTTGGTGCATGAGCATAAATTTGATTTTCGAAAATGTTTTTTTTAAATGTACTTTACTTTTTTTTTTTTTTTTTTTTTTTTGCCTGTCCCGTTTGGCTCTTTTGCCATCAGAATTGTTGTCTAAAGGCAAAGAAAGATGCCCAACGGATTTACTTTACCAAATTGACCATCCCAGCCTTGCCATAATGGTCCATTTGATTCACCTTTTATTGTTTATTTTATTTTCACTTACTGAATATGGGACAGACATGACTGGGGAAAAGAAGGGGAGAAAGAAAGAGGGAAAGAGAAACAGCTGAGAAGAGGGACGGGGGAGAAGGGCAAAAACCAAAAACCAACAGAATGAGCAGAAAAAGAAAAAAAAGAAGAAAAAAACTGCACCCACCCCACCATCCACTCTTCTTCCAGACTACATAAGACAATAAACACCCAGGCTGAGATCTTCCTCCACCTCTCTTGTATCTCCCCCTCCTGTAGAGAGAGCCCCTGAGGAGAGGAAAGCTCCTGCAAGATGTGACAATCTCCCCCACCAGTTGAAGAGCCCCCCAGGTGGCTCGATGCACCGGCGGCACCCCGCTCCAGGGCTGGGCCCCCATGCACCCACCCGCCCACAACCCCGGCAACACACCAACCAGGACCCAAGCCCCCGAGGCCCGGCCTGGGCCCCAGCCCAGAGACGGAGCGCCCCCAGAACCTCACGCCCATCCCGGACCCACCCAGGGGCAGCCAGGCTACCAGGTCAGTAACCCACGTCCGTCAGCACAGACCCTCCCCTAGTCCCGCTGCACGCAGCTGCGAGGAAACAGTCACCTGAGAGCCAACAGAGCCCCTAACCGGACATGACCGCTACCCCGGGTTGAGCCCCCCAAGGAAAATGCCTCCGGGGAACCCCCCGACGCCCTAAGCCTGTCCCTACCCCCACACCAATCACAACAGTGAAGGTGGGACCAAACTATGACCCCCCACCCCCACTAGGTGATGGAGCTGATCAAAGGAGCCCAGAGCAATTGATCTGATGTGGTGGCAGAGGCTGTATCAAGACTAATGTAATCTAATAGATAATTTCTATATTGGTTAGAATTAAGATTATTTTTATTTTTCCAGTTCATGAGGACTGTTTTCTTGGCTATGCATAGGGCAGTGAAGATCATATGGGCTATATTCTTTTCTGAAGTGACATTATCTAAGCTGCCCAACAAACACACTAAGGGGGAAGTTGGAATCTTACATTTCAGACACTTTGATAAGTCTTCACATATCTCGCGCCAAAACTTCTGAACTGGTGGACAGAACCAAAGAGCGTGGATATAATTGTCCGGTGAATTGGTTTGGCAGTGTGAGCAGTTGTTGGTAGACGTAAAGCCCATCTTGAACATCCGATGACCTGTATAGTGCACTCTATGTAATATTTTGTATTGAATTAATTGAAGACTGGGATTTCTAATTAGATGAAAGGTTTTTAAGCAAATCTGAGACCAGAAGTTTAGGGCTAAGTTAACTGATAAATCCGCTTCCCATTTTGCAATAGGAAGTGACATTGATTCATCTCTTTTATTGATTCATCTGTTTACTTTTTTTTATTGTTTTATGTGGTGGAAATGCGGTTTTCTAATAATACATGTAAAATTAGAATTCCTGCTTCGTCTGCTGTCAGTTATCGTTTTGTAAATGATGACCACAGAAAGTAAAAAAATCTAGTTTTATCTTGCCTGTGCTGATGATGGAGTGGACAAAAGGATCTGCACAAATACATAGAAAATCAACATGAGGACTTTGGAATCATTTGTCTTTCACTCTGGCTGCTTTAGTTCTCTGTAGAGATGTTTACAGCATCCAGATGGCTGTTATGGCTGTCTGACTGATCCATGACTTCACCTGAGTTTTTCAGCCTTGACCCTTTTCTACACCTTGATTATTGCATGTCAGTTTGTCCAGGAGAGAGCACCCCAGCAAACAGGTTTCCTATTTTCTTCCTGGGTTACTGAAAATAATGGACCATCTGCACAAAAGAGCATCAAGTCAGTTCAAAGCAAAAAAGCAGCACATGAGTGCTAAACTCCTCCACCACAGGAGGTACAATGATCTGGCAGCAACTAAGGCCAACCTTCAGCCTAAATAGTCCATCCATCCATCCATCCATCCATCCATCCATCCATCTTCATCCGCTTTATCCGAGGCCGGGTCACGGGGGCAGCAGCCTAAGCAAAGAGGCCCAGACCTCCTTCTCCCCAGCCACCTCCTCCAGCTTATCCGGGGGAACACCAAGGCATTCCCAGGCCAGCCGAGAGATATAATCTCTCCAGCGTGTCCTGGGTCTGCCCCGGGGCCTCCTCCCGGTGGGACATGCCTGGAACACCTCACCCAGGAGGCGCCCAGGGGGCATCCTTCTCAGATGCCCGAACCACCTCAACTGGCTCCTTTCGATGTGGAGCAGCAGCTGCTCTACTCTGAGCCCCTCCCGGATGGCCGAACTTCTCACCCTATCTCTAAGGGAGAGGCCAGCCACCTTTCGGAGGAAGCTCATTTCTGCCGCTTGTATCCGCGATCTCGTTCTTTCGGTCACTACCCACAGCTCGTGGCCATAGGTGAGGGTAGGGACGTAGATCAACCGGTAAATTGAGAGCTTCGCTTTTACACTCAGCTCCCTCTTCACCACGATGGACCGGTGCAGCGTCTGCATTACTGCAGCTGCAGCCCCAATCCGTCTGTCGATCTCCGGCTCCCTTCTCCCATCACTCGCGAACAAGACCCCGAGATACTTGAACTCCTCCACTTGGGGCAGGAACTCATCCCCGACCCGGAGTGGGCACTCCACCCTTTTCCGGCTGAGAACCATGGCCTCAGATTTGGAGGTGCTGATCCTCATTCCCACTACTTCACACTCGGCTGCGAACCGTTCCAGTGTGAGCTGGAGGCCCTCACCCGATGAAGCCAACAGAACCACATCATCCGCAAAAATCAGAGATGAGATTCTGAGGCCACCAAAGCGAAAGCCCTCCGCCACTTGGCTGCGCCTAGAAATCCTGTCCATAAAAATTATGAACAGAACCGGAGACAAAGGGCAGCCCTGGCGGAGCCCATCACCCACCGGGAACAAGCCCGACTTACTTGCAATGGTTGTATAGGGATCGAATGGCCCGTAGCAATGGGCCAGACACCCCATACTCCCGCAACACCTCCCACAGGACACCCCGAGGGACACGGTCGAATGCCTTCTCCAAGTCCACAAAACACATGTAGACTGGTTGGGCAAACTCCCATGCACCCTCAAGTATAAAGAGCTGGTCCAGTGTTCCATGACCAGGACGAAAACCGCATCGTTCCTCCTGTATCCGAGGTTCGACTAGCGGACGAACTCTCCTTTCCAGCACCCTGGCATAGACTTTCCCAGGGAGGCTGAGGAGTGTGATCCCCCTGTAGTTGGAACACACCCTCCGGTCCCCCTTCTTAAAGATGGGGACCACCACCCCGGTCTGCCAGTCCACAGGTACTGCCCCTGATCTCCACGCAACATTGCAGAGGCGTGTCAACCAATTTTCTCAGTCGACGTCAGCAGCGCTCCGCCAGCACTATACACAGTGCAGGTAGAGCACCGCTTTCCCCTCCTGAGACGCCTGACGGTTTGCCAGAATCTCTTCGAGGCAGTCCAAAAGTCTTTTTCCATGGCCTCTCCGAACTCCTCCCACACCTGAGTTTTTGCTTCAGCCACTGCCTAAATAGTAGCTAAGGTAATTATCACATTGCATACAGGTGAATGATTCTCCATCTGCTTCCAGGTATAAAGGAAAGAAATGTAGATGAGCCACGAGAAGGTTGCTAGAGACATGTCGACCCCACAGACAGAGGAGAGAAAGAGAGTAACAAATGTTAAACTTGGAAAAAACGAACTCAACTGAAATCTCTTTACTTTAATCTGAATTTGATCAAATTTTCCAACACAGCCAGACTTTGACGAGGAGGCTTTGATGCAGGGTTTCCACTCACCTGACAAACACTCTGTCCCACAGCAAGGCAGCTCAACTCACTAGGCAATATTTACTTTTAAGGGAATAGTATTATATTTGAAATTCATTTTGTTTTCTGTGTTCTTTTTAAATGTACTATAAGAAGTTTGTAGTGCAGTAAAAACATCATGGTCCTGGGTTTTGGGTTTTGGACTGAGGATGCCTTCTGATTTCTTATTTATTATTTGATGTTCTATTTTGTTCTTGCTTTGTTTCTTAGTTCATTGTTTCATATATCCCTATTTCAGTTAATATCCTGCTTAGGATTATTTGGCTTATTATGTTTGTTATTTAAACAAAGAGAGGCAGGCACTCCTATCTCTTTAAGAAGCTGATCCATTGCTTGCAGACAGGAAAGCTGCCATGTGATATCTGGGAAATTGCTCGGGGGAGTGTTACTGTGCGTTTATGTGGTGTGTCGACTGACCACTGTGTAACTGGCGCCATAACTCTGTGTGTAATCTAGGCAATCCAGCTGACTATCTAAGAAGAGGGACTGGTACTAAAAAAGTCCTCCAGTCTTCAGCAGTGAGGTGGACCCTCACACACAAAGTAAGTTCCTGTTTCTGCTGTAAAGTGAGATGAAACTGAGTCATGCACTAGGATGAAAAATACCATCTGTTAGATATGCTTCTCTGAACCGTTTCATTTGCAGTAACACATCTAAAAAACTGCAGTCCTCACCTGCCTTAGTTAACGTCAAAACTCACGAATCAACAATAATGTCAAATAGAAAACCTTATTGTCCAAAAAGAACACATGGTTTCAAAGAAAGACAACCATTCGGCATCACAATGGGTCCAAGGGTTTCATCACCTAATGGTAGTGTTGGTGCCAGTGCCTAGCCTGGAGGGGTCTGCTTGTCCCTGAGTGGATATGCCTCTCCAGACTGACCCAAGACCAAACTGGTCATGAACGATGTAACAGGCAGCATAACATTCTCCAAAGCTTCTCCAGACCAGTCAGTTACATGTGCTCATGGTGAACATTCTCTCACCTCTGAAAAGCACAGGGCGCAAGTGGTAGACCTGGTGCTCTATTCTGGTCTTCTGTCAAAAATGCCAATCGATCTCCATGGTGCTGGGCAGTGAGCACAGGGGCCACTAGAGGACATCAGGCCCTCAGGTCACCCTCCTGACATCCTTTCCTGATTTTCTGGTGAGAGACAGTGACATAAGCGGCCTGTTGGAGGTGATTTTGCAGGGCCCTGTTACTACAATGCTAATCCTGTTATACCAATCATGCTGATGGGTTAAGGACCTTCTACGGCCCGTCCAGCTCTTCCAGTGTAACTTCCTATCTTCTGGACTCTCTTCCATGCTCTTGAGGCTGTGCCAGGAGACACAGTAAACCTTAAACAGTGCCATGTATTGATGTGGTATCTTGGCAGAGGTGGACTACCTGTGCAACTTCTGTATGGTCCAGATATAACCTCATGTTACCAGTAATGGGCCAACTGGGTCTTTACCTCACAATATAAAGCAGCTTGAGGCCAGTGTTGTTGTGATTTGGTGCTATATAAATAACCCAGCCCAAATGTCAAACTATTGGAAAAACAGTCAGAAAAGATGAGGAGGGAAAAATGTCATGTTGCCTCCACCTGTTTTGGGGATTGACTCATTGTTGCTCCTCTAATGCACTTGTTAATTTCATAAACACCAAAGTAGCTGAAACTGATTAACAAGCTCCTCTGCTATCTAACTGACCACATCAATATCCCAGAAGTTTAACTTACTTGAAGCTGTACTCGGAGTAAAAAATATTCCTGTATTTCTTTTTCAGTAATTATATATCTGACCTGATATTTCAGGAGACAGATCACTCAAGGGAAGGAGGAGCTGTGTCTACTGTTGTGTCAGCACTTGACTCCACCCATTTGTCTTGAAGCTCATACACAACCGTGAACATGATTTAGAATTCAAATATCAAATGTGATGATGTTCAGGGCCTCAGCCTCATAAACATGACACTGACAGAGCATCATCTCAGTGCCCAACAACAGGAATATACACAAGAACAATGGGGATTTATTCTGTGTTTGTGTTTCCAGACATCAGCAGCACAACCACAGAGCAGAGTCTCCAGGATGTCTATGTAGAGTTAAAATCCAGGTTTTAATATTGAACCTGAACCCTCAAACCCAATGTGAAAGACTGTTTGTCCTTAATCAATCTGATGCTCAGCTAGCAATAGGAAAAATATGTTTTCATAAAAAACAAACTTATTAGTGCACCAATATTTCACGGCAGGAAAGAATTTAGGAATCATTTAGAACCTGTCAGGTTAAATTGTGAATTATAGTCCCAACAGAGAAAACAGTGGTTGGAATTTTGATCTTGTTATCTTTATATGTAGGATATGTCTGCAATGACCTCTTATAATTATTGATTTCATCAATAATTATGTTTCATCCTGCATTGTGATTCTGACACTTACTAGCCCATGACCTCCGATTAGCATATAGTCTTAGGGTGCACAACGTGGAGTGAAACCAGGAGCTGGTGTTTTTCTTCTGTGGTGTTTGTGGGCTCCACTTATATATTGAGGGAGCTTTCCTTAATGAGCTGATGCAGGTTATTAGTCGGGGGCTGGATGGGACCAGTCCCTTCGGATTCTTGATGCTTGGAGATCAAGACTATCTGGCCTTCATTTAGCAGTTCTGGGTTCATCTCACCCATTAGTGAGCTCATTTATCTGTGCTGCCAGACGCTCATGGAGTGTCATCATGTCCCAGCATCTTCACTGATTTATCCATTAACTTTTTACAGTGTAACACCATCACCATTTTTAATTTTGTGATGAATTTTCAGTCAATGTACATCAATCAAATTGCATGGCACAATTCGGAGTGCATTGTTTTGTTATTTATTTTTTTTGGATGTCAATTTGTCATGTTTTAACAATGTGATCTTTTATGGTAACATGTTTTCATGTCATATTCAGCATCAACATTTTTCTTTGTTGTCTGTCTGGAGTATAATGTGTAATATTGTCAATGCCCCTGGGATGTTCATGGCCAGTCGCCTAGCTTGAGACCTCAGAATTAGGGAGATATTCAAAAGGGCTGTTGGGGGGTGGGGGGTATACATATACATATATATACAAAAAACTTTTGTTTACAATGTTTATTTATTTGAAAAAAATGAGTTAAATGTCACCGTTATTATTGTCCAGCCAGAACCAGCGGGGGTGTACAAATTCAGAGGCTTCGTCCACCTGAGGACCTTGCCTTCGCGGTCTAATTGGGACGGATTTTCGGGATTGGGACTGAAATTCGGGATTCTCCCCGAAAAATCGGGAGGGTTGGCATGTACGCTTGGGGGTCACTCTACCAAGTGCTCCGATTACCACTGGGACCACTGTTAACTTCACCCTTCATACATAGGGAGAGGAAACAAACAAGCAAAAGATGGCACAACAGATAGAAACGCAGGTTTGTCCTCTAACTCATCTGGATTGCCGAATATCAACATGCATTTGACTGTGCCAAGTCTCTCCTCTCTCCTCTCCAGCACCCCTGTACTGGCTGCTCCTGACTTCAGCAGGGCCTTCAGGCTGGAAGTGGACGCAAGCACTACTGGCACTGGGGCAGTACTGCTACAGGATGGAGTTGATGGCATCAGTCACCTAGTTTCCTACTTCTCAGCTGAGTTCAAACCTCACCAACTTAACTACTCCACCATTGAGAATTAAACACTAGCCATGTTGCTTACTTTGCAGCATTTTGACTTTTACATAGGGTCAACCACAACTCCTGTTATGGTATACCCATATGGAAAAGATATATATAAATTTTATAAAGTTTGTATCTGTCTTGTGTGAAACTTGTATAAAAAGCATATAAGTGTGAAAACAGATATAAGATCCCTTAAAAAATTATATAAAGAAACTTGTATGTTTTGGATACTTACTAAAACAATGTATGAAAGTAATGCGAAAGTGGCCACTTTCATGAGTAAATCATGTAAGCCTTATATGGTTTACTCATGAAAGTGGCCACTTTCATGAGTAATCACATATAAGTTTTTACTATTTCTTTTCCGTATGGGTATACCGAGCATAACCCTTTGATATTCCTGAAGCACATGTACAACCACAGCCAGAGATTGATGAGGTGGGCTTTGCTTGCTCAAGAATACAATCTAGACTTCAGACATAAGAGAGGTGTGGACAATGTAATAGTTGATGCACTTTCAGGGTGTAGCGTTAACCTCCCTGATGAACATGGTGGTATGTGTTAAAAGAATGTCTGTTTTACTTTATGTAAAATTTTATGTGGGGGTGTTGTGGTCACTGACCTCTGGTGGCTCTCCCTATGTGAGAGAGCTTTTTCTCATTTCTCCCTCTGCTGTATTCCAGCTCTGCCTCATGAGCCGCAGCTGACATGTGTTGCAGCTCATCAGCCATGGCATAAAGACTGCGTCTCTAACCGCCACACCCCTTCTTCTTCTCCCTCCCCTTTTTGCCTGAGCTGTTAGCTGCAGTGGTTTAGGCAGCGGGCTGTAGCTGCGTGTGGGAATTTATGAAACTTGGCGTAACTTTGGTTTTTCTTTCAGTGAGTAATGGTATGCCTTTACTGAGATAATTGTGAACCACAGCAGATAGGGGTTCTTTGCCATTTTTGTTTTGACTGTTTCTCCTGTTTTGTGGCTAGACAAGGAGCACAGCCATTGTATTTTGTTTTCTGATAGAGAGATCTTGGTTTGTCTTTTAGTTAGAAAGGAGGTGTTTTGTTTGTTGTTTTGGCCTTGAAGACCCTGACGCGTAGAGCTTCCCTGTGTTTATTTTTGGGCCTAATTAGTTCTGTGAAATAAACCATGTTTTAATCACATCGACTTTGTGGTCGTAAATAGTTTTCATTACACTTTGTGTTGCCCCCAACCCAGTACTACTTCATTTCTAAGTGGGGTGTAACAATGAGAAGCAAGCTGAGTTTACCAAGTTAATAATAAAACCTTTACTACTTGTGTTCATATGTGTGCTATTTAAAAAAAAAAAAAAAAAAAAAAGAGAGAGGTGATCATATCGCTTTAAGAAGCTCAATTATGACTTGCACACAACAATGTAGTCATGTGATATGAGGGAGGAAAGAAGAGCTGCTCAATAGGAAACTGCTCAGTAAGTTCTGACTACATGCCATAGTCAACAGAACAGGAAGATTGTCTAAGAAGAATGACTGTTACAAAAACCATCCACTCTTCAGCAGTGTAAGGTCCTGCTTGCAATGAAAAGTTACATGAAGGTGAGTCATGTACAAGGAAGAAAGCACGCTGCTGTTTTTGTTAGATCAGCGTCACTAAAACTGTTAACAGTTATTAAAAGATTCACACATGGTTGTGGTAGTCTGACGGTCTGGGGAGGCTTTGCTGCTTCAGGAACTGCACAACTTGCTGTAACTGGGAGCAAAATTTATCATTCTACCATTTTTTTAAAATTCTGAAGTTCAGTTCATGCCACCTCTAAAGGGCTACAAATTTAATGTCACCGAGTGAGATGCTTTGGCATGATCTTAAAGGGGCCATTCATCCTTAAAACTTTCCAATGATGCTGAAATAAAGAAAATCATAATTTAAAACCTGCAATTTATGTTTATTCTGGTTACATTTATATAATTATAAAATTTGTTGTAGCTGAAATAATTAAGTGTCACAAATATACCCCTCCCCACCCAGGAAGGGGCAAATAATTTTTCATGACACTGTTTCTATTCAAATGACTTTATGCTTAAATTCTTCAATAGGCATGATAACATCAGAATTGGTGTGATAGAGATTTTAGTATTGTCTAAGCACTTTACAGGTTCAGAGTTTAAATGTAGTATTTGCACAGTGAAGAATATCACTTGTTGAATAGTAAAATAAAACAGCTGTTTTTTCAAACACAGCAGCGTGTGTGTGTGCAGAAAGATCGGACAAGAGAACTGTGCCTTCTGCTCTGCCAGCACTTCATTTTGACTGCCCATCTTCAAAACACAAGTTCCTGCATAGCCATAATCAGGACTTAGGATTTAAATGCCACACTTGATCATGTTCAGAGCCTCAGCCTCATGAACCCAACCATGATAGAGTCATCTCAATGTCCAAGCAACAGGAACATATACAAGAACAATGTGGGATTTATTCAATGTTCCTGTTTCCAGAGGTGAGCAACAGAGACAGAGAGCAGAGTCTCCAGGATGTCTATGGAGAGTGAGCAGCCCAAAGATCCTAATCCACATTTGAGTACTGAACTTGAACCTTCAAACACAAGGTTAGAGACTTTTTGTTCTTAATGGATCTGATGGTCAGCTCACAATGGAGAGAACAATGTTTTCATTAAGGACAGCAATTGTGCACAGATCAGTTTAAATTATGAATTAGAGAAGTCAGAACTGGTACAACAGTGGTCGCAATGGGATCTTCTCACTTTTGTTTATAGGATATATTAATACTCTCCATCCAAGTTTGGGGTTTACTGCCCTGAGTGTTCCAGTTATGAGGACCTCTGGTGCCTTCACTTTTCACATCTTCTTTAGCTCATGTCTCAGCCTTTGCTGTTTCTCAAGCTTCTCATTCTCCTTCGTCTTGATGTTGCTATCACTCGGTATAGCTACATCTATCACTACAGGCTTCTTTCTCTGCTTGTCCATCTATGTGTGGTTGATTGCCGTCACCAGATTGCTTTTCTGTATCTGAAAGTCTCACAGGATCTTATTCATTCTCACCCACCATCTTAACCTTGGGACAAGCACATACTCTGCACAGATGTTCCTGTATACTCTGTATGTATGCACTACCTGCTAGCATCTTGCACTCAGCTGTTATGTGCTGGATTATCTCAAGGGCATCTCTATACAGCCTGCATTTGGGTTTTTTGCTGGTGTGGTAGACCACAGCCTCTATTGATCTCAGACCCAGAGCTCGTTCCTGTGCTGCCACAATTACTGCTTCTGTGCCATCTATGATAGTTTCTCTCCTTGCTCCTTTTATTTTACAGGTTCATGCTACCTGAGGTATTCACAAAATATGCGATAATTTGTGGCCATCTTTCTGATGTACTCATGGCTCTTTCTCGTTTCATCCTGGATAGTAGTTCTGACACTCACTAGTCGCTGGCCTCCTTCTTTCCACTTGGTGTATAGTCTCAGGGTGCTGGATTTTGCACGTAACCCTTCAGGGGCTTTCTAGTCTTATTGTCAGTGGTGTCTATTTTCTTCTATGGCCAGCTTATTGTCCAAGCAGGGCATCTGATAACCAGCAGGGTGTAGCTGTCCATTATTCTTCCCATTAAGCTAACGTCTCAGGACTTGCCTTACGCTTCAAAGGTATAGCCTGTGGGATTCCACGGTACTTATAACTATCCTCATTTTCCGCAATGTAATGCTTCTGGTAGTACAATCCTCTCAGTTCTGACTAACTTACTTCTCCTTATTACTACTTTAATGGTTTCTGATATTGTTGCTCCTAGTGGTGGGGATCAACAAATCAATGTCTCATTCACTCCTGGCAAACAGCTTGATGTCATCCATGTAGAGATGGTGGCTGATCCATGACCAGTCTTGTTAATGATCTGGCTGAGGGCTATCAGAACTATCCAGAACAGCAGTGGGGATAGAGCATATCTTTGTAAATGGTGATAACTAGTGATGGCCCGCTTGAAGCTGGCGCTCCGGAGCGTGTGTTGAAAAAAACAACACACTGGTTCAGAAGCACTGTGTCGAGGCTTGCTTCGTTTGGCAAAAGTCACGTGACCAGTGACGTCCGAAGCTTCATTACGCACGTAACTGCTTCGGTACCTGATTCAAACGGATATAAGGAAGTGAATCATCCACGGGATTCGTGGAGTGTGTTGATGGTGACAGAGAGCGAAGAGGTGACCATTCCACTGACAGATATGGAACCAGCAAGGAAGAGAGGACGTTCTGGCGTGTGGGAATATTTTGAGTTGATTTCGGTCAATCGGGTAGGTTTGACAGCTTTGTGTTCTTGTTTGCCTCTGTTTTGCATTTGTTTATTTTGACTGAAAAGTTCACAAACCTTGTCTTTACACACACACACACACACATATACATATATATATATATATATATATATATATATATATATATATATATATATATATATATATATATATATATATATATATATACATATATATATATATATATATATATATATATATATATATATATATATATATATATATATATATATATATATATATATATATATATATATAGAGAGAGAGATCTATCTGTGTGTGTGTGTGTGTGGGGGGGGGGGGGGGGGGTAGTGTGCATAAATAACACTAGGATCACTCCATGTACTACTTAGGTTCGGTGCTTGGTCTGTGACCAGCAGCTGGCCTACAACAACAACACCTCATCGATGCTGAGGCATCTCCGTGCTAAGCACAATGCGGTCTCATCTACGAGTACAATGACAGTGAATCCAAGCATTCATGGTATGGACATCAACCATTATTCAGTCATTCATTCATTCATGTCTCACATCACTAGCACAAAATGTCACTAATTGCGTTTGACTTCACTTTCTGGGTGAGAGGATGCACTGGTTGGTGGTTCTTCCGCTTCCTATGTAATGTCCGCAGGCTATTGGTAAGATGGGAGGCCCATTTACTTTATCCCACAACACATAATAACCATTGAACTACCTGTGAATACTGGCATTAAAGACTAATCAACTTATACAACACAGTTAAGCCTATTTCCATCCTCACATTCAAATGTTTTTGTGTATTGAAGGGATCATGCACACAAATCCCACTCAGACCAGACAGCAGGTGGTCGATGCTGCTTTGGTGAACATGATCGTGAAGGACTCGCAGCCCTTTTCCATTGTTGACGATGCTGGTTTCAGACAGTTTGTTGGTGTCTTGGACTCAACCTACACAATCCCCACCAGAAAGGCTCTAAAGGAAATGGTGGCGGAAAAGTTCAAGGAGGAAAAGGAGAGAGCAAAGAGAGAAGTGGAGAAGGCTACAGCTGTCAGTCTCACCAGTGACATGTGGACATCCATTCATATGGATGCCTACTTGGCTGTGACATGTCATTTTGTCAATGAACAAGATACACTGTCCACAGTGTTGCTAGGAGTGGGACATTTCCCAAAGGCACATACAGCAGAAAATATTGCTGAGGTGAAAAAGGTTTTGATGGAGGAGTGGGGCATCCAAAATAAAGTCAGATGCCTCGTCACTGATGCAGCACCAAACATGATTACCTCATCTAAAATATTGAAAGTGCGCCACACAAAGTGCATTGCACATACTCTGAACCTCATTGTGAGAAAATCAATTGACAACACGCCTGGGCTTGAGGAGATCAGAGGTAAGGCATGTAAATTGGTAAGCTATTTCCGATCTAGCACAACAGCAAAGGAGAAGCTCTGCCAAATGCAGCAGCAGATGGGCAGATCACATCTAAAGCTCCTTCAGGAGGTTGATACCAGGTGGAACAGCACATACACCATGCTGCAGCGTCTGTATGAGGAGAGAGAGCCAGTTAGTGCTGCCCTTGTCTCAATGAGAACAGATCTCACACCTGTCACTGCTGAGGAGTACCACTCAGTTAAAGAGTGCCTGGAGGTGCTTTCTCCTTTTTACACAGCCACTACTGAACTTTCTGGAGAGCAGAGAGTATCTGGGTCCAAAGTCATTCCACTTGTCTGCATGCTGCGGTATGCAATTGCTAAAAAACAACCTCAAGTTCTGGATGACAAAGCCCGCCAGCTGTGCATGAACCTCACAAGAATGCTGGGTGAATGTTCGTCTCACTTGGAAACAATGAGTGTCATGACCATTGCTACCCTGCTTGATCCAAGATTCAAGGCTGTGGGGTTTTGCAGTCAGACCAATGCTCAAGCTGCAGTGAGACGTCTGACTGCAGAATGTGCCACCATCATTGAAAATGAAAAAGACCAGATCATGCCCGTCCCTCCTATCCCATCTACCTCGTCACAGCCAGAGCCAGCAACCAGTTCTGCAACTCAGTCAGGTATGGCTTTTGTTGACCTGAAGTCCATAACACAATGACAGGGTTCCAGCATATTCTAAAAATGTCTCAATAGTAAGAATATGCTTTAATATCCCAAAGTTTCAATTCCGTTATTGGAAATATGTGACTATTAGACGTTTCTTAACAAAACGACAATCTGCTTGTCGAAATATAAATTTCATTAGATATCTTTAGTAACACTTACAGTTGAATATTCACATGTGATGTCATTTTAAAATACATCTGGAAATGTCAGTCTACAGAATGTGCAGCTATTTAATTCCATTAGTCTTTCAGGTGGTGGGCTGTGGGATTTGCTGGACAGCCATATGGTGGAGAGGCAGGTGAGGAATGCCACAGCAGATGCCACAGTGGAAGTACAGAGGTACATGGCAGATCCTTTGATTCCCCGGACAGAGGATCCGCTCCACTTCTGGGCAACCAGGAAGAATGTATACCCCCATCTTCATAAACTTGCTTTGCAGTTTATGTGCACCCCAGCATCATCCGTTCCATGTGAGAGGATCTTCTCTAAGGCAGGGGAAATCATATCCAAGAAAAGGAACAGACTCAGTCCTCGCACAGTGGAACAAATTCTTTTCTTGAATAGAAGCCACACAAGATAACCTTAAATGCATCATGTTATATGATTATTTGTATGTGACAAATAAAATTTGAATTTGAATTTGAATCTGAATTTTTGTATTTCACATGTTCGCAAGGATTCCCCCCACCCAGTTCACAATCAGCTCTTTCCCCAGTTTCAAAATATATCAGAGATGTAGCAAATATCATATGATCTATAAACAGATTTGTCCAGGTGTCCAGTGGTTAATTGCTTAGTACCTGGAGGCAGGACCTCACAGCAGAGGCATGCGCCATACTGTGTTGTATGTTATTATATGTATTTTGCATGTATTTTATTTACCAACATAAAGAAGTGACAGGCAAAGAAATACCACACCATGATGCATGTTTACATAAGAACGGTTTATTGATTACATCTACCCATTAGACTAATGATGGCCCGCTTGTGTAGAAGCACTGTGTCGTTTGGCCAGAGTCACGTGATCGGTGACGTCCGAAGCTTCATTCCGAACACAAGTGTTTCAGTGGTTTACAGGCAGGTGAATCATTCGCGGGATTTTGAGTTGATTTTGCTCAATTCATTTTATCTGCCGAAGTGAAAAACCTGACATGTCCAAAATCATGTTTTCATAATGGAAATGCCATTACAGCATATGACTTTAGGAACACTTCTATGTGAATTAAAGCTGATGAAGACTACAACAATGTATTTGACACTATACGTACATTACATTGCTACAGTTTAGACAATCATTTTGTTTATTGTTTTTAGGTGATAGTCTGCAGGACCCAGGAATACCTGCATATCTACCAGCTTGCAGTGTGGTTCCTGCACTCCACAGCCTCTTCTGTTCCATGCAAGTGGATTTTCTCCAGGGCAGGAGAAACTATTTCTAAGAAAAGGAACAGACTCAGCCAGCGCACAGTAACACTAATCCTCTTTTTAAATGTAACTAACAAAAGGGCTACCTGACATAGATCATGTTTTTACTTTGCAAGTTCTTGATTAGGGATGGGTTTTGATTATTGCCTTTCTGATTACAATCCATGCTAAATTGAATAAAGTGATATTGATTCATTACAATCCTGTGTCGATTTGTGAATTAACGTTATTATGCCTGAAACGCCAGCATCTCAGCTTAAACCTCCCAACATGTCGTCAAACACCATGCAGCTAAAACAGTAACTGGGAGCAGGTTTACGGATTCTGCATACAAACGTGAACACAGAGCGCGGACCCGACGCGTCAGAGTCAGATTTTGGTGCGTCGTCGGGTCCGCGCTGTGTTTGCCTCTTTTTTTTCCGCTGGCTTCTGCAGCTGCAGGTTTCATAACTCTCTGTTTACATCTCTAATTAAGTCTCACATGTGTCAGCTTTCTTTTAATAGATACAAAATTATGGATATATACTGTTAAATGATCAGAATTGTAATATTTCTGACTGGGGCAAAACTTTCCAGATTCCAATCATATTGAATCGGATCCTGTATCGAATCAAAATGATTCTACAAATCAGTGACGATGCAGCCCTACTCAGCTTCCTAAGCATTTTCCCTTTCCAGTTCACAATCAATCCCACCCCTAGGTCAAAAATATGTATAGGACAATTGGCCTAATCTAATATTTTGTATGAACCTGTCCAGCTGTCCAGTGATTGAATGACAAGTAGATGGTGGAAGGACTCCACAGCAGGGGCATACTCCATAATGTGCTGTGCGTTATCATATGTATATTATATATATTGCTCACTTATTGTATTTACCAACATCAAGGAGTTATGAGCAAAGAAAGGCCACACCATAGTGCATGTTTAAATAGGGAAAGTTTATTGATCAACATGTATTACGCAAATACGCATTACATTTTTTCAGCCCCCCAATCGAGACAACAAAACCAATTACATGTTCAAAGCAACGGAACGGTGGCCCAATATCGGAGAGAACTCCACTCTTGAGTGAGCAGTGATGATTGAGCAGTCCGTTTTATTTTGCAGATTCAAGCTGCTCTTCAAAATATTCGCCACCAGATGTCACCGGAGAGGACTGTGTTGAAAAGCTTCGAGTAATGAACCATTTTTCGATACAAGCTTCAGTGCTTTGGAAAGTGTTTTGCTGGTTACCTCTGTGGTGGCCATCTTGTTTTCCCAGTAAAGAAGAGGCCTGCCTCAATTGCAGCTCTTTTATAGGCCAGTCTGTATTAAGAAGGCGTGGTCTTTAGAGTATTTAAAGGGAGGAGGAAATGGATTGGGAGCCATTTTGAGAAGTTGCTGTCTGCGTGTGCATGATGTTGGCAAGAGACAATAAAACAATTACTTCAATTAAGATAGAGTGAAGTCTGATGTTTCCCTCACCGCTCCTCGCGGCGTAACAGGGTTGTTTGCCATATCTACATCTAATTCCCGATGAAGGCTCTGACTTTATTGTCTTTTGTACTGGTCATAATCAGAATAACCTTTATTTGACTAGTGAGTCAATTTCCTTGTTTGTGTGCACTATAATTTTTCTTCATTTCCACAGCCACAGACAGCAAGTTGGAGCAGCTGTATACAAAGTAAGACTGAATATCTGTCTGCTGAAGGGCTTATTTATGAAAACTATTTTTTGGTGTTTTGTTCAGATATTAAATCAATATTAAATTCTTTCTTTGTTCTTGATTGTTTTTCTTATCTTTCAGAAGATGCTGGCCTTCAGGAGCTTTTAGATGAACATAAGATCGATCTCAGGAAGAAATATAAATGTGTGACTGAAAGAGCTGATGAAACGGGCAGTGGAACTGTCTATCAGGGAATCTATGCAAAGTTCAATATCACAGAGAGACAAATTAAAACTGTTTATACCCAGCACGAGGTGAGGCAGCTAGAAATGGCTTCCAAGGAGAAACCCATGCATGACACTCAAATCAGGTGCCAAGACATTTTTGAAGCCTTACCTGAACAACAGAAACCCATCAGAGTGGTTCTGACGACTGGTGTTGCTGGAGTTGGAAAAACATTCTCAGTACAGAAGTTCGCTCTGGACTGGGCAGAAGGTTTGGAAAACCAAGACATTGATGTGGTGGTCTTGCTTTCATTCCGGGAGCTGAACGTGATCATAGATGACCGGTACAGTCTTCTGGAACTGCTTGATGTTTTTCATCCAATATTACGAAAGGTCACAGCAGAGCAACTCGCTGTTTGCAAACTTTTGTTTATCTTTGACGGCCTGGATGAAAGCAGACTTTCACTGAATTTCACTAAAGTGAAGCTCATGTCTGATGTCACACAGAAGTCATCAGTTAGCGAGCTGCTGACAAATCTCATCAAGGGGAATCTGCTTCCCTCGGCTCTCATCTGGATAACTTCTCGACCCGCAGCAGCCAGTCAGATCCCTCCTACATGTGTTGACAGGGTTACAGAAGTACGAGGCTTCACTGACGCCCAGAAGGAGCAGTACTTCAGGAGGAGATTCAATGATGAAGAGCTGTCCAGCAGAATCATCTCCCACATGAAGACATTCAGCAGTTTCCACATCATGTCTAGAATCCCAGTCTTCTGCTGGATCACTGCTACAGTTCTGGAGCACATGTTGACTACAGGGAGTGCAGAATTATTAGGCAAGTTGTATTTTTGAGGAATAATTTTATTATTGAACAACAACAATGTTCTCAATGAACCCAAAAAACTCATTAATATCAAAGCTGAATGTTTTTGGAAGTAGTTTTTAGTTTGTTTTTAGTTTTAGCTATTTTAGGGGGATATCTGTGTGTGCAGGTGACTATTACTGTGCATAATTATTAGGCAACTTAACAAAAAACAAATATATACAGTGGGGCAAAAAAGTATTTAGTCAGCCACCGATTGTGCAAGTTCCCCCACCTAAAATGATGACAGAGGTCAGTAATTTGCACCAGAGGTACACTTCAACTGTGAGAGACAGAATGTGAAAAAAATTCAACCAAAAAAAATATGAGTACTATGAGGGACATAAAACACGTCCACAAAAACTGATGGAGACTGATGAGCAAGATATTCTGAAGCTGGGAAGCCTGGCGTTTGAACATCTAGAGAAAGGAAACATTGTGTTTTACCGAGAAGACATGGAGCAACATGATATCAATGGTGTAGGGGTCTCTTTGTACTCAAGAGTCTGTACAAATGTCTTCAAAAGAGAATGTGGTATCTTTCAGAAACCAGTCTACTACTTTGTTCATCTGAGCTTTCAGGAGTTTCTGGCTGCAGTCTACATGTTTCACTGTTACACCAACCAGAAGACAGAAATGCTTCAGAAGTTCCTTAGAAATGGTCTTTGTATTTATCCTTAATCTTTAGTATCTTATTCATCATCATCCACAGATATATTCTTTTTGGATAAATTTTTGTGGAGAGTCATGCAGAAATCCCTCGAAAGTAAAAATGGCCACCTGGACCTGTTTGTTCGCTTCCTTCATGGTCTCTTTCTGGAGTCCAACCACAGACTCTTAGGAGATCTGCTTGGTCAGACAGAGACAAATACGCAAATAAATGACAGACTCATAGACCTTTTCAATTCAAAGAATTCAATTCAAACAATGACACTAAACAGCTATAGAAAATTCAGAGGCCTGTGGGGTCAAACAGAGGAAAGACCCAGAGCATTATCAATCACCCAGCGAGTCATCAACAATGTGACGAGAATGAACATTTACAACATGTCTCCGGACAGAAGCATCAACATCATCTACTGTCTGTTGGAGATGAATGACTGCACATTGCATCAGGAAATCCAAGAGTTCCTGAGGTCAAAGACCAAATTAGGGAGAGCCCTCTCGGAGTCACAGTGCACTTTTCTGGTCTTAATGCTGCAAACATTTGAAGAGGTTCTGGATGAGTTGGATCTGTGGAAGTTTAACACAACATTGGTGGGAAAATGGAAATTGATTCCAGCTGTGAGGAACTGCAGAAAGGCTTGGTGAGACAAGGTGTGATTAACATCTTAAATCAGTGTTAATTAAGCTGTTCTGTTTTTATTGTTTTGTTTTTTTTTGTGGTTGATTATTTTTCTGTGTGTGTGTGTTTTATCTTTTTTATTTATCTTTTGTAGTGATAAAAGAATGAGGGTATTGCATAATGTACAATGATATAAGGCTAAAGGTTGTCCTTGTTACAGAAATTATTGCTATTATTTACATTTATTTTGCCTAATCCATTATTTGAGAAAGAATACTGTTAGACCTGGCCGCTCCCTTAGATAGTGTGAGGTTTTCGGCCATTCTGGGTGGGCTCAGCATAAGTGGATGGATGCAGTAATAAAAAAATGTGACTGTGGTTGTCATTGTTGTGGTTGTTTGTTTTGTCTTTGCCTTGTTGTTGCCTTGAGTGTTATTGACTAAGTTTTTAGGTGCAATGTCATTTTGGGTGACTTAGCATCAGAAGGCCACCATTGCATCACTTTTTCATACCTAATTCAAATCTACATGATTATCATGTCTGCATTTGTACACCTTTGGGCCTTTAGGGCAAAGGACAAGGGAGTGAACTGATGAGGACATCTAGTGGGCAAATAATAAAAGATAACCACAGATTTGTGCGTGAGCACCCCATTTCCACATGAAATGTATGAAAAACGTGCTATCTTTATAACAAATTTTTAAAAATGTATCTGTCATTGTAGACTTTCTGGATGTCAACGGTCACTGACTCACTATGAAACCATAGCCTCAGCTCTAAAGGCCAAGAACTCCCATGTGACAGAGCTGGACCTGAGCTTGAATGTGATGCAGGATTCAGGAGTGGATCTGCTGTCTGCTGCATTGAAGAGCCCAAATTGTAGACTGGAAACTCTGAGGTCAGTTTACTGAATGTGCCTTAGTTTGAAGTGTTAAGCAAGTCCCTTATAAACTGACACCTATGCTGTGTGATGAATGTAATGTCCCCTGTCTCTGCCCCCCTCCCCCGTGGTGATGCATTGGATATATTTGTGGCCTAGTGTGATATTTTATGTGTTAGTAATCTCTGTTTTCAGTACTTTCAGTACTGGTTTTCCTTTTAGATATGGCTACTGAAGATTACTTTTAGTTAGAATGCTCTGCCTCCAGTGTCTTTCACATTGGGTCCTTTACAATCCATACACCAAACCAGTAGTCGAGGATAAAATCAACAATTCTGTTTTCTAGGTTAAAAAAAGAAAAGAAAAAGGTTACCTCACAGTAATCTGAGATAGGAAAACCTGAGGGCCATATAGCTTTTGTTCTTCAGCATGTAGTCTGTGTTTGTGGCAATTGAAGTCTTCTTTCTGGTTAGAGGACTGTGTCAGATGTCTGAGAGTGATTTGATTTTGTTCTTTTTGATGAGCTTCTAATTTTTGTTGTCATCATTTTGTTTTTAATAACTTGATATTGGAAGTAGCTTTGCTTTCTCTTTAAGTTTAGTTTTTAATTGTAAACAGAACCTGCTTTTTCATGTGGACTTTTTAAACATTATTATTATTGTTACTTCCCCACATTACCGGGTCCCACGCTAACAAAAGACTCTTTTTTTTTTCTTCCATATACAACTTAGTTGAGGTAAGTGTGTTTGTTTGTTTGTTTTTAATTCAGGTGTCCTATGGCTTCTTATTTTTATGGACAATTTTGCTGTGTTCAAAATTTGTCGTAGTTTAGGGTGAAGAATGTAGGTGTCTGTCACAAAACGGCTGTGTGTAGGCAGGAGAGGACCCAAATGCAAAACTCACCGAGATGGAACGTGAACTCAAAAGCACAGCTTTATTGCTGAAAACAAGGCCAAACGATACAAAACTAAACTTGGAAAACTAATAATAAATCGTACGCGGGGGGGGGGGGGGGGGAAGGCTAATCATACACAGCTATGAGGGAGGACGCAACACTAACAAAGAGAAACACAGGGCTTAAATACACTGAGGGATAACGATGGAAATGAGACACAGAAGGAGAGCACAGCTGGGAGTAATTGGACTGGATAAGACAAGGGAAGCAAAACTAGAAACAATGACATGAGACACATACCTTCAAAGTAGAACAGTAAACACACAAACTAAACTCTAGACATGTAAACTTGACTAGACTGGGGAGACAGAACATAGGGACCTGGAACATGGGAGAGAAAGGCACAGTAGACATAAGACAGAACACAGGGGAACCATCACACAAAACCTAAGAACTAAACCCGTGACAGCCGTAATTGAAACCTAGGGAAATGACAATAATCAAAATGGTACAACCAAGGACTCAGAAAATTATATAAATATATATATATACACTGTAAAAACTGTGATTTTGGTTAATTAGTATCTAATAGGAAAGTAATAGTAACTATTACTCAGTAAAAACATGTATGTGGTGTTTTAATTAAATCTAAACAAAATTAAACATTTTTGAGATGTTCAGTTATTTAAATTTTCACAATTTTGTTTGGGGTCAATTAAGCAATAGTTTTGTTGAGCAGATTTAACAAAAATGTATGAGTACCGTGAAAAATGAAGAAATCTAATAGATTTAACCAATGAAAGCATTTTCATTTCAATCATTCTACACTTCTGCCCGTAGTCTGTTGTGCCATGTGCAGGACACACACGGTTCAGCAGTGGATGATCTCCATTTTGTCTGAGGTGAGATTATCTTAATTTGTTCGAATATACAACACGTTTTAAACAATAACGTATAGCAGTTTTAAGTTAAAGTTCTAAACAGTATGATACGTCAAAATTTGATTAATAATGACCACTGTAATGACAGTATCGTATTTTTACGCAAAATAGCACGAAGTGGACTGTTAGCATAAGATCACTTTCCAAGCTTTTGTGGCTGTGTTACTTCAGAGCTTTGACTAACCACATGTTTTATCATATTAAAACATATATTAATGATGTATTTCGATGGGCTGTAACCTCCCTCATTTACATCACTCAGTGATGTAGTTAAAAAAAATTGTGCGGGATTTTGTCAGTCACAGTTTTTTGAAGCTTTTGTCTCCACGCAGTGTTTTTCAGTTGTGGTAATTAAGCTAAAGTGGCTCACTCCAGCAACATAACTGGTTTACATTTTCATGCTGTCGGAGCCCTGTGACTTTAGTGCAGGCACAGCTCACATAGAGGGATGATGCGAGTTTTCAGGTAAACTTGGTTGGTGTATCAGGCTACGTCCACACGTACCCGAGTATTTTTGAAAACTGAGATTTTTCTATGCGTTTGGACCTTTCGTTTTATATGTGAACCTCACCTTTAAAAATTTTAGTATTAATTCAAATTTGTCTTTAACAATTTGTGTGTGTAAAATTTTTACTTCAGAGAGTGTGATTGTTATTAATGTTGTCTGCTTTTCAGTTGCTGGAAGATCCCTCAACCTAAATTCAGCTGATCAGTATGTAGACTATGAATTTTAAATAGGTTGTGATGGATGATTGTATTGAATTAAACTACTAGTTTTGAAATTGAAGCAGAAGAAATTGACTAAGTTGACCCTATTTAATATAAGTTAACTCTGCCCATTTACATTTTATTCTAGGTTGAACGAGATAGAGCTCCATGTAATCACTGATGACCAAATCGAGAAGTTGGTTCTTCCATCAGGGATCCCACCAACAGAAAAGGAGCTGCAAAGTGTTGTGAAGGATACCTTTGGGATTTCAAACGACTTCAGTATTTTAAACCAAAATTTCAGGACTACTTCACTATTCGCAGAAGTGACCAGATAAAAGACAAAGACACTGATCAACTGTCAGCTGACTATGACTCATCATCCAATCCAGTTGTATCCAATGCAGACTCTGCTGCAACCACTTCTCGGGACACCATTATTCTCAAAAGGCAGAACTTTGTGAGACCTGGCCAAAGCTGTTCCCTATTCCACAGTCAGCATGCAAAACTGAAATGTAACTGGAAAGAGCCACTGAGGAGTATAAAGAGAATGGAAATCTTCTACTTTTCCAAAGTAAAGACGGACCTTCTTGAGGAGTTGGCTGAAACTGTATTTCTAAGTATGACCTATTCTTCCTATTATATTATTATTATTATTATTATTATTATTATTATTATTATTATTATTATTATTATTATTATTCCAAGCACTAGTGAAGAATTTCAGTGCATGCAATCTAAATTAATCAGAAAAATGTTATATTATAAATTTTGTATACATTTTATATTCCACAATAAAAACAATTACTGTTTGAATGTTCTCTTTGTGAAATTGATTCATTTTACTCAGAAAAGTTAAATTAATTTGATTTTCTCTTACTATTCAGTCATTATTTATAAAGTTTAATTGGAAAATTATTGAATCCAATTTGAGTTTTACTTAAACACAAAAGGTTTTCATTTCTTTGTAATGGATATTTTAGTCATTTTTTTACTAAACCTTTGCCAGATTGTTAGTAAATTCAAAGTAATTTTTCCTCAGATATTAATTTAAAATGAATTAATTTTTTGTTACAATTATGCAATTTTAACCTTCAATTTGAGATTTTGTCCCTAAAGCCAACACATATTTACAAGTGAATGTATATATTGTAATATATCTATATCATGGTTAAAGCACTTCTGGATGGATGCAAACTGCATTTCATTGCCCTGTACCTGTGACATGTGCAATGACAATAAAGTTGAATTCTATTCTATTCTAAACTGAAGGATTCAGATGTGGAGCTGCTCTCTGATCTAGCCAAAAATCCACACTGCAGACTAGAGTGTATGAGGTCAGTAGAGGGTGTACTCCATCTTTGCTTCAGAAGTATTGTGCTAAAGAAAGTTAGTATGAAAGCAAAACTCCTGTGTTTTCTGTAAAACTTTTCAGTGCCTGCTTGATTCATTGAAGATGTAAGAGGAGACAGACGACATTCGACCAGTCAGATGAGCCAAAAATCTTTTTGTGATCAGGTGTTTAAGTTCTGTGAAGATAATTAGTGTTGTGTTCATGTCTACAAGAAATAAAGCTGGATTCTAACTGACAGCCATACAATTTGAATCAAACTCTCCAATCTGATCTCACATATTTTTGTATTCATTTTAACACCAGATTAGCTTCATCTTCGTGACAGGTCTGAGATCAATTTGACTGAAGCAGAGAAATTAACTGGGTGCTATTTAAGAGTACATTTATTAGCATGCAGAACGGAAGCTCTGCTACTATTTTATATATATTTTATATATTAAAAAAATTATATATATTTTATATATATTTGTCCTTCTCTTAGGGGTTTCATCCAGATAACTTCAGGGACAGTCTCTGTTTATTAAAAAGTGATGCAGAAATAGATGAGATGTTCATGAAAACACAGAGAGCCATCACTAAAGTGTTGGTACAGTAATAAAGTAAGTATAAAGTATAAGTATAAAGTTTCTAGTTCTGCATATTAAGTCCAAAACTGAGAGGAAGGCACGCAGCTGCTCCACCACAACCAAGTCCCTGCTGCTCTTTTTGCTGGATTTCCTGCAACACTGACTGACTGACAGCTGCTGAAGAGAGCCTCTGTAAACACTCATTTATCATCTCTGTTCTTTTATCCTTTGTTCTACAGCTGGAAGTGAAGTTACCAGGGCTAAGAAAGGACAGCAGCAGCTTGTGTTTGGGGAGATGTTCCAACTGGTCATTGTTACTGGGAAGTGGAGTGAAAAGCAGAGTTTAATCCAGCAGTGACTGACAGAGGAATGAGAAGCAGTTCAGATGACTGTTAGTGCTGCAGAGTGAACTGCTGTGGGAACAGCTCTGCTGTCAGACACAGCAGAGTCCACCATCATTCCTGTGTCTCCCTCAGCAGTATGTCTGGACTGCTCTGCTGCTGCTCTGTCCTTCTACACACTATCTGCAGACACACACTGACTCCACCCCCTCTGCTCCATATTCACCTGCATTTTATTTCATCTATTTTATTCATTTAAGTATTCTTTAAAAAAGTCTCTGCAGAATATTTCTGTTTATGACACAACACTGAGAATCAGTGTGCTTTGAACTAGTGTAGGCTGTGGTTGTGGTTGTAGTGTTTTGAGCTGCAGCTTCACCCTGTGGAATGATGGGGAACTGTGGGGAATATTCAGTTTATACTTCAGAGCTTGTACAGTGGTGTGAAAAAGTGTTTGCCATTGCTTTTTCACATGGGGCCATGTAGATTTGAAAATTTTCCCCCCTTAATAATACACACCTTCATTTAGAAACTCATTTTGTGTTTACTTGTGTTATCTCCATCCATCCATTCGCTTCCACTTATCCTTTTCAGGGTTGCGGGGGCGCTGGAGCCTATCCAAGCTGCCTTAGGGCGAGAGGCAGGGTACACCCTGGACAGGTTGCCAGTCTTTTGCAGGGCTAACACATGAACAGAGACAACCATTTGCACTCACATTCACCCCCACATTCACAATTTAGTGTTTCTAATTAACCCAACCCCACTGTTATGTTTGTCTAATATTTAAATTTGTTTAACAATCTGAAACATTTAAATGGACAAATATCCAAAAAGATTAGAAAATCAAATATGCAAACACTTGTTCATACTACTGAATTTGCAGATTGTCATTCCTGTCAGTGCAGGATTATTTAGATTTTCATTTTATTTTTCCAATTAGTTTTTATCTATAGTCTCTATAAATATGACAACAGCTCTACCAGCAAGTTGAGCAGTGAAACAGTAAGATTCACAGCAGAAGAAAAGGACAGTATGAAAGCTGGCTTTTTTCATATTTAAAAATTTATACGATGTCAACTGTTTTATAACAGGAAATAAATAGTTATAATATTGTCATGGTTACCTGTTGCCTCTTTACTCACAGTTTACTAACACATAATCAGATGTGCCCATTATATTTGTTCATCTTAATGTTTAATTTTTGTACCATCATCAGTTTTACTTGTAAATTCTGATGCTGTGATAATATGTATTAACAATATGCTAAGAAAAATGATTTAATTTTGAATAGTAATGATTATTTAATGATTTTCTTTTGGGAAACGTTATCAAAAATGACTCAACAGTCACTACTGCAAACCCTGAATCTGAATTTGAAAAAAAAAAGTGACATTATAAATATTTGTGACTTTGTTAAACACATCAATGTGAAAAAAGCCTGAGAGCCATAAATGTTTGTCAGAAGAAAATTGTATATAGTGTGATCAGCTTCATGAAATGTGTTCTTTTATTGATCACTAAGCAAATGTCTATGTGACTTTTGACATGAACTCTTGTGTGATAAACAACTAACAGCTTCCTCTTTTCTAAGAACATACAGTCTTACAAAAGGGGAACCTCAGCTCTGAGTTCTTAGAATAAGTCCTCTGTCAGGAATAATTGGTAGAGATGAATATTTACAGCTCCTGTGCCAAGTGCATAAATACACGTAGCTCTTTCACTTTGAAGTTGCAGATATTGACTATATGAAGCTTCGGGTGTTTCAGTAATTTTACAAACAACCTACACAGGTAAAAATCCTTTTGAGAAAACAAGATTACCAAATGTCATTAATAACCTCTTACAGACAGGTCTGACCTGTCTGTAAGAGGTTCCTATTTTTGTGGCTTTTATGAGCTGGAAGCCCAAATTATGTACAAATAAACAACTAAGTCCTTAAAATCATTTAAGTTGTGGGCCCTGAGTCTATAATCTATGAAAGTTTTTTTGAATGGAATTATGGAAATAAATATACTTTTCCATGATATTCTAATTTTTTGGAAAGGCTCTGTTATTCCATTGTCTTTGCGCATGCTGGTATTGTCTGTTGTCGACTGTGTTCTGAGAGCAAAGAAATAATTAGAGCCCAATTCCTTGTACTTGTGCACATAGTTGGTCAAAAAGTAATAATTGTATATATTAAAATAAGTAAGAAAATTTATGTTTTGCTAAATTATTTTATTATTGTAACAAAGCTTTTTGGCAATACCCCTTTTTTTATTCATTTATTTATTCTGTTTATTTCCCCTTAAATTGAGCCTTATTTGTAAGGAAAACACATTTCTGGGATGAGCAGCGGAGATGAGTATGTGGGCCGTGCCCATGAATGACTTGACAAATCTCTGCCAAACATCTTGTTTTAAGCTTCTGGCAGCTGACAATCAGGTGATTAGCATGGACTCGGCTACAACTGTCAGTTGTTGTCTCCTCTAAGCATCCCACGTTTGACTGATCTGGATTGAGCTGGAGCCACAGAGCAACTTCAAGCTGGTGTTCCACAGCAGCATCTCCAAACTGAAGGTATTATTTGTATTATTATTTCATACTTTACACTCCTGGTGATGAAGCAAAGTCCAGACAGCCAGAGCTAGAGTTACCTTGTAGTCTCTTATAGTCACCTATATTATATTATATTATATTATATTATATTATATTATATTATATTATATTATATTATATTATATTACATTATCCATTTTCTTCTCCTTATCCAATTTAGGGTTGTGGGGAAACTGCCATAGGGCAAGAAGCGGGATACACTCTGCACAGGTCATCGGTCTGTAGCAGGGGAACACAGACCAACCATTCACACTTACATCTACAACACCTACAGCCAATTAAAATCACCAGTGAACCCAACAAGCGCGTGTTTGGACTGTTGGAGGAAACCAGAGTACCCGGAGAGGACCCAGCCAGACTCCACACAGAAATATCAGCCATGATGGTGGATTATATGATATAATATGATATGATAAATACATTCTGGGATCAGGCTAGTGACTGAAAAATTACAATTTTATTGCAGTCATTTAAAGTAAAACGATGTTCTGGGTAAACGATTTGTTGCATTATTGCTAACATAGGTTTTTATAAATGTAATTCTATTAATCGCTAAACAAAATAATGGCGAAGATGACTGAAATCATTCTAATAGTATTGAGATTAATTTGAGCGCTGATATTCTTAAGGACGAATCCTCGTCTCCTCTCCACGCCTTCTCTCCTCCCCTTCGTCTCTCTCTTCATCCTCGCCAGCCTTCATCCTCCACCTGAAGCTGATGTGGACACAAACACTATTCTTCCTTTGATATCAGAGGGAGAGAGTCCTCTGCTTTTGCTCGCATCTAACGCGGTTGGAGAACGACTCTTCGTTTTTCGGCCAGGCCGCTTTAGGGCACGGCAGGGCGGAGAAGGAGCGACGCGGGGTTCGGTGCCGGAGCGGGTCTGCGGAGCTCTGGCAGCGGCTGCTTAATGAAGGAAAGAGCCGCGGGCTGATTACAGCACCGAGACAAGCTGCAGGAGGAAATCCGAGGAGCTGATTCTTTCAGAGTGAGCTGCAAAGGAGCATTCACCATGTTTCTGTCCGTGTGTCTAATATGGACACAGCTGCTGCTCACAGGTAAGCGCCTGCTGTGTGTTACTTCACAGTGATCCTGTTTCGGTGATTAAATATGTTTCTACAGTCCAGCCTGTAAACATGCGCGCAGATGGTGCTCACATCTCCTCTAATGTGCGGTTTGCTTGTTTGATAGCTGGCTGAAGGTCTTCCAGATAAAATAAGAAAGAAAAACTGCTAGCGTCCTTAATAGGATTTTACCCAGTGCAGGTGATGTTATATCAACTGCAAATACATAGTTTAAGTCCTTAAGCTGACATTCCTCAGAAGAAGTGCTTAAGTCTTCCACAGCATGTGTGCTGTACACATGTAGAGGAACAAAAACATAGAAAAGACTTTTAAATATTGTCTGTACAGAAGTGTTGAATATAGATGACTCTATTGCTGCAAATACTGCAAAAATAGGCTATGATAGAACCCATTTCCATTGCTGACTCATATAGTTTTCCAGTATTTTCTAGTGCAGATGCTATATCATTTTCACAGAGCAACATTTTAATAGTTTCTGTTTAATAATGTTAATCCCAGAATGACACACTGAAGTGGGGTACTGTGATTTTGAGCATAGCATTTTAAGACCTGTGCTTGAAAATTTTTTTTCCATTTAATAATTTCTGTATCAAAAGGATTGCATTTAAAAATATTCCATTTCTATAATCGAGTCATCTGAAGCTGCGGCAGAAGGTGCTGGCATCCTCACTGCACCTTCCCGGCTGTTTTAATGACGCAGTTCCTGAGCAAAGTCTCAAAATTGAATCTAGGTCAGAGTAAACCACCAGACTGTGTCCCCACAAACCTGGGCTCCTAATTGGCAGCTGGACAGCTGCTGTGTTTTACACATGAGGTTGTATAGAAATTCAAGAAGATCGATGGCTCCCACACTGCAGGGATTCACTTTTACCTGTGCACCACAGACGGATGCATTTCAGTATTGCTACATGATATGACTGGTAGAAGCAGGTGCTGGGCTGGAAACAAGCGCACAGCTGAAGAATAAGATCAGCTACTGGCTCACTGCAGGGCTCCATTTTTACCAGGCTGAGGTAAAACTGGAGCTCTGCAGTAAGTGAGCTGTGGAGCATTTTCCTCTGTTGTGAGGTTGTTTTGGCACAAATGCTGCCCTTTTTGGCATGCATATGTAAGTGCTTTTCTTTTTTGTAAACTAGAAACTTCTCGGTTCAGATTCCTCCAAGTACAGTTAGGTTCCTGCTGTTTAAAGACAAGTTTTTAATTTGGCTAAAAATGTATCATTGCTCCTTTGATTTGGCTCCATACGAGCATCCCTTTGACTTTTCTGTCTGACAACGGGCATGAAGCCTCCTGGGGGAAAAGAAAGCTCCTAAACAGGAAGAAGATTGCACTTTTGTTTTCCTGGAAGCTGCTTTTAGATTTCCCCAGGCAGGTGAAATGGATGCTGCTGGAACGACTGGAATAACTCTAATAAAAGGTAGAGGGAAATGGGTTTGCTTTTTGAAGTAGGTTAAGAGTTTCATAGGAAAGGTTTGGTGTTCTTCGTTGGGTTTCTCCAAATTTGAGAATGGATTTAGGAAAGGTCTAACCAGAAGAAGGGGACTCAATCGGGATCCAGAAATTTCTGAAAGGATTCTTTACCAATACAAGAGAGTGGGCATGATTAAATAAGAATGACAGAAGAAGAAAATATTACAGACAAATCCAGATCCAGATATTCGTCTTGTTCCAGGGACTTAGCTCATTCATGTTCTGAAAAGAATTTTACTGCCTTAAAAATTGTAAAGAGTCCTGATTCTGCATCACTGCTTGGATGTAAACAAAGATGGCAATAACATTGATATCTCACACCTTGAATGGGATTACTATGAAGCTTTTAAGGCAAAGAAAACTAAAAGTAAGCACTTTTGAAACATCTTGACATAGGAACACTGAGATCTCCTGAGACGCTGGTATTGTGCGACCACGTTGGTTTGAGACTGATGGAGTTTTGACTATAGTGTGAGATCTGTAATCTTCATAATTTGATATTTGAGAGGTACATAGCTTTTTGCAGATTTGTGTACATCACCTGTTGGATGAGCACTTTTTTTGTCTTCCTTCTTTTGGCCCTTTCAGGGCAGATCAGTGTTTGGTGTCTGTTGATTTTGGCAGACTTTGACCACAAACAGTTGTGGTCTCTAAAGCTAATTGGAGCCTGTTGTGGCCTTCTTACAAGTATCTGATCAACAATATGACCTATATGCAGTGAAATTGTAGAATTTTATTTGGATGTTTTCCAACCTTCTAACCAATTTTGCTCACTTCGCTGATAACCTTGCATGGCACTCATCACAGATATGGTGACTAGGTCCAATAAAACATGATGGAGGCCCAAATGCTAAAGGTAAGGCTTCAAAATGCGGAGCTCAGAAACAAAAGGGTGATGTCACAGTGGCTACATCCATCTTTTCTATACAATCTGTGTTATAGACCCCAAATGTTCCAGTGGGTACATTCCTACCCGCTGCAGTGGGAGATTTTTTTTTTTTTTCAAGACAAACATTGGATGGAAATAAAGACAGAAGACAAACACGATACTTAACTTGAAACAGATTTATTTTACAGTAACAAGAAGTCAACATCCTTGTGTCCTTGTTTTTTCTCATTTAAACCTGTTAATGAATTTTAATAGTCATAACTTTAAACATCTCTCCTCCTCTCTCACACACGCGCATACTGAAGACTTTGCCCTTGCTCTAATTTGACCTGTGATTTGCTGGTAGTCTCATGGAAAAGAGGCAGAGCCGGCTCCTCTGTCCAATCCGAGCACAGCTCAACTCAGCATTGTGCATGGCAACCAGGAAGCTGTCACTAGGGAAAAAGATGCCAAACAGAGACGTGAAGAGCCATGTCAGCTTCCCGGACGCCTGAAAGGCCTGCTTCAGTTTTTCATTTCAGCTGAGACCTGATTTATTGTTGCAGCTTCCTGTTGCTGTTAATGTTTTACAGCAAAATTCAACATGTTTCTTTTATTTTTAATGAAACCTACTTTCAGACATGTATTTTCCAGATAAAATTGAGACTATATCAGGTCTCTGTTCCTGGTTTCTGTCTGCATTTGTTGACTCACAGAAAACAGGTTTTTGGCACCGATACAGCAGAGAAAAATAATGTTTGCAGACCGACAGCAGTCGGAGGACACCTTCTTTTCCGTGTCTTTGCTGCCAGAACAAACATTGGAGTCTAGCAGACGGCCGGACGAACAGTCTGTCAGCTCAGGCTGAAGCTGCAGGAGAAATTTCCAGCATCATCTGCTCACTCCTCCTCCTGCAGACAGTGAAAATAACATAAGTGATGCAAGCTAGCGTTATAGCTAGGCAGCAGAAAAACCTAACAAATTGACTTTAATAAATAAAAAGATGGACAATACACAAGTCTATCGCTGTGAATATACAGAGTTTCATGCACTTGGCCTCTTGTGTTGGTTAGACATGATTAGTCATATTAAAGTTTAATTCTTGAGACTGATGGTGAATTATGCAGTGTTCGTATTTATCACAGATGGGTGGGTTCAGTCAGTGCACAGGGGTTTCCTCTCAGCCTGCCTGCAGACTCATGAAAGTCTCTGTCCTGCCCAATGAGCTGGGATGGCAGAGGTAGACAGATGGGATCTCCTGCACTCATTTTGTCTGCTGCTTTCTCTTCATCTCTGTGAGAGATACTGAATGTGATGTGTTGGAGAACGACATGATGAAAGATAAGAGGCATGAGGAGGAGGACACAGCAGAGGATTTTTACAAGAAATAGATTTTTGAACTGTAAAGCCTTTGTGCACGTCTTCTTTCTCAAGTCTCGAGTGAAAAGCTTTGGATAAATGCCAGCACACAGATTACTTTGAAATTTTTTTTTATGAGTAATTAAAATCTACTAAAGAACTATTAACATTAATTTAAATTAGTTATTGTAAAATAACGCTCATTCTCTGAAATTATTTTAACTAGCAACTGATTTGACGCTTTCCTACTTCTGTGGACATTATCCACATCTTTACAATAAAAATAGAAAAAGTATTTTTATTTGTGAAGTCCAAAAAATTGCTCATCTAATTCCCACTTATGTCAAATGTGTCATGTTCATGGTTTTGCAATTAATAGTTTTGGTCTCTTTAGCTGATTTTATCCATCATAACAAATGTAAGGAGGTAATGTTTTTATAACTCACCTGTTTAAATCGCATTAACCTTTAAATTTGCATCATGGCAAAGTTGCATCGGGGCGATCAACTTTGGGAGTTGGGAGTTCGTCTTGTAATCGGAAGGTTGCCGGTTCGAGCCCCGGCTTGGACAATCTCGGTCGTTGTGTCCTTGGGCAAGACACTTCACCCGTTGCCTACTGGTGGTGGTCAAAGGGCCCGGTGGCGCCAGTGTCCGGCAGCCTCGCCTCTGTCAGTGCGCCCCAGGACAGCTGTGGCTACAATGTAGGTTGCCATCACCAGTGTGTGAATGTGTGTGTGAATGGGTGGATGACTGGATATGTAAAGCGCTTTGGGGTCCTTAGGGACTAGTAAAGCGCTATATAAATACAGGCCATTTACCATTTAAAGGCGTGGCTTTGTGACTGACAGGTGAAGTGTGACTCAGACGGCTGCTAGCTGAGTGCTAAGCTTTTCCAGCATTTTTAGTGCAATTATCTGACCAATAATATGTCTGCTGTCAGGTTAAATGCACTAACAGTCCATTCAAGAAGGTTGTGCTCCAGTTTATGTGAGTAAGGAGGATTTATTTTAGATGTTACTTAGTGCTACCTAGTAAGCTCTATTTGTGCATTGCACAGACCTGCTAGCATTAACGAATATGTTTGTTAATCTGGTCACTTCTGGCTCCAAAAAAAAAACAACATGGCGGGACCCAAAACACTAATGTTGAGGCTTCCAAACCAATGGATGAGGTATAGCTTTAGAAAAATACTTTAGTTTAAGACTATCCACCATCAGCCAGCAGGCCACAGCCAGGCTCCACCATCAGCCAGCAGGCCACAGCCAGGCTCCACCATCAGCCAGCAGGCCACAGCCAGGCTCCACCATCAGCCAGCAGGCCACAGCCAGGCTCCACCATCAGCCAGCAGGCCCAGCCAGGCTCCACCATCAGCCAGCAGGCCCAGCCAGGCTCCACCATCAGCCAGCAGGCCACAGCCAGGCTCCACCATCAGCCAGGCTCCACCATCAGCCAGCAGGCCCAGCCAGGCTCCACCATCAGCCAGCAGGCCTAGCCAGGCGCCATCATCAGAAATTCCGCTTCCGGGTCCCTCGTGGTGGCCGCCTCGTGCTCTCACTTCAGTATGCCACCCAAGAAAGAGGAGGTTGAGGACATTAAAACCTCCCTCGGAGCGCTGTGCGGAGACGTGGCCGCAGTCAGGGCGCAGCAGGAGCTGCTTCTGGAGGAGGTAAAACAGCTACGCCTCCAAAATGCCGAGAAGGACAGACGGATCATGGATCTCGAGCGGCGGGTGGATGAGCTGGAGCAGTACACCCGTACGAACGACGTGGTCCTCAGCGGTATTAAAATCAAGCCGCGCTCATATGCGCGCGCGGTGGCCGGGAACGTCGGGGAGCCCAGCGACGAGGAGACCCGCTTGGTGGAGCAACAGGTGGCGTCCTTCCTCCAAAGCAAGGGGATAGAGATGGACCTAGAGCACATAGAAGCATGTCACTCACTGCCCAGGAGGAGTGACAGACCGCCGGCCGTCATTATGAGATTTGTCAATCGGAAGAACAAGGTCGCACTGCTGAAACAAGGACGCAAACTGAAAGGCACGGACGTTTTCATTAATGAGCATCTGACACGAAAAAACGCAGACATCGCGAGGAAGGCAAGGCAACTGAAGAAGAACGGTAAAATACAACATACATGGGTAATAAATTGTAAGATTTTCATTAAGCTAAACGGGACACCAGAAGAGGCAAAAGTACTGATAGTGAGGAACATGGAGGATCTGGACAAGTATAACTGACACCAATGTATCAATTACACCAGGAAATGACATGGACACGTTGAAATCAATTCTTCAACAGAAAGTAATTGATCTAGATTGTGAATATAAGGAGCATAATATAATAGATCCAGAAATAGATTCTGAAAGTAACTTTCTCTCTACTTTTGTTAAAAATTTTAATTATTTCACTCAGGAACAATATGAAAAAGAAATTAACCTAGACGGGAAGCTCTCATTAATTCACTTTAACAGCAGAAGTATGTACTCTAATTTTGATTTCATTAAGGACTATTTGCAACAATTTTCTCGCCCCTTTAGTGTTATAGCCATCACTGAAACTTGGTTCAATGTCGATAAAGGAATAGATTTTTGTTTGAATGGATATGATTTAAAATACATGAATAGATTAAATAAGGCGGGCGGCGGGGTTGCTATATATGTTCATAACTCTATAAACTATAATGTTGTAACAACTATGTCTATGGCTATTGATGGAATTTTGGAATGTTTGACTATTGAGATTATGAATGACAAAAAGAGAAATGTTATAATAAGTTGCATATATCGGACACCCAGTTCAAGTATTGACACTTTTAATGAATGGATAGAAAAAACGTTTGCTTCGGTGAACCAAAAATTACTATTTATCTGTGGTGATTTTAACATTGATTTGCTAAATCCAACAAGGTTAAAAGCCATTGATGACTTTACTGACACAATGTACAGCTTATCACTATATCCAACAATAACAAAGCCAAGCAGAATAACTTCACATAGCGCCACTATTATTGACAATATTTTTACTAATGTCATGGATTTCCAAATTAATAGTGGCCTGCTTGTCTGTGATATAACTGACCACTTACCAGTTTTTACTTTGTGTGACTGTGATTTAAAAAAAATAGATACCAAGATCATGATAGCAAAGTGAACAATAAATGAAGAAGCAATTCATGCCTTCAATTTCGATTTAGCACAACAAGATTGGAGTTCGGTGTATGAAGAGTCAGATGTGGACAAGGCTTATGATAATTTTCTAGATATTTTTACTATGTGGTACAATAAACATTGTCCTGTAAACGAACACATGACAAAGAAAAAAAAGATAAAAAGTCCTTGGCTCACAAAAGGAATTATTAATGCTTGCAAAAAGAAAAACAATCTGTATAAACAGTTCATCAAAGTAAAAACAAAAGAAGTGGAACAAAGATATAAAGCATATAGAAATAAATTGACTGATATTATAAGAACGAGCAAACAACTTTATTATAGAAGAAGATTATATGAAAATAAAAACAATATAAAAGGAACTTGGGATGTGTTAAACAACTTAATTAAACAAGGATCTTCTGGAACATCATATCCTGAATATTTTACTGATGCAAATGGTGAAAATCACAACATGAGTAATATTGTCGATGGGTTCAATAAATTCTTCATAAATGTTGGCCCTGAACTAGCAGCGGACATCCCGTGTCATAAAAATGAAAATATCAGTAATATAAAATCAAATCCCTTTTCACTGTTCCTCTCAGCTACAAATGAGCAAGAAGTAATAAATATCACATTAAAATGTAAAAGTAAGTCTTCAATGGATTATCATGACATAAATATGTCTGTAGTTAAACAGGTTATTCTGAATATTGCTAGTCCCTTAACATATATCTGTAATTTATCATTTCAGTCTGGTTGTTTTCCAAAAAAAATGAAAATTGCGAAAGTAATACCACTATATAAAAGTAATGACAAACACAGTTTTACCAATTATAGGCCTATTTCTCTACTGCCTCAATTCTCAAAAATTCTAGAAAAACTTTTTAATTCAAGATTAGAAAAATTCCTTGAAAAACATCAAATAATAAATGTTGGTCAGTATGGTTTCAGAACGCAAAGAACCACTTCAATGGCGATAATTGAGGCAGTAGAAGAAATTACTGATACACTGGATAAAAATAAATATGCAGTTGGTATTTTTGTTGACCTCAAAAAGGCCTTCGACACAATCAATCACTCAATTTTACTGGATAAATTGGAAAGATATGGTATTCGAGGGAAAGCTGGTAACTGGTTAAAAAGTTACCTAACAGGTCGGGAACAATATGTTAGCATAGGGCATTACCATTCAGAGAAACTTGGTATTACATGTGGTGTTCCCCAAGGGTCAGTGTTGGGACCAAAACTTTTCAATGTATACATAAATGATATTTTTGATGTTTCTCAAGTACTTAAACTCATACTGTTCGCAGATGACACCAACATATTTTTCAGTAGCGATGATTATACTGATCTTGTAATGACCGTAAACAGGGAGCTAAAATTAATAAAAAAATTGATGGACATAAATAAATTATCATTAAATATAAATAAAACTAAAGCAATGTTTTTTGGTAATTTAAAATATAATGTAGAATTACCAATTATCATTGAAGGTGTACCAATTGATAATGTGAGTGAAAACAAATTTTTGGGAGTCGTAATTGATAATAAAATTTCATGGAAACCCCACGTCAGACACATAAAAACCAAAATTTCCAGAAGCCTCGCAGTTTTGAACAAAGTGAAACCATACCTTGATAAAGATGCACTTCGTACTCTGTACTGTACTCTGGTTCTTCCATATCTTACATATTGTGTGGAAGTGTGGGGAAACACATATAAAAATACAACTAATCCATTAGTCACAGTACAGAAACGAGCACTGCGTATTATTCACAAGGCTGGTTATCTAGATCATACTCACAAATTCTTTCTTCAGGCAAAGTTACTTAAATTCCAGGATCTGGTTAATTACAATACATCCATAATTTTGTATAAAGCTTTTACTAAACTTTTACCGGCAAATTTACAAACTAGATTTGAAATTCGAGAAAAGGTTTATAATGTGAGAGGCTTTGGAGAATTCAAATTACCCAGAACTCGAACAACCCGTAAAGGTTTTTGTGTGTCTGTATGTGGTGTGAAAATCTGGAACAGTCTG